>NW_011495032.1:9629059-9630788 GCF_000754665.1 Bison bison bison
TGGTTGCAGCCATGAAATTAAAAGACCCTTACTCTTTGGAAGGAAAGTTCTGACCAACCTAGACAGCATATTAAAAATTAGAGACATTACTTTGCCAACAAAGGTCCATTTAGTCAAGGCTATGGTTTTTCCAGTGGTCATGTATGGATGTGAGAGTTGGACTATAAAGAAAGCTGAACACAGAAGAATTGATGCTTTTGAACCGTGGTGTTGGAGAAGACTCTTGAGAGTCCCTTGGACTGCAAGGAAATTCAACCATTCCTCCCTAAGGAGATCAGTCCTGGTGTGCATTGGAAGGAGTCATGTTGAAGCTGAAATTCCAATACTTTGGCCACTTGATGCAAAGAATGCATCTCATTTGAAAAGACCCTGATACTGGGAAAGATTGAGGACAGGAGGAGAAGGGGACAACAGAGGATGAGATGGTTGGATGGCATCACCAACTCAATGGACATGGGTTTGGGTGGACTCCAGGAGTTGGTGATGGACCAGGGAGGCCTGGCGTGCTGCAGTTCATGGGCTCGCAAAGAGTCAGATGTGACTGAGCAACTGAACTGAATTGAGACAGATTGTGAAAATTTTTGTTCCAGTTCTGTGAAAAATGCTATTGGTAGTTTGATAGGAATTGCATTGTATATTTGAGTAATGCTGTCTTTGATATATCTGGGTAGTATAGTCATTTTCACAATATTGATACTTCCAACACAAGAACATTGTATACCTTTTCATCTATTTATGTCATCTTTGATTTCTTTAATCAAAGATGAAAGAAATTGTCTTATGGTTTCCTGCATACTTGTATTTTGTTTCTAGATTGATTTATTCCTATGTATCTTAATCTTTTTTTCCCCAATGGTATATGGTATTATTTCCTTAATTTTTCATTGTGAATTTTCATTGTTAATATATAAGAATGCAAGGGACTTCTGTATATTAATTTTATATTCTACAACTTTATTACATTCATTGATTAGCTCTGGTAATTTTCTGATGTCATCTTTAGGGTTTACTATATACAGTATTATGTCATCTGCAAACAGTGAGAGTTTTAATTCTTCTTTTCTATTCTGGATTCCTTTTATTTATATTTCTTCTCTAATTGCCATGGCTAGGACTTCCAAAACTATGTTGAGTAATAGTGGTCAGAATGGACACCTTGTCTTGTTCCTGATCTTAGAGGAAATGCATTCAAATTTCTACCATTGAGACTAATATTCACTGTTGTTTGTTATATATGGCCTTTTTTATGACAGAGGATGAGATGGTTGGATGGCATCACTGACTGAATGGACATGAGTTTGAACAAAATCCAGGAGATAGTGAAGGACAGGGAAGCCTGGTGTGCTGCATTCCATGAGTTTGCAAAGAATCTAACATGACTTAGCAGCAGGACAACAACAATAATGTTGAGGTAGTTTTCTTCTATGCCTATTTTATGGAAAGTTTTTACAATAAACGTATGTTGAATTTTGTTGAAAGCTTTCCCCCCATCTATTGAAACAATCATAAGTTTTTTATCTTTCAATTTGTTAATATAGTGTATCACATTACTTTATTTGCATATATAGAATAATTCTTGCATCCAGGGTGTATGGTCAGCATATATGATCATTTTAAAGTTTTGTTGGATTCTGTTTGCTAGAATTTTGTTGAGAATTTTTGCATCTTTGTTTATCAGTGATATTGGCCTGTAATTTTCTTTCTTTCTTTTTTTTTTTTTTTTGTGGTA
>NW_011495032.1:9631175-9631502 GCF_000754665.1 Bison bison bison
TTATTGATATTTCTCCCAGCAATCTTGATTCCAGCTTGTGCTTCTTCCCTCCCAGTGTTCCTCATGATGTACTCTGCATATAAGTTAAATAAGCAGGATGACAATATACAGCCTTGACGTACTCCTTTTCCTATTTGGAACCAGTCTGTTGTTCCATGTCCAGTTCTAACTGTTGCTTCCTGACCTGCATACAGATTTCTCAAGAGGCAGGTCAGGTGGTCTGGTATTCCCATCTCTTTCAGAATTTTCCACAGTTTATTGTGATCCACACAGTCAAAGGCTTTGGCATAGTCAATAAAGCAGAAATAGATGTTTTTCTGGAACTCT
>NW_011495032.1:9631690-9638681 GCF_000754665.1 Bison bison bison
GTCAATAAAGCAGAAATAGATGTTTTTCTGGAACTCTCTTGCTTTTTCGATGATCCAGCAGATGTTGGCAATTTGATTTCTCGTTCCTCTGCCTTTTCTAAAACCAGCTTGAACATCAGGAAGTTTACGGTTCACATTTTGCTGAAGCCTGGCTTGGAGAATTTTGAGCATTACTTTACTAGCATGTGAGATGAGTACAATTGTGCGGTAGTTTGAGCATTCTTTATAAAATGCCATATAAAATTTTATTAAAATAATAAAAACAATTCCAGCAAATCCTTAGTACCCCTTTTAAAATTTAATGTAATTTGGCCATCACAACTCCACATTGGTTATCTAGGTCTTCTGTCCTCAGTCCATTCTTTCAATGACGTGGTTCATTCTTCTCAATTAATCACTCTGACTTCTGCCTGTTATGTGCATTTCTGCACCCTTTCTGATGAAGACACATCATGAAATCTTTGTAGTCTTCCTCAGTGTACATTTCTTTACAGAATTTCACCTCCCATTTCTCTTCAGTACCAAGCATGTCATCACAGTCTCTCATACTGCTTAGCACAGTGTGAGTGCCCCCTTTGATGTCCTGGTATTTCCAGAACTCTGCTTGTTAGTTTACTGTGTGTTTTTACATATACTACCTCATAACAATACTATGAAACATATTTTTATTCTTTTACCAATGAAATACATAAACAAACTCTTAAATCGTAAGCAATTGAACAAGTTCACTTAACATGCAAGTAGTGAGACAAGAAATTTGCCAGATATTCTTTCCTGGGTTGAAATCTGGCTTCATTACTTATCAGATGAGTGTTTTAAGCCAATTAATTATTTGGAACCTTTGTAAAAATGGGATAATAATGTTCATTTCAGAGGCTGTTGTGATACCTGAAAACCACTGTATATAGAAAATACTTTGAAATTGTCTGTTTTATAGAAAACTTTTAACAAATTGCTATAGATTGAATTTACTTTTGTCCCACAAAATTAAAATGTTTGAAACCTAATCTCCAATGTGAGAAGACTGGAAGTCCAGTAGGTCAGGATGTAAAAGTCCTCAGGCATGGAACTAGTACTTCTAAACAAGGGTTGGAGAATGCTGCTGCTTCCACTACATAGGGACACAGCAAAAAGACAGCTGTGTAGTTCTAAACTCAATTTTTGAAATTTTGCAAATCCATTGCTCATAGAGCTGATGAATAGGTAGATAAATAGATACAACCACTTGATAATTCAAGTGATTTTCAAAAAGACTCTTGTTCTTCCCCCCTATAACACTAATTCTTTGTATTTTTCAAGCATCATATATCTTTATACAACTTCTGTTCAAAGATATCTCAAATAATATGAAAAGCTAAACAAACATTTATTCATTTTAGTGCAATAATGATGAGTATTTGAGTATAATGAAAAATATTTATTTACTGTATTGACCTCAGATGCACTGATGAACTATACATCTTTATAGACAATAGTATAAAATACACATTAGAAGAATTAGATAAGGAACTCTATTATGATTTACTATGGTAAAGGGGCAGAGTAGTGCAGTGATAACAAGCATGAACTTTATATTATTAATTTGAAGATTCTTCCAAGTACTCTTTTTTAACATTAATTTTTATTGGAGTATAGTTGATTTATAATATTGCGTTAGTTTCTGCTATACAGCAAAGTGAATCAATTATACATATACACACATCCACTCTTCATTAGATTCTTTTCTCATATAGGTCATCACAGAGTACTGAATAGAATTCCCTGTTGAGTACAGTAGGCCCTTATTAGTTTTATACATAGTAGTGTGCACATGTCAATCCCAATCTCCCAATGTATCCCTCCCCCTCCTTTCCCTCTTGGTACCTGTACACTTGTTTCCTACATCTATGATTCTATTTCTGTTTTATAAATAGGTTCATTTGCCTCCAAGTACTCTTGGAATGGACTTGAGCATATCACTTTTCTATAACCACAGTATCTTCATCTAAATACTTGAGATGCTGATAGGCATATTGAAGGACTTTTCTGAAAATTAAATTAGGCACAGTTAATATATTTAATACTCACTACATGGTATTAAATTATTATATATTGTCCATTTGCTTCCCTGGAGGCCCAGACAGTAAAGAATCTGCCTGCAATGCAGGAGACGGGAAAATCCCCTGGAGAAGGAAATGGCAACCCACTCCAGTATTCTTGTCTGGAGAATTCTATGGACAGAGGAGCTTGGCAGGCAATATTCCATGAGGTCACAAAGAGTCAGACATGACTAAATGACTAAGACTTTACTTCTTCATTTCATGTGTATAAAGGATAAAATAATAAAAAATAAAATATAGAAATCATAAGCACTAATTGATAGCTATTAGCAGTCTAGCTTATTGTACAAAGAATAGTCTTTCCTAAAGAAGCTTATAAGATATTTGGAAATATGAGACTACATACCTAAAGTAACATTTCTTATTTCAAGATTCATATAAAGCAATGAAGATTAATTCATCATGTTTCCATGACTATTGGTCTAATTATGGTAGAGCACAGGTAGGTTGAAGAAGAACTAATATATAATAGGTAGGTTTCCAAACTTCAGTAATAGACTTATTTGCTATAAAAATGGCACAGTATTTTTAGAGTCCATGAAACTCTGGATGTAGTACTGAGCTAGCCAAGGTTCTGTTTCCCATTAGGAGAGATGCCCTTCGAACTGGGTTTTGGTTGACTATGATTAAGTGTCCATATGTCTGGAAGACAGACTATTTACAAATTGAAATATGTTCGCTTGGCACGTGGCCTTTCAGAGATGTATTGAGTAGAAGAGGCAGACTGATTATATACCAACTCACCTCATGAAGTGGCAGATCCCATGGTGAGATCTACCATCACTGGCTCACAGCCTTGGACCTCAGACTTGTTAGTACTCCTGTTCGATGGGATTTGAAATGCTAACTTGTGCTTAACAAAGCTCATTTGACCAGTGTTTAAGACTACAGTGCCAACTAAACAATTCATAATGAACAGAAACAGAACTGCAAAGTATTCTGGAATCTTGCATAGAGAGGCAGATTTATATAGATAGGAAGAAAGATGGGATATTGTATTTCAATATCTATTTCCCCTACTTCATTATACATTCAGAACTCCAAATTCCAACTGGGTATATGACCATCCAACTAAAGACTGCTGTGCTGCTTGGGTTGACCATGCCTTTTAGTTCTTACCAGTGCTCCTATGGATGAACTTGATGAGAAACTCCCAAAGAAACAATTAACAAGCTGGGCTGAACATATAGTCACAGGAGAAGCACTATACTCCAAAAGATGTCATGTACTAAGAGTGGCAAAGAAACAAGTTTTAAGAATTCTTGAGTCCTAGCCTTATATTCTTTATGTGGAAAGACTGCTTTGATGGAGAGGGAACTAAGCACCTGTCCTTTAAGCTACTAATACTTTGTTTGCCCCTTGTTACAAATAACCAAATCAGCTCGCTGACTAATAATCACATTGACAGTCCATGTTCTTGAGATGATAACCTCTAGCCCACTCCATGTAGCAGTGAATGAGCCTCAGAGGGGTCAGAGAGTCATGTATGGAAGGATTTGAAAAGAGAGGGCCATGCTGAGCAAAGGTCAAAGAGGAGATAAGTGTGGCATATATAGAGAACAGTGTGGATTTACCGTGTCTGAAACAATGATGTTAATTTAGAGAAGTCAGACAAATGAGAGAGAATCATATTAATTATTAGCTAGATGATTTGATTAACTGAAGTATTCTGTTTTTCCATAATTCTAAGAAATTTCCAGGAAGCATATGTAATAAAGACATTAAGAATCCTTTGCAGAATCTCCATATTATTATAACCTAATTTATTTATCTGTTGCCTTGTTTAACTACTTTGATGCTTCTAAGATGTAAGCACAGAGACAGTATCTAGAAGCCCAAGGGGAAATGCAGGAGTAGAGTTCTGTAAGGAACTCAGTTCCTTACAGCCCCTAGCAGAAAAGCTGCTATGTAAATCCCACCCCCCCCCAAAAAAAAAAATCCCCAAACCAAAAAGAAAATACATTAAATAAATACAAGTGTGAGCTTCATGTACAAGTTTGAATGATTCATAATTTCAGATAGTTTCAGTCTGCTAATTGTCTAAAATAAAATGTTTCCCTACTGACATTTAATCATATTCAAAAATAGCAGAGCTTAAAGCAATAGATAAAAATAGGAGGAGGGAATGAAGAACAAAAGGATCATAGATTAAAAATGTAATTTTTGTATATTTAGTTACCTTACCTCTTTTTTTCTTAAGCTGTTTTCTAAACAAAGCCATCTGGGTTGGAAAGATATAGTATTTCTCTTTCTCTGTCTTTTTGAAGCCAGTACCTTGTGATGTGGTTAGTTTATGTCCATTCAAGTCTCTACTTAATCTGCTTGTGCTAGACAGAGAATGGTAAAACTTGGAAACTCGGTAAGTAGGATGCTACTCTGCTGTTCTTCTCTTTTAAACGTACTGCTTTAAGATCATTTCCTCATATAAATACTGCTTCCATTTTATAAGTATAAGGTTTTAAATATTTGATAGCCATAAAAAGTGCTAGATGGGAACCAAGTGTTTATTGGAATTTGTGCTAGACTTGTACAGTTTCTCTTATATTAATTTTTTATTGAAGTATAGCTGATTTACAGTATTTTGTTGCCTTTAAGTATTCAGCAGAGTGATTAAGTTTTATGTATATCAGATATTTTCCCTTTTAGGTAATTAAAAATATTGAGTATAGTTCTCTCTGCTATGCAGTAGGTCCTTCAGTTCAGTCGCTCAGTCGTGTCCGACTCATTGCAACCCTGTGAATTGCAGCACGCCAGGCCTCCCTGTCCATCACCAACTCCCGGAGTTCACTCAAACTCACATCCATCAAGTCGGTTATGCCACCCAACCATCTCATCCTCTGTTGTCCCCTTCTCCTCCTGCCCCCAATCCCTCCCAGCATCAGAGTCTTTTCCAATGAGTCAACTCTTCGCATGAGGTGGCCAAAATATTAGAGTTTCAGCTTTAGCATCAGTCCTTCCAAAGAACACCCAGGACTGATCTCCTTTAGAATGGAATGGTTGGATCTCTATGCAGTCCAAGGGACTCTCAAGAGTCTTCTCCAACACCACAGTTCAAAAGCATCAATTCTTCAGCACTCAGCTTCCTTCACAGTCCAAATCTCCCATCCATACATGACCACTGGAAAAACCATAGCCTTGACTAGACAGACCTTTGTTGGCAAAGGAATGTTTCTTCTTTTGAATATGCTATCTAGGTTGATCATAACTTTCCTTCCAAGGAATAAGGGTCTTTTAATTTCATGGCTGCAATCACCATCTGCAGTGATTTTGGAGCCCCCCAAAATAAAGTCTGACACTGTTCCCACTGTTTTCCCATCTATTTCCCCACGGGAGGAGCTACCTCACACCCAGGGTCAGGGGTGACGGCTGAGAGGAGCAACCCCACATCCAAGGAGCGGTGGCTGCATAGGCTCAGGATGGCCGAGAGGAGCTACTCCAAGTAGGTCCTTATTGGTTATCTATTTTATATATAGTAGTATGTTTACATTAATTTCAAACTCATAATTTATCCCTCCTCTCCTTTCCCCTTTGGTGACCATAAGTTTATGCCTGTGACTCTATTTCTGCTCTGTATATAAGTTCATTTGTATCATTTTTTTTAGATCCCACATATAAGCAATATATGATATTTCTCTTTTGCTGTCTGATTTACTTAGGACAATAATGTCTAGGTCTATCTATGTTGCTACAAATGACATTGTTTTATTCTTTTTTATGGTTAAGTAATATTCCTTTCTATAAAATACCACATCTTTATCCACTCCTCTGCCAATGGACATTTAAGTTGCTTCCATGTCTTGGCTATTATCAATAGTCCTACTATGTCTATGACCATTGGAGTGAATGTATCTTTTCTTTTTTCCTTTTTTTAAACTTTTTATTTTATATTGAATGTAGTCAATTAACAATGTTATGACAGTTTCAGGTGAACAACAAAGAGACTCAGCCATACATATGCATGTAACCATTCTCCCTCACACTCACGTCCCATCTAAGCTTCCATATAACTTTGAGCAGAGTTCCCTGTGGTTGTCCTTGTTGGTTATCCAGGGGCTTCCCTGGTAGCTCAGATGGTAATGTGTCTGCCTGCAATGCGGGGACCTGGGTTCGATCCCCGGGTCGGAAAGATCCTTTGGAGAGGGAAATGGCAATCCACTCCAGTACTCTTGCCTGGAAAGTTTCATGGGTGGAGGAGCCTGGTAGGCTACAGTCCATGGGATTGCAAAGAATCAGACATGACTGAGCAACTTCACTGACACTGACTGTGTACACATATCTTTTCAAGTTACGGTTTTCTCCAGATATGTGCCCAGGAGTTAGATTGCTGAATCCTATGGTAGTTTTACCTTTAGTTTTTATTTATTTATGTTTTTTAAGAACCTTCCATACTGTTCTCTGGGGCCTCCCTGGTTTGTTCAAACTGTAAAGAATCTATCTGCAAAGCCAGAGACCTGGAAATATCCCCTGGAGAAGGACATGGCAACCCACTTCAGTATTCTTGCCTAGAGAATTCCATGGACAGAGGAGCCTGGAGGGCTACAGTCCATGGGGTCACAAAGAGTCAGATATGACTGACTGACTAACACACATACTGTTCTCCATAGTGGTTGCATCAATTTATATTCCCACTGACAGTGTAGGAGGATTCACTTTTCTCCATATCTTTCCCAACATTTATTATTTGTAGATTTTTTGATATTCATTCTGACCAGTATAAAGTGATACCTCATTGTAATTTTTGTTTGCATTACTTCAAAAATTAGTGAAATTGAATATTTTTTTATGTGTCTCTTGGCCATCTGTATGTCTTCTTTGGACACATGTCTATTTAGCTCTTCTGTCCACTTTTGTACAATTTAAATTGTATGATGACCTCAACTATTCTCATTTAA
>NW_011495032.1:9638781-9645761 GCF_000754665.1 Bison bison bison
ATTATCCTCATGTTGAGTAATTGTCCCAGGATCTCTCAGCTGGAATATAAACTGCTGGACTGAATGCCCAGAGTTTCTGATCTCAAAGCTTATGTTCCCCACTTGTAATAAGTCTATGGTCTAATATCCACATACTCCCACTTACTCCACTTTGAAATGTACCACTGAATGTAAAAATCTGCAGTCATCTGATTAAGGATATTTATATATGACTCTTCTCCATTCCCTACCTTCAAAAGCCTTTTCTTTTTAGGGGTTAGAGGCTAGCATCTATGGGTGACATGGGCCAATTTGAGATTGAATATTATATAACCTTTATTTAATCAGGATCACTCTGGCTGCTGTTTTGAGAATATATTTGAGGAAGAAAAGGATAGAAACAGAAAGATGTGTTAAAAGGCTACTTCTCTGTCTCATATATATAGCAATAGAGGCAGTGAGAAGTACTAAGTATATGGATATATTTTGCAAAAAAGAGCTAACAGGATTTCCTTTGAAAATTAAACATTTTTATAGGAGAGAAAAAGAGGGATAAAAATTTGCCTTTTGGTCTAGATACATGGATGGCTTCCATTAGCTGAGATTAGAAAGTTCAAGGTGAAGGGTGTTGATGGGTGCCAGTATGAATCAAGGAGTCAGTTTTGAACATGTTAGATGAGATAGGAATTGCACATTCAGTTGGAGATGTTGAGTAAGGAGATAGATATGTAGCCTGCAGTTCAGGAGAGTGATCTAGGATGGATACATAAATTTGGAAAGATTATAAATTAATATAAAGATAATATTTAAAATGGTGGGACCAAATGTGATCATTTAGGGTATAAGCATAGTTAAAAGTGAAAAGAGAATCAGTGACTAAAACTTTAGTTGTTGTTGTTTAGTTGCTCAGTCATGTCTGACTCTGCAACTCCATAGACTGCGGCATACCAGGTCTCCCTGTCCCTCACCATCTCCCAGAATTTGCCCAAGTTCATGTTCATTGCATCGGTGATGCCATCCAGCCATCTCATCCTCTGACACTCTCTTCTTCTTCTTCCCTAAATCTTTCCCAGCATCAGGGACATTTTCAAAGAGTCGCTGTTCGCATCAGGTGACCAAAATATTGGAACTTCAGCTTCAGCATCAGTCCTTCTGTTAGGGGAAGCACATTGACTGAAACCACCCACCATGGCCAGGCATCATAGTAACCATTTGCATGAGTTGTTTTACAACAAGAGGTTCTTGTAAGGAACACAGAACTAATAAGCCACCACCAACCAGAAGAGTTCAGGAAAGGTCAAAAGGAGAAACCACATGTCTGACCACCTCTCAGAATCCTTCTCTCTGGCTTCCATCTTGGCTGAACAAGGAGTGCACCGCCAGGAAGGACTCTGAGTCAGAATGATTGGCTAAAGACAACCAACCCAGAAACTAATCCCATCACCATAAAATCCAAGACTGCAAGCTGTGTGGCAAAGCTGTTATCCCAGTTTCCCTTACTCTTCTGCTCTCCACCCAGGTGCCCTTTCCCAATAAAATCTCTTGCTTTGTTTAGCACATGTGTCTCCTAGGACAATTCATTTCTGAGTGTTAGACAATAGCCCAGTTTTGGGCCCTGGAAGGGTTCTCCCTTCTTGCAACACTTCCAATGAGTATTCAGGGTATTCTAAGATCAAATCCTGAAAGATGATGCTGTGAAAGTGCTGCATTCAATATGCCAGCAAATTTGGAAAATTCAGCAGTGACCACAGGACTGGAAAAGGTCAGTTTTCATTCCAATCCCAAAGAAAGGCAATGCCAAAGAATGCTCAAACTACCTCACAATTGCACTCATCTCACACACTAATAAGAAATGCTCAAAATTCTCCAAGCCAGGCTTCAGTAATACATGAACTGTGAACTTCCAGATGTTCAAGCTGGTTTTAGAAAAGGCAGAGGAACCAGAGATCAAGTTGCCAACATCCACTGGATCATCAAAAAAAGCAAGAGAGTTCCAGAAAAACATCTATTTCTGCTTTATTGACTATGCCAAAGCCTTTGACTGTGTGGATTACAATAAACTGTGGAAAATTCTGAAACAGATGGGAATAGCAGACTACCTGACCTACTTCTTGAGAAACCTATATGCAGATAAGGAAGCCACAGTTAGAACTGGACATGGAACAACAGACTGGCTCCAAATAGGAAAAGGAGTATTTCTAGGCTGTATATTGTCACCCTGCTTATTTAACTTATATACAGAGTACATCATGAGAAACGCTGGGCTGGAAGAAGCACAAGCTGGAATGAAGATTGTCGGGAGAAATATCAATAACCTCAGATATGCAGACAACACCACCCTTATGGCAGAAAGTGAAGAGGAACTAAAAAGCCTTTTGATGAAAGTGAAAGAGGGGAATGAAAAAGTTGGCTTAAAGCTCAATATTCAGAAAACTAAGATCATGACATCTGGTCCCATCACTTCATGGCAAATAGATGGGGAAACAGTGGAAACAGTGTCAGACTTTATTTTTTGGGGCTCCAAAATCACTGCAGATGGTGATTGCAGCCATGAAATTGAAAGACGCTTACTCCTTGGAAGGAATGTTATGACCAATATAGATAGCTTGTTGAAAAGCAGAGGCATTACTTTGCCAACAAAAGTCTGTCTAGTCAAGGCTATGGTTTTTCCAGTGGTCATGTATGGATGTGAGAGTTGAACTATAAAGAAAGCTTAGCACTGAAGAATTGATGCTTTTGAACTGTGGTGTTGGAGAAGACTCTTGAGAGTCCAAGAGAGTCCAAGAGTCTAAGGAGATCCAACCAGTCCATCCTAAAGGAGATCAGTCCTGGGTGTTCATTGAAGGACTGATGCTAGAGCTGAAACTCCAATACTTTGGCCACCTCATGTAAAGAGTTGACTTATTGGAAAAGATTCTGATGCTGGGAGGGATTGGGGTCAGGAGGAGAGGGGGACGACAGAGGATGAGATGGCTGGATGGCATCACTGACTTGATGAATATGAGTTTGAGTGAACTCCGGAAGTTGGTGATGGACAGGGAGGCCTGGCGTGCTGCGATTCATGGAGTCACAAAGAGTCAGACATGAATGAGCAACTGAACTGAACTGAACTGAAGATTGTAGACATATCAATAATAGGACATTGTGAAGAATAAGAAGATGCTTTGAAGAAACTGCTTTGGTGTATAGTGTATATGAAATTAAATCCAATAAAGTTTTACATTAGGGGTTTAATATTGACTGCATTCACTTTTAACAAATGTTTGCTCTAAGTAAAGTTTTGTCAACGAGACACAACTTCTAAGTTCAGTGATGATTTCAGGCATGAAGATATTATTAAATACAAAATGCTAGGTATCCTACAGATCTGCAAAATTAAAAAAAAAAAAAAAAAATCTCTACCCTCAAAAGAAATCAGTCCAGAAAAGGAAAAAAAGAAAAAGTATAACGTAGGAAACATGCATTTAAAATTTTCAAAGCATTATATCGTAAATGTAAGTCAAGTGCTATGCTCTAAGACTCCTAAACTAATGTCCCTTCACCTTTCTTGTCACATTCAAGGAGAGAAAACATGTTTGAAAATGTAGAGAAGAAGCCCTGTAACCACAAATGGAGTTCCTATCTTCCCCTCCTTTACTAATTTAAAAGGCCCCTGGGGAGCTCTGATGACCCTATAACATTTATATTTCACATGCAAGCATTTGACTTACAAAGGACATCTGGATAATGTGGCAGTCCAGGAGGAAACCTTAATTACTTTATTTTATGAAACCAAATGACCTTCTACCCCGAACTACCTCTCTCTCCTCTATAAGTGAAAAGGAGCAAAATTATCTTATGATATTAAAAACAAACAAATGTTTCAGAAAATGAAATACATAGGATACCTTCCAAATTCTGCAAAGTTTTGGCAAAATGCCAAACAGATCTTTTGAGTAGCCTCTTACCTTTAGACTTATTGAGCCATTCTAAAGCATTCAAAAGGAAGAGGCTTGCTCTGAAAGGCCCACGAAGCTCTATTCCTTGGACACTCAAGTCTAGAGAGAATCAAAGATGCAGGTGTGGCCCTAAGCACATTGCCCAATTCAGAGAAACACAGTAGAGATCTGTCCAGAAGTGGACTGCCTCTGAGGCTCCCTGGAGAACAGATAGAGGACAGATAAATTCTATAATGAATAAATAGCCTGCCTATCTAACTCCATAATGGATCAAGTAACAAAGCATAAGTAGGCATATAGCAAACTTGGGTAAAATAACCAACAAAGCAAATATAACAGCTAAAATTATAATACAGATACATCATACATTTTTAGTGAATGTATCATACATTTTTAGTGAATGCAGATATGGACTCAATGGAGGGTAATCTGGCATTACTCATCAATAGCTGAACTACCATTTTATATTATTACAAAATTTATATTAATTTAAAAGTATATCAATATAGTTTATATTAATAATATATAATATATTTATATATTAATATAAAATATATTTGTATTAATATAAAATTATTTTATTATAACTATTACCATATTGCTATACTTTTTAAAAAATTTGTCTTGAATATGTACATGTGCATGTTGCAAACATTTAGTGAACAAGAATGTTTTTGAAACATGGCTCCTTAATGATAAATATAACAGACAAAAATTTTTTAGAAACTACAAATAATTTAAATGGTAACCAAGAAAAGAGAAGTTAATATATAAATTTGATGATAGCTGCTATACAGTCATTAAAAAGAATGAGTTTATATGCTCACTTATTAATAATAAAAATATTAAGTGGAAAATACAATCAAGAATAAAAAGAATATAAAAAAGAGTGTATATACATAACTGAATCAATTTGCTATACAGCAGTAATGGACACAACATTGTAAATCAACAAAATATAAAAAAAATTCAAATGTGGTGACCTAAATGGGAAGGAAATCCAAAAAAGAGAGGATATATGTACATGTATAGCCAATTTACTGTACAGTAGAAACTAACACAACATTGTAAAACAATTATACTCCAATAAAAATTAATTTTAAAATAAAATATGTTCAAAATATAATAAAAATAAATATCAAAAGAGAAGAAAAATTAAATTATTAACAAACATTCATATACATAAAGGGCTGGTGGTTCTTCAGGTTGTCCGGTGGCTCAGTGGTAAAAAATCTGCCAGCAACACAGAAGATGCAGGTTCGATCCTGGGTCAGGAAGATTCCCTGGAGAAGGGCATAGCAATATCCTTCTCAGTATTCTTGCCTGGAGAATCCCATGGACAGAGGGGTGTAGCTGGGTACAAAGAATTGGACATGACTGAAGCTACTAAGCACATATGCATGCATATACATGAAAGCACATGTGTGGCAATTTACTGATAGATTACATTATATATAGTAAATGAATTTATCTTTCAAAATTAAGCTTAGGTATAAGGGTTGGGAAGGGGATAAATTGTTTTAGGTTTTTTAAAAAATGTATATTGACAGCATTTCTATAAAAATTAAATATTTAACTTTTAAAAAATATAGGTGTCCCTGTTAAATGGAAGTGGTATTGGGCTGGGTTTTTATTTTCAGCTTAACATGGATTACTCTTAAACCAAGATAATGCCCAAGGCTTATTTGATTTTTTTCACACACTTAACCATAGACAAAATGTCACAGCCTCACCTTCCCTCTCTCCTGGTGAGACTGTATGTTTGTCATCAGGAATATTAGTGTAAAGGAAATGAATCATCTGCTGGTGAGGATATGTGGCTATAGCTGAAAGCTTCCATTTCCTGCTTTGCTCCTGGGACATCGTGATCGAGAACCAGAACAACCTATTTGTATAATTTTGTAGTATCAGAGCAATTCACATCCAGAGACCATGAGCTGTAGGCTCACTCTTTCCCTTCTTCCCTTTTAATGAGATACCCAATTTGGATATCTCATTTCACACTTGTTCTGTCTCACTGCAGGGGATGGAGTGCTCATCACATGCTCATATCCCTAAATGTAAACACTTCGACACCTGCTGACTACTCATATACAATATTTTCTAGGCACTGATTGAATAATAGTATTTTATGTGTCCTGAAATTTGTCTCTTAGTGATCCCCAATTCTGTGATTCAGTTTTCTCTCTCTTTTATATAACCATTAGAGAAGGAAAGCTTCTACTTAAAAACCTAGTAAAGAAACTGTTTACTTAGTTCTCTTTAAATAGCAAAGTTCAATCACATCTATGAAATTATTTTGATAGGTTTCTTGTATCTCTTCACATTAGAGTTCCCATACAAAAATACATATATGCGACTCCTATTTCATGTAAGCAACTAGAACAGCAAGCAAGATTAGAACGGAAGAGACTTTCTGGTATCACTTCTCCTCCCATTTGGTAGGTGCTGAACTAGCGATCACATGTTTGGGTATTTCATTCCCACCTAGCCTCAGGTTTTGAGGGTTGATCACCCAGGTTTGATTTATCATGATTCCACAGCTCCCCAGACCAGAGTGATCTATTCTTTGCAGCCAACGATGGAGAAGCTCTATACAGTCAGCAAAAACAAGACCAGGAGCTGAGTGTGGCTCAGATCATGAACTCCTTATTGCCAAATTCAGACTTAAATTGAAGAAAGTATGGAAAACCACTAGACCATTCAGGTATGACCTAAATCAAATCCCTTATGATTATACAGTGGAAGTGAGAAATAGATTTAAGGGCCTAGATCTGATAGATAGAGTGCCTGATGAACTATGGAATGAGGTTCGTGACATTGTACAGGAGACAGGGATCAAGACCATTCCCATAGAAAAGAAATGCAAAAAAGCAAAATGGCTGTCTGGGGAGGCCTTACAAATAGCTGTGAAAAGAAGAGAAGCGAAAAGCAAAGGAGAAAAGGAAAGATATAAGCATCTGAATGCAGAGTTCCAAAGAATAGCAAGAAGAGATAAGAAAGCCTTCTTCAGCGATCAATGCAAAGAAATAGAGGAAAACAACAGACTGGGAAAGACTAGGG
>NW_011495032.1:9645861-9646672 GCF_000754665.1 Bison bison bison
AAATGGTATGGACCTAACAGAAGCAGAAGATATTAAGAAGAGATGGCAAGAATACACAGAAGAACTGTACATAAAAGATCTTCACAACCCAGATAATCACAACTGGTGTGATCACTGACCTAGAGCCAGACATCCTGGAATGTGAAGTCAAGTGGGCCTTAGAAAGCATCACTACGAACAAAGCTAGTGGAGGTGATGGAATTCCACTTGAGCTATTCCAAGTCCTAAAAGATGATGCTGTGAAAGTGCTGCACTCAATATACCAGCAAATTTGGAAAACTCAGCAGTGGCCACAGGACTGGAAAAAGTCAGTTTTCATTCCAATCCCAAAGAAAGGCAATGCCAAAGAATGCTCAAACTACTGCACAATTGTGCCGGGAGCCGGCATATTGCATATTGAGTGCATATTGCATATTGAGTGCATATTGCATATTGAGTGCAGCACTTTCCACAGCATCATCTTTCAGGATCTGGAATAGCTCAACTGGAATTCTATCACTGCCGGGAGCCAGCGTGAGGAGCTCCACCCATGACAAAGGTCATGAGGAAGGAGGCTCGGCACACGCAAAGGCGGGATCGAGCCTCAGGAGTCCCCCTGGAAATTCTCGAGCATTTACACCCAAAACCAGAGTCTGCCTACTTTCTGCTTTGTGCTTTCACCTACACCTCTGACTTTACGGGGGGCTGTCCTCCACTACCTCTCTCTGAAAAAAGAGTTAGCTTACAGTTCCAGTTAATAATTCCTGGGTGTGACAGTGTTTAACCTACAAACTCCTTTGGAAATCCTCTAGCCTGCCTGACTAGGTTTTTC
>NW_011495032.1:9646772-9647618 GCF_000754665.1 Bison bison bison
GAAAGGGTCTTAAAATGTTAACAGGCCTCCAGGCCAGAAGATGATGCAAATCACCTAAGCTTTTGCATACAATAAGTTTGCAGGAAGAAAGCCTGGCTTGCTGCATGACTCTACCCCTTCCCCCATTATCCTCTATGCATAACTTAAGGTATAAAAACTACTTTGGAAAATAAAGTGCCGGCCTTGTTCACCGAAACTTGGTCTCACCATGTTGTTCTTTCTCTTACCTTCTGGCTGAATTATTCAGCCTCTTTTCTCCACTGAATGTCCTCACTGAGCTGTCCTTATTTCAGCCTCTTTTTTCCACTGAATTTTCCTACTGAGCTATCCTCATTCTATTACTCTTTATATCCTTAATTAACATTTAATTAAGCAATTGTTTCCTGATCCTCGCCTATGCCGTCTCTCCTTCGAATACCCTGGATCAGCCGGGACTGGACCCCAGCACAATTGCACTCATCTCACACGCTAGTAAAGTCATGCTCAAAATTCTCCAAGCCAGGCTTCAGCAAAATGTGAACTGTGAACTTCCTGATGTTCAAGCTGGTTTTAGAAAAGGAAGAGGAACCAGAGATCAAATTGCCAACATCTGCTGGATCATGGAAAAAGCAAGAGAGTTCCAGAAAAACATCTATTTCTGCTTTATTGACTATGCCAAAGCCTTTGACTGTGTGGATCACAATAAACTGTGAAAAATTCTGAAAGAGATGGGAATACCAGACCACCTGATCTGCCTCTTGAGAAATTTGTATGCAGGTCAGGAAGCAACAGTTAGAACTGGACATGGAACAACAGACTGGTTCCAAATAGGAAAAGGAGTTCATTAAGGCTGTATATTGTCACCCT
>NW_011495032.1:9647718-9648162 GCF_000754665.1 Bison bison bison
CCACTACCTCTCTCTGAAAAAAGAGTTAGCTTACAGTTCCAGTTAATAATTCCTGGGTGTGACAGTGTTTAACCTACAAACTCCTTTGGAAATCCTCTAGCCTGCCTGACTAGGTTTTTCCGGCCACATGTGATTGTTCAGAGCCTCCCAACTGTGAGAGGCAGGAGATGTTCTAAACTGTCTAAACACAGATTCTTTTGAGTAGTTAAAAGATTGATTAGAAATTGTATTGGTGAAGGGATTTTCACTTGTTGGGCCAATGTTTGCTGCCAAGTTTCCATATCCCTTACCTGCTGTGTCCCTGGCAGTGTATTGATTAATATAATTGGTGTAAGTAGTAGCTTTAATGTTTGTAACCTGGGACCCTTGAGTTAATTCTTTTTCTTGTTATAGCCCACCACACCTTTGCTCTGTAGGAATGCAACTTTATCTAATGCTTTTGGA
>NW_011495032.1:9648556-9666071 GCF_000754665.1 Bison bison bison
GAGAGTTGGACTGTGAAGAAGGCTGAGTGCCTAAGAATTGATGCTTTTGAACTGTGGTGTTGGAGAAGACTCTTGAGAGTCCCTTGGACTAAAGGAGATCCAACCAGTCCATTCTGAAGATCAGCCCTGGGTGTTCTTTGGAACAAATGATGCTAAAGCTGAAGCTCCAGTACTTTGGCCACCTAATGTAAAGAGGTGACTCATTTTAAAAGACTCTAATGCTGGGAGGGATTGGGGGCAGGAGGAGAAGGGGACGACAGAGGATGAGATGGCTAGATGGCATCACTGATTCGATGGACGTGAGTCTGAGTGAACTCCGGGAGTTGGTGATGGACAGGGAGGCCTGGCGTGCTGCAATTCATGGGGTTGCAAAGAGTCAGACACGACTGAGCGACTGATCTGATCTGATCTGAGTGAGATTTTTACATTTAGGGCAGTTGGAAATGGGACACTGATGTATGGGTCAATGGGTTATTGGTTTCAGAACAGCAAGATCTGTGGCTCTGAATCTGTGGAATCTATTTTCCAATATGTACATGGGAGGGACAATTTGCTGGTCTTTCAGAGAGAAAGGAAAGGAAGAGATTGTGGATCCTAGGATAGACAGAGAGGGTTCCTGCTGATTTTTTTAAGTCCAGTACTGTTACAAACCTGGTTCTTGGCCTCCCTCAGTCAATAGAAATTGATGAGAGGCCAGACAAGAAATTCAGGCAAGGCTTTATTGGGGATCCTACTGCACCAGGAGAGAGAAAACAAGTAGCATTCCCTTGCTTGTTCCCCTGAAGGTTCCAGCTGGTTCCTTAAATGGAGTGATGGTAGAGGTGGATCCAGGGGGCTGGTAGAAGGTGAATGCCATAGTTGGTTTGGAGGTATTGTGTACAAGGGATGTTAACAGCACCCTTCTTTTGCTCTGGGCTCCTTAGAAGTGGCAATTAGTTTTGTTTTCTTTATTTTTTTGGTCTTTTTGAATCTTATTGTCCGTAATTTGCCCCAACTCTGCATGCATGCAGTTATTTTTAGCCCCTTATAGTTTCTTTGTATTTTGTTGCTGGAGAAGATGTTTGTCCACTTACAAGCATTGTAGTAAAGGGTCCCAGTTCCCAGCCTGCCTCAGTACTTCTTGCCTCTGAGTTATTCTTTGATAAGTGGCAGAGAAACTAACCTAAACTTCCTTAAACGAAAATGAGAAATACTTGTTCATGGGATTAAAATATCACGGGGAGCTATAGTTAAAGTTTGATATAGAACCCAAATATTTTTCCAACATCAAATGTTTTTCTTTTTCCATTTCATTACTCTACTACCTTAAAGTATACTCCTCCATTCTGAGACAATTTCATCCCATATAGTGTCAAAATAGTCACCAATACTTCCTGTTAATAAATTTAGGTTAAAGTACAGAAGGAAAGAGAAAATCTTTTTCTAGAAATCCACTGAAACTTTCATTGTGTCTTACAAGTTCAAAGTGAGCCCTAGAACACAGATTCTGCATCCAGCATTATTTCAAATTTAATTTTGCCCCCTTGCATCCATATACTGAAACCCTAACATCAAGTATGGCTGTATTTGGATATACAGCCTTTAGGGAGATAATTAAGGTTAAATGTGTTTATAAAAATGAGGCCTTAATCAGATAGAACTGGTGTCCTTACAAGAAGAGGAGAAGACATCAGATCTCTCCCTCACACCTACTCCCTGAACATAGGACACAGAAGGAAGGTGGTCAACTACAACCTATGAAGAGAAGCTTGAGGCTAACCTTGATGGCAACTTGATCTTTCACATTTAGCCTTTAGAACTGCAAGAAAACGAAATTCTCCTGTTTAAGCCCCACAGTTTGTGATTTTGTTATGGCAGCCCTAGCAGGCTAATATAAGGGTATTGTAATGACTCTGATAGAATTAGGTCTGGTTTTCTGTTTCACAGAGTGTCATTGACCAAATTTCTATTTTTCATTAATTTTTGAATATTGAATGTAAAAAAAAAATTTTTTCCTGAATTACCCCAACCCTGTCTTCAAGAAAGTATATAATTTTCATCAAATGCTCAGAATATATGTGGCCCAGAAGTAAATTTTATATTCACAGTTCTCACACTTCAGTGGATATCAGAAACATCTGGAAGACTTACAAATCACTGGGCTCCACTCAGAATCTCTGATGCAAATGTTCTGAGCTGGGACTGATCACTTGCATTTCCAACAAGTTCTCAGGTGCTGATACTGCTGCTAGTGGTCCAGATACCATGGCCTAAGAACCACTGGTTTATATATAAATTTCACTGTCCCTGAATGATTTGATCTTTCCTCATGATCTATGATTTATCAAAGGCTCATGACTGCCAAATACAACTCTTTCATCAGCAATTTCTTTATAGAATCAAACATAGCTTTTGAATGAATTTTCTTTCATATCCCAAAGGAGTCACAAACATAGTATATCCACAATTGAAATGAACATTTTCCCTTACAACCTCCTTTCTTACATGTTCGCTTCCACGTCTTCCTTTGTATCTACTTCCCAAAACTGGAGTCAAGAAAACATTTTTGAGATCACTTTGAGGTCACATCATCCTATCTCCTTGGTCTCTTTTGGTTCAGTGTACATATGTTTTATCCTCTCTGACACTATTTAAGTTCAGGCACTCACCTATCTCACCCCTAAGACTGTAAGACTATGGAAGTCACTCTCAAAGACCACCAGTATTAGCTCAATAAAATAACTTAAAAAAAAAAAAAACCTATATGATACCATTTGTATGTAGAATCTACTATATGATATAAATGGACTTACCTACAAAACAGAAAGAGGCTCATAGACATAGAGAATGGGCTTGTGGCTGCCAAATAGAAAGGGATGGAAGAGGGAGTTTGGGATTAGCAGAGTCAAACTGTTACATGTAGAATGAACAAACAACAAGATCCTATTGTATAGCACAGGGGCCTGTATTCAATATCCTATAATAAATCATAATGGAACAAATTGAGAGAGTAGCATTAACATATACAAACCACCATGTGTTAAATAGCCAGCTAGCAGGTAACTGCACAGGCAATAGCACAGGGAGCTCAGCTCAGTAATCTGTGATAATCTAGAGAAGTGGAATGGGGGAGGGGTGGGGGAGGTTGAAAAGGAAGGGGATATGTGTACATATGGCTGATTCACATTGTTGTATAGCAGAAATCAACACAACATTGCAAAGCAATTGTATTGCAATAAAAATAAAACATAAGGAAAAAAAATATGAAACACACACACACATATATATATGTATATTTCTCAGGCTTCCAAAGTACCTCAGCTGTAAAGAATCTGCCAGCAATGGAAGAGACAAGGGTTCGATCCCTGGGTGGGAAGATCCCATGGCGGAGGGCATGGCCACCCACTCCAGTATTTTTGCCAGGAAAATCCCGTGGGCAGAGGAGCCTGGTCATCTATAATCCATAGGATCACACAGAATTGGACATGACTGAAGCAACTGAGCACGCACACACACATAAATAACTGAAACACTTTGCTGTGTGACAGAATTAATACAACATTGTATTATAAATCAACTACACTTCAGTCAAGCATAAGGATGCTGGAGACTTTTGACTATATCATTTACCTACTGAACACTCCTCCATGATTCTATATTGTTTACTAAAAGCAGACTCCTAAACATACAAACTTCCAGACGTTCAGGCTGGTTTTAGAACAGGCAGAGGAACCAAAGATCAAATTGCCAACACCTGATGGATAATCAAAAGAGCTAGAGAGTTCCAGAAAAACATCTATTTCTGCTTTATTGACTATGCCAAAGCCTTTGACTGTGTGGATCACAATAAACTGTGGAAAATTCTAAAGGAGATGAGAATGCCAGACCACCTGATCTGCCTCTTGAGAAACCTGTATGCAGGTCAAAAAGCAACAGTTAGAACTGGTATGAAACAACAGACTGGTTCCAAATAGCAAAAGGAGTACATCAAAGCTGTGTATTGTCACCCTGCTTATTTAACTTATGCGCAGAGTACATCATAAGAAATGCTGGGCTGGATGAAGCATAAGCTGGAATCATGATTGCTGGGAGAAATATCAATAACCTCAGATATACAGATGATACCACCCATAGGGCAGAAAATGAAGAAGAACTAAAGAGCCTCTTGATGAAAGTGAAAGAGGAGAGTGAATAAGTTGGCTTAAAGCTCAACATTCACTAAGATCGTGGCATCCGGTCCCATCACTTCATGGCGAATAGATGTGGAAACAGTGCCTGACTTTATTTTTTTGGGCTCCAAAATCACTGTAGATGGTGAATGCAGCCATGAAATTAAAAGATGCATACTCCTTGGAAGGAAAGTTATGGCCAACGTAGACAGCATATTAAAAAGCAGAGACATTACTTTGCCAACAAAGCTCTGCCTAGTCAAGGCTATGGTTTTTCCAGTGGTCATGTATGGATGTGAGAGGTGGACTCTAAAGAGGGCTGAGCACAGAATTGATGCTTTTGAAGTGTGGTGTTGGAGAAGACTCTTGAGAGTCCCTTGGACTGCAAGGAGATCCAAACAGTCCATCCTAAAGGAAATCAGTCTTGGATGTTCATTGGAAGGACTGATGTTAAAACTGAAACTCCAGTATTTTGGCCACTTGATGTGAAGAGCTGACTCATTTGAAAAGACCCTGATTTTGGGAAAGATTGAAGGCAGGAGGAGAAGGAGATGACAGAGGATGAGATGGTTAGATGGCATCACCGATTCGATGGACATGAGTTTGGGTAAACTCTGTGAGTTGGTGATGGACAAGGGAGCCTGGCATGCTCCGCTTCATGGGTTCGCAAAGAGTCAGACACCACCGAGCGACTGAACTGAACTAAGCTGAAACATACAAACAAGTTCCTTTATGATAGAGCCCCTGGTGGCCTTTTGTTTTCTTCTACTCCTTTCACACCCTGTGCTCAACTAAACTCTGTATATCCTTCAATTCAAGCCATTTCTACAGAGCTGATATCAAGTTTGAAAACTGCATGCAATTATTATGTGCCTGTCCTATGAAATATAAGGCTTTAGTTTTAGTTTCTCTGGCCTCCCTTGAATCTCAAGAGTTTGAGTCAGCAGTTAATGATTATAAAATATGAAAAGGTAAAAACAAAGAATAGCTTTTTTGGGAAAAAAACAAACCAGATGGTAATAGTTCAGATTATAAACCAGCCACATGACAGAGTCATCAAATTCCCAGTTCCCTAAGAGATATAGATAAAGGCCTGACACACATTCTTGAGTTGTTTTATAGGAAGCAGACCCATACCAGATGAAAACTGCTAACCTAAGCAAAGAGACCCTAGACTGGTTGAAACCAGAAAGTTGATGATGCTTGAAACTTCACTTTGGTGCCAACCCTTCTGAGAATTGTGCATGAGTTGATCAAGCATCCTGCAGCCCCTTCCCTCACATTGCCTTTAAAATACCTTCCCTGAAAGTCACTGGGGACTCTGGGTCTTTTGAGTTTGGGTTTCATGGTCTCCTTGCTTGCACCTGCAATAAACACTGCACTTTCCTTCACCATTACCTAGTGTCAGTAGATTGGTTTTACCGTGTGCTGGTGAGCAGACCCAAGTTTGGTTCAGTAACAGTGTGACCTTCTGGAGGCTTCTTTGGCTGTCCATGCCCCCACAGTTCTGAATGAGTCACATGTCTACTGCCCCCGAAGATCTCAGTAGCATCACACACCTATTGAATCACCACTGTAATTTGTCTTGTCTCCCTCACTGGTTGTACATTGCTAGAGATGATGAATACTAGAAACCATGAAATCTTGCTGTTGCTTTTGTTGGTGTCTTAGCATTTTGTATCTCTTGTACTTACACAGAGTGAATGACACACAGGGGAGGTTCAGTAAATGTCATTTCCCTCTTCATCCCTAACCATGCCTGGGAGAAGCTCTGCTTCCTCTTGGGTTCCCTACAGCATCATACTGAGGAGGATATAAGTCCTGATGTATATGTATATGGGCTTCCCTGGTGGCTGAGTTGGTTAAGAATCTTCCTGCAATGCAGGAGACCCAGTTTGAACCCTGGGTGGGGAAGATACCCCTGGAAAAGGAAATGGCAACCCACTCCAATATGCTTACCTGGGAAATCCCATGGACAGAGGAGCCTGGTGGGCTACAGTCCGTGGCATTGCAAGAGTTGGACACTACTAAGCAACTAAACCACCACCACCACCCATACATGTATGCATGGCCTGTTGTCAATCTGCCTATACCTTGTCTTCACAGCTCTCAAGGTGAACCATGAGATATTAAATATCTTGGTCAAGTTCAGATACCAATTTTGAAGATAATCTTCTTGAATGCTCTTTTTAATATCTTGTTACTCTAATAATATAGGATGCTTTGTAACACATGCAAGTTAATGACTTCCAAAGTATAAAAAATAACTTGAATTTGTGCATACTTAGTTCAATTATAGAAGCTTATTTTTGAGGCTAGTTTAGAAAGATAATCATCTGTAGACAAATGCAGTTTTGCTGTGAATAAGCCTCTTGAGATTAGAGAATTAAGACTGACATTAATTATACATAAGTCATTATTGTATTTAACTCCATGGTTAGGGATGAAAAGACATATATAATAATGGTGAAAATTACCAGTATTTGTTCAGGTTACAGTTAGAAATCTCCTTTCTCACATTCTTGAGGAATACCATCTGGCTTGAAATATCAGAACTTACTAAATGTTCTCTATTAACAAGAATACAATGAATCAATTTGAAGAGCATATTTTTTTTTCCTTACCTGAGCACGGGAGTGAAAGCAATCTCTGTAATTCTAATTACTATATTACATTTTGTAAAGGGAAAGCTTTCTTTTAATTCTTTCTCTCTCTAAATTCTCTGAGATTATATGTTCCAGCCAAAGTGGGCATCTGAAATTGACTGCCTGAATCACTTTTTGCCTGCCAACTTTTGTTTAATGTTCCTGACACTTTGACATATTTGATGTTGCTTTCTGGTTATATTGCAGTCATTCTAAAATGTCCACATGATTACATGGGTAAATGTTTAATTTCTCTTTCTCTGGAATTGGTTAGGGTGATGCGGCAGGGTGGAAGGGAACTGAATTAAGATAGAGAAAGACTTGGCTTCAAGTCTGTGATGCCATTGCCAAGCCCTGAATCTCCATGGAGCTAAGAATCCCCATAGCTAAAAGGGGATAAAAGTATATTCCATCACTTCCCATGGTAAATTATAAACTTTGAAAAATATAATACATTACATTAAATATAATCTGTAATCCCTTTTGAGAATTTACAACCATTTCAAATTTTATACTTAATTTGTGATTATTTTATAAAAATCTGCCCAGTGTTTTGGCTATGATTTCCAACACCACAGACACACATCTGCTTTATTGTGTCATAACCCCAACATGTAGCAGACAATGGTAGCTTGGAAAATATTTGTTGAATAGTTAAGAAAAAAATTATAGTTTTAATAAACAGTCATGGACCCTTGTTTGGCTTCACCAGTGGTTAAAGAACATATCCTTAAAGCTCTTTGAGTACAAAAAGTGGAGAAAAGCATGATAGAATTTGTGTTCAGCAATTTTAAATGGCATAATTTTCAAATATGTTAGGAATATTTATGTATGAAATAAACAAGCTACAAAGATATATTGCAAAACAGAAAATGTAGCCAGCATATTATAGTGACTTTAAATGGAGTGTAAACTATAAAAATATTCGATCACAGTGGTCATGTATGAATGTGAGAGTTGGACTGTGAAGAAAGCAGAGTGCTGAAGAATTGATGCTCTTGAAGTGTGGTGTTGGAGAACACTCTTGAGAATCCCTTGGACTGCAAGGAGATCCAACCAGTCCATTCTAAAGGAGATCAGTCCTGAGTGTTCATTGGAAGGACTGATGCCAAAGCTGAAACTCCAATACTTTGGCCACTTCATGAGAAGAGTGGACTCATTGGAAAAGACTCTGATGCTGGGAGGGATTGGGGGCAAGAGGAGAAGAGGACGATAGAGGATGAGATGGCTAGATGTCATCACCGACTCGATGGACATGAGTTTTAGTGAACTCCAGGAGTTGGTGATGGACAGGGAGGCCTGGCGTGCTGTGATTCATGGGGTCGCAAAGAGTCAGACACAACTGAGCGACTGAACTGAACTGAACCCTTTCTCATAGCTCAGTTTTCCTAATTTGAACTGCTTCACCTCCTTTCTTTCTTCAGTTTATTTTACCCTTTGTAACAGTTACTAAGAGAATTGATTCCTCTCTCTACCCTAGCCCAGCTCAAGAGAGCTTCCTATAAATATTCTTCCTAAGGAATAAATTAATAGATAATTACTAAATAGCCACTCAGCCCTGGCTATACCCTGGAATCACCTAAGTAACACTGGACCTCACTATACAGATTCTGATTTAATTCTTCTTCTTCTTCTTCTTTTTTTAAATTGGAGTATAGTTGCTTTTTAATGTTGTGTTAGTTTCTGGTTTACAACAAAGTGAATCCAGCTATATGAATACATATATCCTCTCCCTCTTAGACTTCCCTCCTTTCCCCCACCCTACCCTTATAGGTCACCACAGAGCACCAAGCTGAGCTCTCTGTGTTGTTCAGCAGGCTTCCTCCCACTAGTTGTTTTATACACGGCAATGCACATATGTCAATACCAATCTCCCAGTTCATCCCTCCTTCTCTCCCCAACTGTGTATACACATTCATTCCATATGTCTGCATCTCAATTTCTCATATGCAAATGGATGTGTTAGTACCATTTTTTTAGATACCATATATATGCATTAATACATGATATTTGTTTTTCCTCTTTCTGATGTACTTCACTTAATAATCTCTAGGTCCATCCATGTTGCTGCAAATGACGTTATGTCATTCTTTTTTATGGCTGAGTAGTATTCCATTGTATATGTGTACCACATTTCTTTATCCATTCATCTGTAGATGAATATTTTGCTTGTTCTCGTGTCCTGGCTACAATGCATATTGTGGGGTACATGTGGCTTTTTGAATTATGGTTTACCCAGGGTATATGCCGGGGAGTGGGATTGCTGCCTGGGCCAAATGATTTTAATCTGTAGATGGGATTGAGCAACAATGATCCACTTCATGCCTGGTAGGGTGCAGTCCTGAAGAATAAAGGTAGGATGCTTCCCACATCCTAACAACAAGTGACAACATGAACATTTATATCCACTTAAGGGATCCAAATCTGTGGCTTCAGAGACACAAGAAATATTTACTAGATGTACAGTTTTTAGGTCACAAAATATTCTTTAGTTGGTAGATAAGGTTGTTGAGACATAAATGATTCCCACTGGTTGTGATACCAAATTTATTTCATTCTACTCTTTTTTTTTAAGAACTTCTTTATATTTTTAATGCTAATTACTTTATTATTTATCAATTATTTATTTATTTTTTATTTTATTATTAAAAAATAAAAAATATTTATAAATTATTTAAACCATTATTTTCAATAAGATCAGGTGATTCCTCTGTTCTGACCAGTTTTTGGGAACGACTGTTTACTAACATTGTTATGTATTATGAAGCATACACTAAAGAGGGTAAAGATGTGAGAAAGAGCTTGGGTCATACTTAGTGGAGGAAAGTTTGTTGGAAGAAATGAGACCAAACTAAGACTGGAAGTTCAGGTAGGCATTTGCTTGGCAGAAAGGACTGGAGTTTGGAAAATGCTAACTACACTCCAGAAACAGTGAAAAACTGCCATTTACACTCAGACTTTAGGAAGCCTTACTCTGTCATGTGAGACAAAAAGGCCTTTCTCTTAATATGACTTCATGATTAGTTATAGAGAACACAAAAATCTACTTGAATGCATGGCAGTCTGTCTGAAGAGTGGACATTGAAATCTCAGCTACTCATCATTTTTTTTCCTAAAAAAATATTTTAAATATCTTCTTTATGCCAAGGTACTAGGTTTGGTGCTTAAAAATATGAGGTGATTTTCAAGTAAATGTTGGCAAGTATATGGAGAAAAGGTAACCCTTCCACATGGTTGGAGGGAAGGTAAGTTGGTGTAGCCACATTGGAAAACAGTTTGGGAGTTTCTCAAAAAACTAAAAATAGAACTACCATATGATCTAGCAATCCCACTCCTGGGCATATATCTGAAAAACAAAACAAAAACACACTCAAAAGTATACATACACCCCTATGTTCATAGCAGCACTATTTACAACAGCCAAAACATGGAAACCACCTAAATGCCCATCAACAAGTGAATGAACGAAGAAGATATGGTACAAATATACAGTGGAATGTATCTTAGCCATACATAGGATGAAATCATGCCATTTGCAGCAACAGGGATAGACTTAGAGGACATTATGCTAAGGGAGATATCAGATAGAGAAAGACAAATACTGTATGATAATACTTATATGTGGAATCAATCTAAATGATGCAACAAACTAGTGAATATAACAATAAAAAAGCAGATTCATAGATAGAACAAACTAGTACTTAGCAATGCAGAAAAGTGGAGGGGCAATTTATGGGTGAGGGAGAGGGATGCACAAACCATTGGATGTGAGATGGACTAAAAGATTGTATTCTTCAAATGGGGAATATAGCCAACATTTTGTAATAACTGTAAATTAAAAGTAACCTTCAAAACTATATTAAAATTTTTAATTAATAAATAAGGGCTTTCCTGGTGGCTCAGTGGTAAAGAATCCTCCTGCCAATGAGGGAGAAATGGGTTCCATCCCTGGTCTGGGAGGATCTCACATGCGGCAGAGCAACTAAGCCCACGTGCCACAACTATTGAACCTTCAGTCTAGAGGCCAGGAGCTGTGACTACTGAGCCCACTCCTGTGCTCTGCAACAGGAGAAGCCATCACAGTGAGAAGTCCCTATGCATCACAACTAGGGAAAAGCCCTAAGAGCCAGTAAGACCCAGCACAGCCAAAAATAACTTACTAAAAAAATAAAAAATATTAGGTGATTGTGTTTTTATCTTAGATCTAGAAAACTGATATTCTTATTTCCATTTTAGAGGTAAGAAAATTACAATGCAAGAAAATATGCAACTTGTCCAATCAATTCAGTTCAGTTGCTCAGTCCTGTCTGAATCTTTGCAACCCCATGAATCGCAGCACGCTAGGCCTCCCTGTCTATCACCAACTCCCGGACTTCACTCAAACTCATGTCCATTGAGTCGGTGATGCCATCCAGCCATCTCATCCTTTGTCACCCCCTTCTCCTCCTGCCTCCAATCCCTCCTAGCATCAGACTCTTTTCCAATGAGTCAACTCTTAACACGAGGTGGCCAAAGTATTGGAGTTTCAGCTTTAGCATCAGTCCTTCCAATGAACACCCAGGACTGATCTCCTTTTGGATGGACTGGTTGGATCTCCTTGCAGTCCAAGGGACTCTCAAGAGTCTTCTCCAACATCACAGTTCAAAGACATCAATTCTTTGGTGCTCAGCTTTCTTCACAGTCCAACTCTCACATCCATACATGACTACTGGAAAACCATAGCCTTGAATAGGCAGAACTTTGTTGGCAAAGTAATGTCTCTGCTTTTCAATATGCTATCTAGGTTGGTCATAACTTTCCTTCCAAGGAGTAAGTGTCTTTTAATTTCATGGCTGTAATCACCATCTGCAGTGATTTTGGAACCCCCCAAAATAAAGTCTGCCACTGTTTCCACTGTTTCCCCATCTATTTGCCATGAAGTGATGGGACCAGATGCCATGATCTTAGTTTTCTGAATGTTGAGCTTTAAGCCAATATTTTCATTCTCCTCTTTCACTTTCATCAAGAGGCTTTTTAGTTCCTCTTCACTTTCTGCTATAAGGGTGGTATCATCTGCATATCTGAGGTTATTGATATTTCTCCCAACAATCTTCATTCCAGCTTGTGCTTCTTCCAGCCCAGCGTTTCTCATGATGTACTCTGCAAATAAGTTAAAAAAGCAGGGTGACAATATACAGCCTTGACATACTCCTTTTCCTATTTGGAACGAGTCTGTTGTCCCATGTACAGTTCTAACTCTTGCTTCCTGACTTCCATACAGGTTTCTCAAGAGGCAGGTCAGGTGGTCTGGTATTCCCATCTCTTTCAGAATCTTTCACAGTTTATTGTGATCTACACAGTCTAAGGCTTTGGCATAGTCAATAAAGCAGAAATAGACGTTTTTCTGAAACTCTCTTGCTTTTTAGCAAGATATTCTTATTGCCATGAAGTGATGGGACCAGATGCCATGATCTCAGTTTTCTGAATGTTGAGCTTTAAGCCAGCTTTTAAACTCTCCTCTTTCACTTTCATCAAGAGGCTTTTTAGTTCCTCTTCACTTTCTGCCATAATGGTGGTGTCATCAGCATATCTGAGGTTATTGATATTTCTCCCATCAATCTTGATTCCAGTTTGTGCTTCTTCAAGCCCAGCATTCCAGGAGGTTCCATGCTTGCACATCTGAGGAAGCAGTTAGTTAAATATGTCATGAACAAGAAAGAGATTATAACATATCAGAGCTGTAATTCACATTGGGCAAAGTTTAAGTAAATGGATGCATTGCAGTCGATCTCTTTTTAATACTGTGCAAGGAAATGAGCAGTATATTTTCCAATTTTAGTTCATAATACTTTTTAGCTATATGACATGCTACTGAAGGGTTTTTCCCAAACTGTGGAGCTGCATTTTTCCAATGGACATAGATGACTGTGGTTTCACTGGCTTGATTAGTTTTTCAGTCTATGTCAGGGAATTCTCCTTAGCCTCTATCTTTTGACACAACTACTTCATCAGGAGCCGACTGTGGGTCAGATCATGAACTCCTTATTGCCAAACTCAGACTAAATTGAAGAAAGTAGAGAAAACCACTCGACCATTCAGATATGACCTAAATCAAATCCCTTATGATTGTACAGTAGAAGTGACAAATAGATTTAAGGGACTATATCTGATATAGTACCTGATGAACTATGGATGGAGCTTCGTGACATTGTATAGGAGACAGGGATCAAGACCATCCCCAAGAAAAAGAAATGCAATAAAGCAAAATGGCTGTCTGAGGAGGCTTTACAAGTAGCTATGTAAAGAAGAGAAGCTAAAGCAAAGGAGAAAAGGAAATATATACCCATTTGAATGCAGAGTTCCAAAGAACAGCAAGGAGAGATAAGAAAGCCTTCCTCAGTGATCAGTGCAAAGATATAGAAGAAAGTAATAGAATGGGAAAGACTAGAGATCTCTTCAAGAAAATTAGAGATACCAAGGGAATATTTCATATAAAGATGGGCTCAATAAAGGACATAATGGCATAGATATAACAAAAGCAAAAGATATTAAGAAGAGATGGCAAGAATACTTAGAAGAACTATACAACAAAGTTCTTCATGACCAAGATAATCATGATGGTGTGATCACTCACCTAGAGCCAGACATCCTGGAATGTGAAGTCAAGTGGGCCTTAGGAAGAATCTTTAGGAGCAAAACTAGTGGAGGTGATGAAATTTCAGTTGAGCTATTTCAAATCCTGAAAGATGATGCTGTGAAAGTGCTGCACTCAATATGTCAGCAAATTTGAAAACTCAGCAGTGGCCACAGGACTGGAAAAGGTCAGTATTCATTCCAATCCCTAAGAAAGGCAATGCCAAAGAATGCTCAAACTACCACACAATTGCACTCATCTCACATGCTAGTAAAGGAATGCTCAAAATTCTCCAAGCCAGGCTTTAGCAGTACGTGAACTGTGAACTTCCAGATGTTCAAGCTGATTTTAGAAAAGGCAGAGGAACCAGAGATCAAATTCCCAACATCCACTGGATCACTGAAAAAACAAGAGAATTCCAGAAAAACATCTATTTTTGCTTTATTGACTATACCAAAGCCATGAACTGTGTGGATCACAATAAACTGGAAAATTCTGAAAGAGATGGGAATACCAGACCACCTGACCTGCCTCTTGAGAAACCTGTATGCAGGTCAGGAAGCAACAGTTAGAACTGGACATGAAACAACAGACTCATTCCAAATAGGAAAAGAGTATGTCAATGCTGTATATTGTCACCCTGCTTATTTAACTTATATGCAGAGTACATCATGAGAAATGCAGGGCTGGATGAAGCACAAGCTGGAATCAAGATTGCCAGAATAAATACCAATAACCTCAGATATGCAGATAACACCACCCTTATGGCAGAAAGGGAAGAACTAAAAAGCCTCTTGATGAAAGTGAAAGAGGAGAGTGAAAACGTTGGCTTAAAGCTCAACAGTCAGAAAACTAAGATCATGGCATCTGGTCCCATCACTTCATGGCAAATAGATGGGGAAACAGTGGAAACTCTGGCTGATTTCATTTTTTTTGGGCTCCAAAATCTCTGCAGATGGTTGTTTCAGCCATGAAATTAAAAGACACTTGCTCCTTGGAAGGAAAGTTATGACCAACCTAGATAGCATATTAAAAAGCAGAGACATTACTTTGCCAATAAAGGTCCATCTAGCCAAGGCTATGGTTTTTCCAGTAGTCACGTACGGATGTGAGAGTTGGACTATAAAGAAAGCTGAGCACAGAAGAATTGGTGCTTTTGAACTGTGATGTTGGAGAAGACTCTTGAGAGTCCTTTGGACTGCAAGGAGATCCAACCAGTCCATCCTAAAGGAGATCAGTTCTGAGTATGCACTGGAAGGACTGATGCTGAAGCTGGAACTCCAATACTTTGGCCACCTGATGCAAAGAGCTGACTCATTTGAAAAGACCCTGATGCTGGGAAAGATAGGAGGCAGGAGGAGAAGGGGATGACAGAGGACGTGATGGTTTGATGGCATCACCAACTCAATGGACATGAGCCTGAGTAAACTCGAGGGGTTTGGTGGTAGACAGGGTGGCCTTTTGTGTTGTCGTCCATGGGGTCGCAAAGAGTTGGACACGACTGAATGACTGAACTTAACTAAACTGAACTTTATCAGGAAAGATCTGACCTCAAATAAGGTCAGAACTCAAGCTCCAAAAGAGGCTCAGTGGAGGAAAATTTACCATAAGGGCAACAACAACATCATCAGCAACAATAATAATAAATTCCTAGGTTGGTATTTCACTCTCAATTAACACCTATAGGTGGGAAGAGCAGACAGATTAGCTCTATTTTCTATGTGGGAAAACTTTGGTATTAGAAGGACTGATGTTTATGACTGGTAAGTCACTCTTTACACTCAGGCCACTGCAGTTTCCTTAGTTAAAGGCTGCTAAATAAGATTTGAACTGCCACTTCTAACTTATCCTTCTGGTGGATTTGGAGGCTTCTGAGGGAAAAAAAAGTCATGTGTCATCTCCAACCTATATTCACTAAGATATCCAGGGTTGGTGATACTCTTAGCTTTATAAAATGACAGTTAATTGAACATCTAGACTGAGCATTTTCCTCCTCCACAGAACAAGCAATTTAATTATAATAACACATTTAACAATAATGCAGTACTTCAGCATGAGATTACTTTGCCATCATTAATTAATGCATTATCTGAAGTACATGCACCTTTCAGCCTCAAGTTCCTTCAGTCTCTTTCTTGCACTCTCAAGAAAGTTATTCAGCAGAGCTGCCCTTTTTGGTACAAATACCACAGCTCAAAGCATGGCATCAGATTAACTTGTTTCTGTCAGTATTCCCCACACATTTCACAATCATTGTCGAATACACAGCTTAGGTTGGCATTTTTTTAAACCTATTTTCCTTTGCTTACTTTTAACTGGAGATTAAAAGTCAATGGGTAGATTCAGTTTAATTCTACTCAGATGTAAATAATTACTTGCTCAATCAATTCTGTCTGCTGAATTTCTCTGTCCCAGGCTAGGTACCCTTTAACTAAATCTACTTTATTTTTGGTTCCTGCCCTATGTTCTAAGGTAGTGCAATGTAGAGTCCCAGCAAAAAAATATAAAATAGTGGAAAATATAAAATGTTTTATCATCCTTGAATGAGGTGACTGGGTGCACAAATTCCTTAGGAGCTTTAAGTTCACACTAAAATAGAGTTATAGAGGTGATGCAATGATTTGCAAAGTAAGGATATTATACAAGATTTTTTAGAATGTTAAAGTAAAAACATAGGGATAATATAAAAGTTCTTGTGAATTGAGTGATGGATTTAATCTTTTTATATAAATCGAAACACTGCTATTAATTTACTGATATTGAACATATCTCTCTCTATCAGAACTTGTGTTTTTCATGTCTAATATACACCAAGGACTCACTCTAACCAGAAACAGGCTGGATACTACAGGGGTAACAACTCCCTAAACCCGCTGAGTATTAAAATCACACATGCCTTTAGGTTTCTGTTTGTTTGAAATATAGATATCCTGGCTCCTTCAAGCCCTAATAGATCAGAATCTAAGTTGGAGGGTGGTGGCAGAGATGGGATTTAGCACTCTAATAATCTTCTCAGGAGTCTTTTGAAACTCTTCCTGTAGGGGACAAAGGAAGCAGGGCTTTATGACAGTCATCTGTATCATGGGAATGTAAAAGTGACTTATTGACCATTTGATGCATTGATTTCCAGGATCTATTCTAGAGGTGAGCAAAGGAAGATTTGTGGGGCTAACCTGTTCTGTTCTCTGCTTTTTTAATATCTTGAGAATTAAGATATATTTTAACAGAGTTGAAGAAAGTCAAAGGAAAAACAGTGTTTTATGGCACATAAATTATATACGGAAGGTCATGGCATCTGGTCCCATCACTTCATGGCAAATAGATGGGGAAACAGTGGAAACAGTGAGAGGCTTTATATTTTGGGACTCCAAAATCACTGCAGATGGTGATTGCAGCCATGAAATTAAAAGACACTTATTCCTTGGAAGGAAAGTTATGACCAACCTAGACAGCATATTAGAAAGCAGAAACATTACTTTGCCGACAAAGGTCTGTCTAATCAAGGCTATGGTTTTTCCAGTGATCATGTATGGATGTGAGAGTTGGACTATAAAGAAAGCTGAGCACTGAAGAATTGATGCTTTTGAACACTGGTGTTGGAGAATACTCTTGAGATCCAACCAGTCCATTCTAAAGGAGATCAGTCCTGGGTGTTCATTGGAAGGTCTGATGTTAAAGCTGAAACTCCAGTACTGCGGCCACTTGATGCAAAGAACTGACTCATTTGAAAAGACCCTGATACTGGGAGAGATTGAAGGCAGGAGGAGAAGGGGACGACAGAGGATGAGATGGTTGGATGGCATCACCAACTCAATGGACATGAGTTTGGATGGGCTCCAGGAGTTGGTGTTGGACAGGGAGGCCTGGTGTGCTGCAGCTCATGGGGTCCAGTTGGACATGACTGAGTGACTGAACTGAACTGAACTGAAATGTCATTATCTATAAGTCAAATTTTATTGGAACACAGACATACTCACTTGTTTACATATTGTCACTGGCTCACACAGAATGATGACTAATTCTTTGAGACAGAGACTATATGCGAATTATAGCCTAAGCTAATTAATATTCAATTCTTTATAGAAAAGAATTTTATAGGAAAAGTTTAC
>NW_011495032.1:9666178-9672473 GCF_000754665.1 Bison bison bison
AAAGTTTACCAGCCCTTCATCCCTTATTCTGAATGAAAAGTTGAAAGTATGTGCTTTACCAAATTTTGGTGAGAATTAAGAAGTAGAAACATATCCAAAATCTAGTATGGAATGTGTTACATGTCAGGAAAGGAAATGCAAGTATTTTGTCCTCTGTTTCCAGAAGTCCACAGTGAAAAAAAAAAAATGTCCTCTAAAACAATTATTCTCCAAGTCCGTACCTGGATTAACAGCAGCAGCATTGCTTGGGAATGCACTAGAAATGCCAATTCTCAGGGCCCAGCCCAGACAAAATCAGACATTCTGGGATTCAGGTCCAGCAATCTATATTTTACCAAGTCTTACAAATGAGTCTGTACACATTTTCTGTCTAAGGGTGGGGGTGGGTACTGTTTATGAATCACTGTGCTAAGAAACATTGGGAAACAAATCAGAAAATAATTGTTACCGGGTAGATAAAATTCCATACAACTAAGTATGAAAGTACATTGTTGTAGTCACTGCTTGAAGTTGACAAAAATCAAGATATTTCTAGGCAAACACACATACACAGGAAAATCCTATTCTGTATGATAGACACAAAATTTTGAAGCCCTCGGCTGAGATTTCAGGATAACAACAGGCCTGTATTTTATGTTAACATGAGGCTCCTGATAGAGATCAAATACCGAGTGAAACTGAAAATGTTTCTGACATCTGACAAAAATAGCCAATTTATTGAAGGTGAATTATACTTATTCTACATGCAGAAGACAGGCTATCATTAACCTAAATGCTCCTCTGCAACTATTCTCTTATTTGTGTCACACTTTCAGGAAATCTAAACACAAAAAATACCCAATTGGTATCGACATGCTTTTTTGACTTCATGATGGTGAAAAATCAATATGCCTTCACTAGAAGCTGTACTTCAAGTTTTGAATTTTTATCTTTTCCCAGGCTATCAAATGTGCTATGATACACAATATTCTCTTATGATGCTGGACAGCCAGCCCCAGCTACCAGTCGGCCATGTGATCATGAGGGTAAGCAATGTATTCAGCAACATTCTGCACTCATATAGCCATCATGTTTTCCACTTTCAATACAGTATTTAATACATCACATGAGTTATTCAACACTTGATTTTAAAATAGGCTTTGTTTTAGATGATTTGCCCCTGTGTGGGCTAATGTGAGTATTCTTAGCACATTTAAGGTAGAATAGACCAAACCACAATGGTTAGGTAGGTTAGTAGTATTAAATGCATTTTGACTTTAGATATTTTCAATTTATGATGGATTTTGGGGACTGTAATCTCCTCATAAGTTGAAGTTGATCTGTAATTCTCTGTGAAGATTCTCACTTCTTCAAAGTCCATTCTTAACAGCTCATCTTTTCAGAAATGTAATCGTTAAAAGAAAAAAAAATTTGAAACATAAGATCATAACACTGGAGAATCTCTCAAGATGCATTAGGAAAATTCCTAGGCAGTGATGGACCAAAATTTCCTTTGTAATTCTTGACAATGTTATGTCTTAAAAACCAAAAACCAACCAAACAAAAAGACCACAGATGGGCTTCTTAGAGCTAATGATCGCCCTGGTAAACATGATGGGGATTTATCTCCCACATATTGAGTACTCTCTGTGTGCCATGCACTGTACAGACATTCTTAGAAGTCCAGTGAGGAAAGTATTAACATCTATCTCTTAGAAATAAGAAATCAATTGGAATTGGTTTTGAGCTCCTTAGTGAAAGAGAAGATTGGAAGAGATATTTGAGAGAAGGAGGAAAAGCTCTAGGTATGAAGAAATTCTTCTGGAACAACAGATAAATGTGCCCCAAATTGACCCAACACTCAGCATGCCCAATAGAGACCACAGCATGACTTTGTCTTGAGTCCATCATTATTTTCATGTCTCATCAAAGTTTAGAGGCTTTGAGAGGATCTAGCAATTTATGCATGATGCAGACATTGATAGGCCTCTGTCAGTGGCATTGCCAGCAGTGCATAGGGACAGCAGAAGTTACAGTAGGAGCAGGGCAGAGTTAGCATGCTGAGAGAGTGGTGGCAGGACAAGCGAGTTAACACTATGGAATCTCCCTGGCTTCCCCAGGAGCTTAGGGATGGTGGTCCTTCTCTTACTCTGCTGATGTCTCTGGTGATGGTGGATATGTAGGGACTGACGTCTTTCAGTATTATATTGATCTTAATGAAAATTGAAGGTTGTCCTGCCAAGTCCTTTAGCAGTAAAATTTAGTAGTTTAAAGTATACAGGGATTGACATTTATGGTAGAATTTATTCTGCAATCATAAGAACCAAAAGTCTCAAATTCTTTGTGGGAGTTGAAAGAAAAATTCCAGCCCTGGCCCCTAGGTCAACTCAGCAGGCTATAAAAGTTGGAGAGTAGAATACTACCAAGAGTAGAATGGTTAAACAAAAAATAGTGCTTTCTACTACTAGTTTGTACCATCACCCTGAGAGGAACTGATGGAGAATCAGGAGGTTAAACCCAGCTTACATGTCTATCCTGCTTCACCATAGTTTTGACCAGATTATCATCCCCTCTCCCAGGAAGAGTTTCTTGCTCTCACTCTCTCCTATTCTCTCATTTGCTCTCTCTCACACGTATGTTTACACTCAGAGGTAAGCACACACTAACATTCAGATTTACAAAGAGAATGTATTCTTAAAGTCAATTCACATATTTCACTGTTAGTGAACTTCTTTGAACTGCACATGCATTATCAATGAAGAACCTAGGCCCAGGAGATATTTGTAACATGATTTTTCAGAGGAAGAAACCAAGTTCACAAAGTCAGCAGTTTACTCAATGTCATGCCTATATTTGACTTTGAGCTTTTGAGTGATGCCTTGTGTCACTTGCATCAGGAGACTGACTAAAAGTCTCCTGGCTCTAGCCATGGCTCTTAAAATTGCTACTAAAATAAATGTTGCCCTCAGTCGCTACTTCTTTACTGAAGATATTTGAGTGGTCTTGGTATTTACAAAATATTCCAAACCTGGTCCTTTCATTTGAAATTATAAGATAAATTCTTCCTTTGAACAAATCACAGATCAAAGTTAGCATGAATAAACAATTTTGCTTTTAAGACTTTATTATTTAATTTAAAAAAAGGAGAGGGGAGACATCCCTGGTGGGCCAGTGGTTAAGAATCTGCCTTGCAATGCACATGGGTTTGATCTCTGGTCAGGGAACTAAGATCCCACATGCTGAAGAGAAACTGAGCCTGCGCAGCACAACTAGAGAGTCCATGGGCTACAGCAGAGATCCCTCTTGCTGTGACTAAGACCCAACACAGACAAATTGATAAGTAGTTTTAAAAAGACTTTATTGTCATTGGGTTCTTAACCATATGATTGATTCTGATGTTTTAGAGAAAGCAAGCACACTTTGGAATACACACTAAAATTCAAACTCTGACTGTCTAGAAATTTTCTTCCATCCAGGTCCTCTGTAATTATGGAAGATGAGATCATATGGTCTTGAGTCTCATCATTTCTGTCCCAGGGCACCTTTTGGAATAGCTATTCCATCAAAGACACAATTGTCAGACTGATTATTTAAATAAATACAATAAAATTCTGTTGACCTGTGTCCTGAGAAAAGTATGGCAGAGCAGCCTTGGACAGAGTTGTGTCTTTGGTGGCAAGTTGCCAATTTCAGAACCAAGTCTTCCCCATGATTTTAACTTCAAAGTGAAGCTGCTACTTTTTTGTTATTGTGCATTAATCTCATAAGTTAATTTTAATGTCCTTAAGATGTAAATCTTTTACAACTTGGAGATGAATTAATATAAAATATTCATTGGTTCTGAATACAACTGGACAGTTTCAGCTCTGTCCTACATGCTTTTACAAATGAAAGATAATCTCCATGAAGTATTTAGATGCCAGTCTGAGTTATGACTCTTGAAACAAAATGACCTCATGCATATTTAGATTCTATATATTCATGAACATTTTTTGCAGGAACATTCTTTATTGGTTACAATAGTTTTCAGCTAACAAATCAACCCTGAATTGTGACATAGCAGGCTCCTTGCTGTCTGTTAAATGCTAATCTTGCTGAAGTTTTTCAGTTTGCAAGTTATTTTAAATAGACAGGTCCTTTATTTGAATTGTATTGTATACATGACTCATTGTTCCTTTTGGCAAGAAATGGATCAGAAATAACTTTTTTTCCAATAGAAGAGAAGATATATAATGTTTATGTAACTTTACATAAGCTATCTAATGTAGATATCTAACTTTAGTTTTAATTTTCAAAACGTATGACCAGAAACATCTCCAATAGTAAAATCTTTGAATCATCTTAAGCTTCACTTAAATATTTTACATATATTATCATAATTATTTCTCCTAATACCTAAATGAATTATGATCCTGCCCATTTTACAAAGGGTAATCTAAGGCTCCAGTTTGTATCCACTTGGTATAGAATAACACAGGTATAGTTTCTCTAAGTATCTTAGCAACCCCTAAAGCTAATCTTTTAAATCTGCATTTTAAAAAAGAGAACCTATCCCTCAGGTTTGTATATCCCAGTAACATAACTGTCACAGAGAATAGAAGGACCACAGGCATCCCCTTTTCTTAAACTAAGTCTATGCAATTACAGGAGAGAGCTCATTGTTCAAAAATATCTCTAAGACACACGTGGAGCAAAGACACACATGGAGCAGTGTTTTCCCCAAAGTTTTTAGACATAGACTTTTCTTTCTAGCACAACTCTTATTAAACTCCTTTGAACACAACTGTGGTCTCCATGGAGATGTGAGAAATTTCTAGGGAGAGGTATAAAAAAATTTTTTTTTAATTTGGATTCATTTTAAAACTTTCACATTCCTCAAAAAAAAAAAAAAAAAAAAAAAGAAGAAGAAGAAGAAGAAATATGACCTTGAAAAATGTTGAGTGGGGACATTGTCTCAATATTTAGTAAGGAAATAATTGTCCAAATTAGTTTTAGGGTTCTATGACGATTACATACCACTATCAACATTTTCCAATAATCATGGCCACATGTCCAAATGAATGATCTAGACTATTTTTTAAATGAATTTTGGCTCATATATTTTATTCATTTATATTTTGTCTTTTTAGATAACACAAACAAATTTATTTGAGTTAAATAACTTATTTTTATTTCCTTTGGTAATTATATAGAAATGTGTGTGTGTTAGTCACTCAGTCGTGTCCAACTCTTTGTGACCCCATGGTCTGGGGCCCACCAGGTTTCTCCATGGGATTTTCCATGCAAGAAGACTGGAGTGGGTTGTCATTTCCTTCTCCAATTACATAGAAATAACTGACATTAAAATGAATCTGGGCTTCTTTATATTGCATCAAAATATGTTTTTATGAAAGTGATAGAACTTCAGATATTATTTTTAGGCAATAACAGCAGTTTGTTTCAATGGCCAATACACTTAAAAGGAAATAAAGAAAGAAAAATGATTTTTTGATAAAAACAATGAGAGAAGGCCAGACATCCCAGAACACAGAAATGGTATCTAACTCTCTTCAGGAACCAATGTCCTATACTTAACATGAGTAATTGCTTTGTTATTTCCCCTAATGTGAAATCTCTCAGTCGTGCCCAACTCTTTGTGACCCCATGAACTGTAGCCTACCAGGCTCCTCTGTCCATGGAATTTTCCAGGCAAGAATACTGGAGTGGGTTGCCATTTTCTTCTCCAGGGAATCTTCCCAACCCAGGGATCAAACCCAGGTCTCCTGCATTGCAGGCAGACGCTTTACCATCTGAGCCATCAGAGAAGCCCCCATTTCCCTTCACAGGACCCTGTAGATCATGCTGTCTCCTTGGTGCTGACACTCTTCAAAGGCCATATGCGCTCTCATTATTGTAATTTGCCTGGGGCTCTTATGCCAAGTACCCAAAATACACAAAAACAGAATGGAAGAAGGATGCTTAAAGATAGTTTCTGCCCAGCAATTGCTAGGTCATAATAAACATGTTAATTCTTTCCATTTTAATTCATAGACACAATCCTTCCAGCCTCCATTCAAACATTTTTTGGTGTGGGTGATCATCAATGTCATTGTCCTCCAGAAGCACTTACTGGATTTATTTGTATGAATGTAATGCAAAGAAATAGAGGAAAACAACAGAATGGGAAAGACTAGGGATCTCTTCAAGAAAATCAGAGATATCAAAGGAACATTTCATACAAAGATGAGCTCGATAAAGGACAGAAATGGTATGGACCTAACAGAAGCAGAAGATATTAAGAAGAGATGGCAAGAATACACAGAAGAACTGTACAAAA
>NW_011495032.1:9672654-9676924 GCF_000754665.1 Bison bison bison
ACTCAATCTGCCAGCAAATTTGGAAAACTCAGCAGTGGCCTCAGGACTGGAAAAGGTCAGTTTTCATTCCAATCCCAAAGAAAGGCAATGCCAAAGAATGCTCAAACTACTGCACAATTGCACTCATCTCACATGCTAGTAAAGTAATGCTCCAAATTCTCCAAGCCTGGCTTCAGCAATATGTGAACCATGAACTTCCTGATGTTCAAGCTGGTTTTAGAAAAGGAAGAGGAACCAGAAATCAAATTGCCAACATCCGCTGGATCACCAAAAAAGCAAGAGAGTTCCAGAAAAACATCTATTTCTGCTTTATTGACTATACCAAAGCCTTTGACTGTGTGAATCATAATAACTGTGGAAAAGTCTTCAAGAGATGGGAATACCAGACCACCTGATCTGCCTCTTGAGAAATTTGTATGCAGGTCAGGAAGCAACAGTTAGAATTGGACATGGAACAATAGACTGGCTCCAAATAGGAAAAGGAGTACGTCAAGGCTGTATATTGTCACCCTGTTTATTTAACTTACATGCAGAGTACATCATGAGAAATGCTGGACTGGAAGAAACACAAGCTGGAATCAAGATTGCCTGGAGAAATATCAATAACCTCAGATATGCAGATGACACTAACCTTATGGCAGAAAGTGAAGAGGAACTCAAAAGCCTCTTGATGATAGTGAAAGTGGAGAGTGAAAAAGTTGGCTTAAAGCTCAGCATTCAGAAAACGAAGATCATGGCATCTGGTCCCACCACTTCATGGGAAATAGATGGGGAAACAGTGGAAACAGTGTCAGACTGTATTTTTGGGGGCTCCAAAATCACTGTAGATGGTGACTGCAGCCATGAAATTAAAAGACGCTTACTCCTTGGAAGGAAAGTTATGACCAACCTAGATAGCATATTCAAAAGCAGAGACATTACTTTGCCAACAAAGGTTCGTCTAGTCAAGGTTATGGTTTTTCCTGTGGTCATGTATGGATGTGAGAGTTGGACTGTGAAGAAGGCTGAGCGCTGAAGAATTGATGCTTTTGAACTGTGGGGTTGGAGAAGACTCTTGAGAGTCCCTTGGACTGCAAGGAGATCCAACCAGTCCATTCTGAAGGAGATCAGCCCTGGGATTTCTTTGGAAGGAATGATGCTAAAGCTGAAACTCCAGTACTTTGGCCACCTCATGTGAAGAGTTGATTCATTGGAAAAGACCCTGATGCTGGGAGGGATTGGGGGCAGGAGGAGAAGGGGATGACAGAGGATGAGATATCTGGATAGCATCACTGACTCAATGGACCTTGAGTCTCACTGAACTCCGGGAGTTGGTGATGGACAGGGAGGCCTGGCATGCTGCGATTCATGGCGTCGCCAAGAGTCGTACACGACTGAGCGACTGATCTGATCTGATCTGATCTGAATTTGTTATTCAAAGCAAATTGTACAGCCTGGATTCATTTACCTTGTATTGTAACATCAGAGAAGATGCTAAGGGCAGGAATGCGCATCTTCCAAAAGTTCTTAATGTATAATAAAGAAGGGCTGTGAGGTGATGGTGTAAGTTTCAGTGATGGACATGCATCTCATTTTCTGGCCTTTCGATTCATAGCTGAGGTAGTATAAAGTTGTACAGAAAATCTTTGTAATTTTACAAAAGAATCTGAGTAGTTAAGTCAATTATTCAGATATTTATTGAGAATTTATTTTTAACTTAGAACTGTAGTTATCCTGCAAATGGCCAAGAGAAATGTTTTCTTCCTTTAAAAATTATGCATAAATAAAATGTGAAATAAACCCATGAATACACATAGAAACACCATCCCACTTACTCAACACAATCCACATATAATTTCCCCATCTTGGAGGTGAAAAGTTTTGGCCTGGAAAACTAATTATAGGTGGAATCTCAAGGTAGCAAATATATCATGGTTTTAAATTGTATTTCCTGTTATTGTCTCTATGCAGATGACCATTTATATTGTATATTAACATATATATGTAGAATCTAGAAAATGGTATAGATGATTTTATCTACAAAACAGAAAGAGACATAAACATAGAGGACAAATGTATGGACATCAAGTAGGGAAAAGAGGGTTGGGATGAACTGGGAGATTGGAATTGACATATATACACTACCATGTATAAAATAAATTACTAATGAAAACCTACTGTAAAGTTTAGGGAACTCTATTCAGTGCTCTCTGGTGATCTAAATGAGGAAAAATCCAAAAAAGTGCGGGTATATGTACACATTAGCTGATTCACTTTTCTGTACAGTAGAAACTAACACAACATTGTAAAGCAACTGTAGTTCAATAAAAAATAACTTTAAAAATATGGTAAAAAAATAAGTCCTTAAAAAAGTAGAACAAACTTTTCAAATGATGTTAGAACTCAAAGGAGAAAGAAATCACAGAAGGACAGAAGTAATTAAAAAAGAAAAAAATAGGAGACAGAACCTGGAGAAGTTCTAAAGAGAGAGGGCTTGGAATGATGAATTTGGAGACAGAAGCCAAAAGATTTCAAGTTGAGGAAACAGCTCACACAGATATGTGTAAATGAAGTGTGTGTGTGTGTTTTAGTCTATTCTGTTTGAAGAAGAATGACAATGACAAGGAAATATGATTTTTTTTTTTTGGCCAAGAACAAGTCCTTGAACATTGTTCCTCTTTATAGCTTGAAACAGTATGCCATTGCTGCAAAACTCACTGGGCAGAAAGAGGATGCTGGAATTTCATGTATCTTCAATCACTTCAACATTGATGTTAGTGGTTTCTACTCTGTCCTAAGCATCTTCAAGATTAGAAAATTTTATTCATAGTCAGTCTTCTCCATAGATGTTATCTCATTTGGCATGGGATTCAAGTATCTCTCAGTTTACCTAATAGCTATTAAAGTTTTTGTATGTTTTTAAGTCTAACTGGAAGCACAGTCAGAAGCCCATAAATGTTACTTTAAGGCTTAGGAAAAGAAAATAAGAAGGATGCACTGAGCAGACTTCAGACAACAAAGATTAAGTCCATGCATCAGCCACCTCCCCTAACAAGCTCTCTATTTGTCCTATGCCTTTCAGCATTATGGGGTAACTTCTCTCATAGTTCAGTTGGTAAAAAATGTGTCTGCAATGCAGGTGACCCCGGTTCGATTCCTGGGTCAGGAAGATCCTCTGGAGAAGGGATAGGCTATCCACTCCAGTATCCTTGGGCTTCCCTTGTGGCTCAGCTGGTAAAGAACCCACCTGCAATGTGGGAGACCTGGGTTCAGTCCCTGGGTTGGGAAGATCCCCTGGAGAAGGGAAAGGTTACCCACTCCAGTATTCTGTAGTAGAGAATTACATGAACTGCATAGTCCATGGGGTCGCAAAGAGTCAGACACGACTGAGCAACTTTCACTTCACTTCACTTTTCAGCATTATATGACACTTTAAATTGGCATCTGTTCTACTGAATGAGCTTCCTAGGTGGTACCAGTGGCAAAGAATGTGCCTATCAATGCAGAGGACTCAAAAGACATGGATCTGATACCTGGGTCAGAAATATCCTTGGAGTAGGAAATGGCATCCTACTTCAGAATTCTTGCCTGGAAAATTCCACAGGCAGAGGAGTCTGGGGGCTACAGTCCATGGCGCCACAAGGAATTGAAAACTACTGAGTGACTGATCTAACACACACACACACACACACACACACACACACACACTACTGAAATTAAAGTAATGGTGTTCGTTCTGAAAAATGTTTTTGAACAACGAAGGAGGGAAGAGGTGAGGGAGACTTGGGGGGAGGGAGGACTGGAGAAAAATGAGTCATTTAATAACTTCCTTAGAGTCCTAGGCTAGCCGAGAGCAGAGTAGGGATCAGATCAGATCAGTCGCTCAGTCGTGTCCGACTCTTTGCGACGCCATGAATCGCAGCACGCCAGGTCTCCCTGTCCATCACCAACTCCCGGAGTTCACTCAGACTCACGACCATCGAGTCAGTGATGCCATCCAGCCATCTCATCCACTGTCGTCTTCTCCTCCTGCCCCAATCCCTTCCAGCATCAGGGTCTTTTCCAATTAATTAACTCTTCACATGAGGTGGCCAAAGTACTGGAGTTTCAGCTTTAGCATCATTCCTTCCAAAGAAATCCCAGGGCTGATCTCCTTCAGAATGGACTGGTTGGATCTCCTTGCAGTCCAAGGGACTCTCAAGAGTCTTCTCCGACACCACACTTCTAAAGCATCAATTCTTCAGCGATCAGCCTTCTTCACAGTCCAACTTTCACATCCATACATGACCAC
>NW_011495032.1:9677327-9677868 GCF_000754665.1 Bison bison bison
GCTTTAAGCCAACTTTTTCACTCTCCACTTTCACTATCATCAAGAGGCTTTTTAGTTCCTCTTCACTTTCTGCCATAAGGGTGGTGTCATCTGCATATCTGAGGTTATTGATATTTCTCCTGGCAATCTTGATTCAAGCTTGTGTTTCTTCCAGTCCAGTATTTCTCATGATGTACTCTGCATATAAGTTAAATAAACAGGGTGACAGTATACAGCCTTGACGTACTCCTTTTCCTATTTGGAACCGGTCTGTTGTTCCGTGTCCAATTCTAACTGTTGCTTCCTGACCTGCATACAAATTTCTCAAAAGGCAGATCAGGTGGTCTGGTACTCCCATCTCTTGAAGAATTTTCCATAATTTATTGTGATCCACACAGTCATAGGCTTTGGCATAGTCAATAAAGCAGAAATAGACGTTTTTCTGGAACTCTCTCGCTTTTTCGATGATCGAGTGGATGTTGGCAATTTGATCTCTGGTTCCTCTGCCTTTTCTAAAACCAGCTTAAACATCTGGAAATTCACGGTTCACATATTGCTGAAG
>NW_011495032.1:9679467-9682476 GCF_000754665.1 Bison bison bison
CATTTTGTAGTTTATTTTTGTTGTATGGTGTTGAAAGTGTTCTAGTTTCATTCTTTTACAAGTGGTTGACCAGTTTTCCCAGCACCACTTGTTAAAGAGATTGTCTTTAATCCATTGTATATTCTTGCCTCCTTTGTCAAAGATAAGGTGTCCATATGTGCGTGGATTTATCTCTGGGCTTTCTATTTTGTTCCATTGATCAATATTTCTGTCTTTGTGCCAGTACCATACTGTCTTGATAACTGTGACTTTGTAATAGAGCCTGAAGTCAGGTAGGTTGATTCCTCCAGTTCCATTTTTCTTTCTTAAGATAGCTTTGGCTATTTGAGGTTTTTTTTTTTTCCATACAAATTGTGAAATTATTTGTTCTAGCTCTGTGAAGAATACTGTTGGTAGCTTGATAGGGATTGCATTGAATCTATAGATTGCTTTGGGTAGTATACTCATTTTCACTATATTGATTCTTCCAATCCATGAACATGGTATTTTTCTCCATCTATTAGTGTCCTCTTTGATTTCTTTCACCAGTGTTTTATAGTTTTCTATATATAGGTCTTTAGTTTCTTTAGGTAGATATATTCCTAAGTATTTTATTCTTTCCGTTGCAATGGTGAATGGAATTGTTTCCTTAATTTCTCTTTCTGTTTTCTCATTATTAGTGTATAGGAATGCAAGGGATTTCTGTGTGTTGATTTTATATCCTGCAACTTTACTATAATCATTGATTAGTTCTAGTAATTTTCTGGTGGAGTCTTTAGGATTTTCTATGTAGAGGATCATATCATCTGCAAATAGTGAACGTTTTACTTCTTCTTTTCCAATTTGGATTCCTTTTATTTCTTTTTCTGCTCTGATTGCTGTGGCCAAAACTTCCAAAACTATGTTGAATAGTAATGGTGAAAGTGGGCGCCCTTGTCTTGTTCCTGATTTTAGAGGAAATGCTTTCAATTTTTCACCATTGAGGATAATGTTTGCTGTGGGTTTGTCATATATAGCTTTTATTATGTTGAGGTATGTTCCTTCTATTCCTGCTTTCTGGAGAGTTCTTATCATAAATGGATGTTGAATTTTGTCAAAGGCTTTCTCTGCATCTATTGAGATAATCATATGTTTTTTATTTTTCAATTTGTTAATGTGGTGTATTACATTGATTTGCGGATATTGAAGAATCCTTGCATCCCTGGGATAAAGCCCACTTGGTCATGGTGTATGATCTTTTTAATGTGTTGTTGGATTGTGATTGCTAGAATTTTGTTAAGGATTTTTGCGTCTATGTTCATCAGTGATATTGGCCTGTAGTTTTCTTTTTTTGTGGTATCTTTGTCAGGTTTTGGTATTAGGGTGATGGTGGCCTCATAGAATGAGTTTGGAAGTTTACCTTCCTCTGCAATTTTCTGGAAGAGTTTGAGTAGGATAGGTGTTAGCTCTTCTCTAAATTTTTGGTAGAATTCAGCTGTGAAGCCGTCTGGACCTGGGCTTTTGTTTGCTGGAAGATTTTTGATTACAGTTTCAGTTTCCATGCTTGTGATGAGTCTGTTAAGATTTTCTATTTCTTCCTGGTCCAGTTTTGGAAAGTTGTACTTTTCTAAGAATTTGTCCATTTCTTCCACGTTGTCCATTTTATTGGCATATAATTGTTGATAGTAGTCTCTTATGATCCTTTGTATTTCTGTGTTGTCTGTTGTGATCTCTCCACTTTCATTTCTAATTTTATTGATTTGATTTTTCTCCCTTTGTTTCTTGATGAGTCTGGCTAATAGTTTGTCAATTTTATTTTTCCTTTCAAAGAACCAGCTTTTGGCTTTGTTGATTTTTGCTATGGTCTCTTTTGTTTCTTTTGCATTTATTTCTGCCCTAATTTTTAAGATTTCTTTCCTTCTACTAACCCTGGGGTTCTTCATTTCTTCCTTTTCTAGTTGCTTTAGGTGTAGGGTTAGGTTATTTATTTGACTTTTTTCTTGTTTCCTGAGGTATGCCTATATTGCTATGAACTTTCCCCTTAGGACTGCTTTTACAGTGTCCCACAGATTTTGTTTTGTGTTTTCATTTTCATTAGTTTCTATGCAAATTTTGATTTCTTTCTTGATTTCTTCTGTGATTTGTTGGTTATTCAGCAGCGTGTTGTTCAGCCTCCATATGCTGGAATTTTTAATAGTTTTTCTCCTGTAATTGAGATCTAATCGTTACTGCATTGTGGTCAGAAAAGATGCTTGGAATGATTTCTATTTTTTTGAATTTACCAAGGCTAGATTTATGGCCCAGGATGTGATCTATCCTGGAGAAGGTTCCGTGTGCGCTTGAGAAAAAGGTGAAATTCATTGTTTTGGGATGAAATGTCCTATAGATATCAATTAGGTCTAACTGGTCTATTGTATCGTTTAAGGTTTGTGTTTCCTTGTTAATTTTCTGTTTAGTTGATCTATCCATAGGTGTGAGTGGGGTATTAAAGTCTCCCACTATTATTGTGTTATTGTTAATTTCTCCTTTCATACTTGTTAGCATTTGTCTTACATACTGCGGTGCTCCCGTGTTGGGTGCATATATATTTTTAATTGTTATATCTTCTTCTTGGATTGATCCTTTGATCATTGTGTAGTGACCATCTTTCTCTTTTCACAGCCTTTGTTTTAAAGTCTATTTTATCTGATATAAGTATTGCTACTCCTGCTTTCTTTTGGTCCCTATTTGCATGGAAAATCTTTTTCCAGCCCTTCACTTTCAGTCTGTATGTGTCCCCTGTTTTGAGGTGGGTCTCTTGTAGACAACATATGTAGGGGTCTTGTTTTTGTATCCATTCAGCCAGTCTTTGTCTTTTGGTTGGGGCATTCAACCCATTTACATTTAAGGTAATTACTGATAAGTATGATCCCGTTGCCATTTACTTTATTGTTTTGGGTTCGAGTTTATACACCATTTTTGTGTTTCCTGTCTAGAGAACACCCTTTAGTATTTGTTGGAGAGCTGGTTTGGTGGTGCTGAATTCTCTCAGCTTTTGCTTGTCTGAGAAGC
>NW_011495032.1:9682928-9685049 GCF_000754665.1 Bison bison bison
GGCGTTTAATATTGTCCTGGAGGTCTCTGAGATTGTCCTCATTTCTTTTAATTCATTTTTCTTTTATCCTCTCTGATTCATTTATTTCTACCATTCTATCTTCTAATTCACTAATCCTATCTTCTGCCTCTGTTATTCTACTATTTGTTGGCTCCAGAGTGTTTTTAATTTCATTTATTGCATTATTCATTATATATTGACTCTCTTTTATTTCTTCTAGGTCCTTGTTAAACCTTTCTTGCATCTTCTCAAACTTTGTCTCCAGGCTATTTATCTGTGATTCCATTTTGATTTCAAGATTTTGGATCAATTTCATTATCATTATTCGCAATTCTTTATCAGGTAGATTCCCTATCTCTTCCTTGTTTGTTTGGTTTGGTGGGCATTTATCCTGTTCCTTTATCTGCTGGGTATTCCTCTGTCTCTTCATCTTGTTTAAATTGCTGAGTTTGGGGTGTCCTTTCTGTGTTCTGGCAGTTTGTGGAGTTCTCTTTATTGTGGCATTTCCTCACTCTGTGTGGGTTTGTACAGGTGGCTTGTCAAGGTTTCTTGGTTAGGGAAGCTTGTGTCAGTGTTCTGGTGGGTGGAGCTGTATTTCTTCTCTCTGGAGTGCAATGAAATGTCCAGTAATGAGTTATGGGATGTCTATGGTTTTGGGGTGACTTTGGGCTGCCTGTATCTTGGAGCTCAGGGCTGTGTTCCTTGCTGCTGGAGAATTTGCTTGGTATGTCTTGCCCTGAAACTTGCTGGCCCTTGTGTGGTGCTTGGTTTCAGTGCAGGTATGGAGGCATTTGATGAGCTCCTGTCAATTAATGTTCCTTGGAGTCAGGAGCTCCCTGGAGTCAGGGTTTGGACTTAAGCCTCCTGCTTCGAATTATCGGTCTTATTTTTACAGTAGTTTCAAAGCTTCTCCTTCTATACAGCACCATTGATAAAACATCTATGTTAAAGATGAAAAGTTTCTCTACCGTGAGGGTCACCCAGAGAGGTTTACAGCTTTATATGGAGAAGAGAAGAGTGAGGAGGGAGTTAGAGGTGACCCGAATAAGATGAGGTGGAATCAATAGAGGAGAGAGTGGACTATTCAGTAATCTCTTCCTTATGTGCACTCCACAACTGGACCACTCCGAGTTGTTCACAGAGTTATACAGAGAAGAGAAGAAGGAGGAAGTTGACAGAGGTGGCCAGGAGGATAAATGGGGGGGAATGAAAAGGAGGGAGACAGATCCAGCCAGTAATCAGTTCCCTAAGTGTTCTCCACCATCTGGAACACACAGAAAGTCACAGAGTTGGGTAGAGTAGAGAGGGGTTAGGGAGGAGACACAGGCGACCTGATGGAGAAAAAGGAGAGTCCAAAGGGAGAGAGAGAGCAGTTAAGCCAGTAATCTCACTCCCTAGTGAAAAATGGGTACTGAAGATTGGGTTCTTAAAGGTAGGTAACAAATACATAAAAGCAAAAATTAAAAATCTAGAGTAGAGTTTGGAATTTCAAAAACATGATGTTAAAGAAAAGAAGAAGGAAAAGAAAGAGAGAAAAAACAAACAAACAAAAACAAACAAGGTCGAGAAAATTATAAAGAAAATATAGGTACAAAATTGATAACTAATACCAAAAAGCAAAAGTTAAAAATCTAGAGTAGAGTTTGGAATTTCAAAAATACAATGTTAAAGAAAATAAAAAAAAAAAAAACAAGGTCAAAAATTTATAAAATATATATATATGAAGTTTGCTGAAGAAGAAAAAAAATAGGGTCTTTTTTTTTTTTGCAAAGTAATAGGTTATAAAAGTGCAAATAAAACGAACAATAGAAGACTTAAATTTCTTTTTTTTAATTAAAAAAAAAAAAGAAAGAAAGAATGATCGTAAAAATAGTAAAAATATATCTAGGACTTTCTCCGGTTTTGTTGTGAGTATTGTGGGTTCAGTTCATTTTTGGCTAGTTCCTTGGTCCAACTTACATTTCTCAAGATCTATAGGCCCCTTCCTATGTAGTCTGTAGTAACCACAGGGTTTTAATCTATTGCCTGTAGCTTCCAAGGCGGTTCCCTCTGTTATAGCTTCTTCTGTTTGCTGGTCTCTTCAGTGTCTGGTTTCCACCCTGACACAAAGGGGACGGTGGA
>NW_011495032.1:9685149-9703106 GCF_000754665.1 Bison bison bison
TTTTTTTTTTTTTTTAGGCTCACTTGTTCAGTCGCCCTGAGGGGAGGTAGGGAGGGATGCTGCAAACAAATAACACTGGCGTGTGCTCGCAGTGCCTCAGCCACACTGGGTCTGCCCCCCATTCACGGCGCGTGTAGCCTCTCTGCCCACGCTGCTCAGGCTCTAGGTTGCTCCGCCGGGAACCATCCGTGGCCGGCCCTGGGCTGCCTGTACTTCCCTGGCCAAGCTGCTCAGGTTCAGGCACTCGGGGTGCAGACTCAGAGTAGTAGTAGTCCTCAGAGGTGCAGACTCTCGGTTGGGCCTGCGTTTTGTGCCCTTCCCAGATCAGAGCAGCTCAGGTGATGAGGTGTTTGGTGCGCGCAATTGCTGTGACTTATCACCTCCCCGCCTCTCGGTTATCTAGGTGTGCACAGGCACACCTTCTCAGGTAGATGTTGACTGTCCAGACCCCCAAGAAGTTTTAGTTAGCAAATAAGCCTGCTTACAGTTTTATAGATAATGTCTCTCTGGGGTTGCGATTGTCCCCTTCTGGCTCTGGCTGCCTATCACCAGAGGGGGATGGTCTGCCGCCGGTTATCTCTGTTCAGTCCTTTGTTCCGTGCGTGGGCCTGGCAGTGTCATAGGTTAGGGCTGGCTTTTCGCATGGTAGATATCCCACAGTCTGGTTTGCTAGCCCAAATTATTTTGCTCAGATAGCGCTCGGGGTTATTCAGGCCAGATTCTTGCGATGCAGCCCGCGGCGCGCCTCCCTGCCCAGCCCCCACTTGCTAATGGCGGATGCAGGCTGCTTCTCCGCTGGGGGAGTTACCGTAGGGCTCGCAGTGTGCGGGTTTTAATTGTTTATTTATTTTTCCTCCCTGTTATGTTGCCTTCTGTGCTTCCAAGGCTCGGCACAGATTCGGCAGTGAGAAGGTTTCCTGGTGTTTGGAAACTTCTCTCTTTTTAAGACTCCCTTCCCGGGATGGAACTCCGTCCCTCCCTCTTTTGTCCCTTTTTTTGCCTTTTATATTTTTTCCTACCTCCTTTCAAAGACTTGGGTTGCTTTTCTGGGTGCCTGATGTCCTCTTCCGACATTCAGAAGTTGTTTTGTGGAATTTACTCCACGTTTAAATGTTCTTTTGATGAATTTGTGGGGGAGAAAGTGTTCTCCCCGTCCTACTCCTCTGCCATCTTAGCTCCTCCCCAGTAGTGATGCTTTCTAAGGCCCACTTGACTTCACATTCCAGGATGTCTGGCTCTAGGTCAGTGATCACACCATCATGATTATCTGGATTGTGAAGATCTTTTTTGTACAGTTCTTCATTGTATTCTTGCCATCTCTTCTTAATATCTTCTGCTTCTGTTAGGTCCATACCATTTCTGTCCTTTATTGAGCTCATCTTTGCATGAAATGTTCCTTTGGTATGTCTAATTTTCTTGAAGAGATCCCTAGTCTTTCCCATTCTGTTGTTTTCCTCTATTTCTTTGCATTGATTGCTGAAGAAGACTTTCTTATCTCTTCTTGCTATTCTTTGGAACTCTGCATTCAGATGTTTATACTCTGCATTCAGATGTTTATATCTTTCCTTTTCTCCTTTGCTTTTCACTTCTCTTCTTTTCACAGCTATTTGTAAGGCCTCCCCAAACAGCCATTTTGCTTTTTTGCATTTCTTTTCTATGGGAATGGTCTTGATCCCTGTCTCCTGTACAATGTATAGAAGTCTGTACATGTATAGAGTCTTCTCTTGTGTTGTTGGAATAGGGTGTTTGTTATGACCAGTGCATTTTCTTGAAGTAGGGATACATAACCCCAAATATTTATACCATGATCACTATGCATATGAATTTGAGGATTTGTTACAAACCCAAGCCTTCTGAAACCAGGAGTTGTGAAACACTAAAAGTGAAAGTCATTCAGTCGAGTCTGACTCTTTAGGACACCATGGATAGTCCACAAAATTCTCTAGGCCAGAATACTGGAGTGGGTAGCTTTTTGCTTCTCCAGGGGCTCTTTCCAAACCAGGGATAGAACCCAGGTCTCCCACATTGCAGGTGAATTCTTTACCAGCTGAGCCACAAGGGAAGCCCAAGAATAGTGGAGTGGGTAGCCTATCCCTTCTCCAGAGGATCTTTCTGACCCAGGTATCGAACCGGAGTCTCCTGCTTTGCAGGTGGATTCTTTACCAACTAAGCTATAAGGGAAGCTCTAGTTTGGAGGTATTCAACTCCCTTTAGACTGGGGATTGTTATGCTATTTATTTCCTTCCTTTTTTTCCCTTTCCCTAAACTAAGATACTGGTGTGGCTTGGGAAGCTTACTGGCCAGTTTAATTTTTAAAACTGGCATTTAGTGATCTTAGAACTTTAGGAAACAAGATACCACAGTTCAGTCTCTCAGTTGTGTCCTACTCTTTGTGACCCCATGGACTGCAGCACGACAAGCTTCCTTGTCCATCACCAACTCCCAGAACTTGCTCAAACTCATATTCATTGAGTTGGTGATGTCATCCAACCATCTCATTCTGTCATCCCCTTCTCTCCTGCCTTAAATCTTTCCCAGCATCAGGGTCTTTTCAAATGAGTCAGTTCTTTGCATCAGGTGGCCAAAGTATTGGAGCTTCAGTTTTAGCATCAGTCCTTCCAATGAATACTGAGGACTGATTTTCTTTAGGATTGACTGGTTTGATCTCCTTGCTGTCCAAGGGACTCTCAAGAGTCTTCTCCATCACCACAGTTCAAAAGCATCAGTTCTTCAGCCCTCTGCTTTCTTTACGGTCCAATTGTCTTATCCATACATGACTACTGGGAAAAATAGCTTTGACTACATGGAACTTTGTTAGAAAGTAATGTCTCTGCTTTTTCCAAGGAGCAAGTGTCTTTTAATTTCATGGCTGCAGTCATCATCTGCAGTGATTTTGGAGCCCAAGAAAACAAAGTCTGTCTCTGTTTCCATTGTTTCCCCATCGATTTGCCATGAAGCAATGGGACCGGATGCCATGATCTTAGTTTTTTGAATGTTGAGTTTTAAGCCAGTTTTTTCACTTTCCTCTTCCACTTTCATCAAGAGGCTCTTTAGTTCCTCTTGGCTTTCTGCCATAAGGGTGGTGTCATCTGCATATCTGAGGTTATTGATATTTCTCCCTGCAATCTTGATTCCAGCTTTTGCTTCATCCAGTCTGACATTTCGCATGATGTATTCTGCATTTAAGTTAAATAATCAAGGTTACAATATACAGCCTTCATGTACTCCTTTGCCAATGTGGAACCCCATGAACAATATGAAAAGATACCTAGGATGGAGGAAAAGTCTGAGGTGGGTCAAGGACTAGAGATTGAATCTGTGGAGCTGGCTCTTAGGACTGGTTCTTTGTGATTTTTATCAATTTATGATTCTTCTCTAAATATCATCAGTTTCATCTGTGTATAAATACTTTATCTTGATAAAATCCTAGGAGTTTTACCAAATACTCCCCCTTTAATGAATGTCTTCTAACCATAGGTTGTGTCTTAAAATGTTTAGTTAGAGGCAGCCAAGAAAAGATAAGCATCAGTTTTAACCAAACCAAAAAAAAAAAAACCAACAATAAAACTATAATGTCTTTGACCTTGAACATACTCCATAACCAAACATGCCACTCACTAAAAAATAGCTCTTGTCACACTCTTTTTGCTGACAGCAGACCAAGTACAACCATGACATATGAAGTACTCACAACCAATTCTTATTGCTTCAGCTCTGCGTAGTCATATTGATCTATTTTGCACTGAACTCTACTGAAATTAAAACTCAGTTATTTAAAATACACTGTATTTAAATGATTACAGTTGTTCTACAGGGTATTTGTGGAGACAAATGATCTCCTGGGTGGTGGCAATGGTTTCAGGTAGCAGAATCCCATTAGTATCAGCTGGTCATTTATCCTAAAGAAATATCTTTTGTGAGACAGTTATTGCCAATGTAACTACTTTAAAAATATAAACACAAGGATGATTCAGGGATTTGCTGACATATATATTGGACACTTAGAGCTGGCAATACACTCATAAGTCCATTATAAAGTTTGGCCATTAACATTGTCCAACAACTCAAGAATCCCAGAGGTGTGGCAACCTTTGCTGACATAAGCAAAGCCATTGCTTCTCTCTGAGTTTTCTCACAACCAAAGAGAGAATCACAGATTTTCTCATGACAGTAAACGCATTCACTTACTCATCCCCTGACTCACTCACTCATTTATTCTTATGCTTTTTTGTTTCCCTTCAAGAATGAACATCTTTTAAGCATCATCACCTATTTTTAAATACTTATGAATCCAAAGATGAGAAAAGTATATCCATTTTTCCTAAGGACTCAATAGGGACAGAGAAAACATGATATAAACAAAAACCTAAAATATAAAATATGATAAATGCACTGATAGAGATTAAGATGATAAAGGATAACAAAATAGAGACAAGAACAAACACAATTCAGCTGGGTTCCTGTGGGTAGAGTGTGTGTGAAAGGAGGAGCAGTGGAGTAAATGGTTGAGTGACAAGGCATTCTGTCACAGCAAGCCTCACTGGAAGAATTAGTATCTGGATATGTCTTAAAATACGTGCATCACTATTTAGAGTAGCCAAGACATGGAAGGAGCCTGTGTCCATTAACAGATGAATGGATAAAGAGGTTGTGGTACATACACATAGTGGAATAGTACTCAGCAATTAAAAAGAATGAAAGAATGTCATTTTCAGAAACACAGATGGACCTAGAGACAATCATACTAAGTGAAGTAATCCAGACAAAGACAAATATCATATGATATGACTCACATGTGGGATTTAATTTAAAAATATGATACAGATGAAATTACTTACATAACAGAAGTAGACACAGATATAGAAAATAAAATTATAGTTATTTAAAGGGAAAGAGGGAATGGGTAATTTAGGAATTTAGGGTTAACATATACACACTATTATATATAAAGCAGATAACAAACAAGAACCTACTGCATAGACTTACAGGAAACTGTATTCAATATTTTGTTATAACCTATAAGGGGAAAGAATCTGAAATATATGTACTCATTGAGAAAGTTATGTAGGCAAAAGAAAAATGAGAATTAAGATGGGCTATCCAGATAAAGAAAATAAATGAAAAAGGCATATTTTCTTCTAAATATAAGGGATCAATTTATGTAAGAAAATATAAGGGGCTTCTTAATGCTAGAATATAAATTTCAAAGCAAGAATTAGTCAAGGGTAATTCTGGCTCAGTAAAATGGAATAAGAGGACAGATAATGTTGTGTACAATTTGGGGAGTTTTGCTGTTTATCCTGTAGTAATTGGGCAGTTCTTGAAGTATTAGAAACAGAGGAGTGGCATGATCCCATTAACTGTAAAGAAAAACACCTGATATGACACTTGATATAACACCTGATATTTCAAACACTTGATATGACACCTGACCTGAAATGATGAAAGTGATTTTTCAGTTTAGTTCAGTCGCTCAGTCGTGTCCGACTCTTTGCGACCCCATGAATCACAGCACACCAGGCCTCCCTGTCCATCATCAATTCCCGGAGTTCCCTCAAACTCGCGTCCATCGAGTCAGTGATGCCATCCAGCCATCTCATCCTCTGTCGTCCCCTTTTCCTTCTGCCCCTAATCCCTCCCAGGATCAGAGTCTTTTCCAATGAGTCAACTCTTTGCATGAGGTGGCCAAAGTATTGGAGTTTCAGCTTTAGCATCAGTCCTTCCAAAGAGCACCCAGGGTTGATCTCCTTTAGAATGGACGAGTTATATCTCCTTGCAGTCCAAGGGACTCTCAAGAGTCTTCTCCAACACCACAGTTCAAAAGCATCAAATCTTTGGCCCTCAGCTTTCTTCACAGTCCAACTCTCACATCCATACATGACCACTGGAAAAACCAAAGCCTTGACTAGACGGACCTTTCTTGGCAAAGTAATGTCTCTGTTTTTGAATATGCTATCTAGGTTGGTCATAACTTTCCTTCCAAGGAGTAAGCGTCTTTTAATTTCATGGCTGCAATCACCATCTGCAGGGATTCTGGAGCCCAGTAAAACAAAGTCTGACACTGTTTCCACTGTTTCCCCATCTATTTCCCATGAAGTGATGGGACCAGATGCCATGATCTTAATTTTCTGAATTTTGAGCTTTAAGCCAATCTTGCACTCTCCCCTTTCACTTTCATCAAGAGGCTTTTTAGTTCCTCTTCACTTTGTGCCATAAGGGTGGTGTCATCTACATAACTGAGGTTATTGATATTTCTCCCAGCAATCTTGATTCCAGCTTGTGCTTCTTCCAGCCCAGTGTTTCTCAAAAACGACAGAATGATCTTTGTTCATTTCCAAGGCAAACCATTCAATATCAAAGTAATCCAAGTCTATGCCCCAACCAGTAACGCTGAAGAAGCTGAAGTTGAACGGTTCTATGAAGACCTACAAGACCTTTTAGAACTAACACCCAAAAAAGATGTCCTTTTCATTATAGGGGACTGGAATGCAAAAGTAGGATGTCAAGAAACACCTGGAGTAACAGGCAAATCTGGCCTTGGAACACGGAATGAAGCATGGCAAAGGCTAATAGAGTTTTGCCAAGAGAACACACTAGTCATAGCAAACACTCTCTTCCAACTCTATACATGGACATCACCAGATGGTCAACACCAAAATCAGATTGATTATATTCCTTGCAGCCATCGATGGAGAAGCTCTATACAGTCAGCAAAAACAAGACCAGGAGCTGACTGTGGCTCAGATCATGAGCTCCTTATTGCCAAATTCAGACTGAAATTGAAGAGAGTAGGGAAAACCACAAGACCATTCAGTTATGACCTAAATCAAATCCCTTATGATTATACAGTAGAAGTGAGAAATAGATTTAAGGGACTAGATCTGATAGATAGAGTGCCTGATGAACTACGGACTGAGGTTCGAGACATTGTACAGGAGACAGGGATCAAGACCATCCCCATGGAAAAGAAATGCAAAAAAGCAAAATGGTGGTCTGGGGAGGCCTTACAAATAGCTGTGAAAAGAAGAGAAGTGAAAAGCAAAGGAGAAAAGGAAAGATATAAGCATCTGAATGCAGAGTTCCAAAGAATAGCAAGGAGAGATAAGAAAGCCCTCTTCAGCGATCAATGCAAAGAAATAGAGGAAAACAACAGAATGGGAAAGACTAGAGATCTCTTCAAGAAAATTAGACATACCAAGGGAACATTTCATGCAAAGATGGGCTCAATAAAGGACAGAAATGCTATGGACCTAACAGAAACAGAAGCTATTAAGAAGAGGTAGCAAGAATACACAGAAGAACTGTACAAAAAAGATCTTCATGACCAAGATAATCATTATGGTATGCTCACTCACCTAGAGCCAGACATCCTGGAATGTGAAGTCAAGTGGGCCTTAGAAAGCATCACTACGAACAAAGCTAGTGGAGGTGATGGAATTCCAGTTGAGCTCTTTCAAATCCTGAAAGATGATGCTATGAAAGTGCTGCACTCAATATGCCAACAAATTTGGAAAACTCAGCAGTGGCATCAGGACTGGAAAAGGTCAGTTTTCATTCCAATCCCAAAGAAAGGCACTGCCAAAGAATGCTCAAACTACCGCACAATTGCACTCATCTCACATGTTAATAAAGTAATGCTCAAAATTCTCCAAGCCAGGCTTCAGCAATACACAAACTGTGAACTTCCAGATGTTCAAACTCGTTTTAGAAAAGGCAGAGGAACCAGAGATGAAATTGCCAACATCCGCTGGATCATCGAAAAGGCAAGAGAGTTCCAGAAAAACATCTATTTCTGCTTTATTGACTATGCCAAAGCCTTTGACTGTGTGGATCACAATAAGCTGTGGAAAATTCTGAAAGAGACGGGAATATTAGACCACCTGACCTGCCTCTTGAGAAATTTGTATGCAGGTCAGGAAGCAACAGTTAGAACTGGAGATGGAACAACAGACTGGTTTCAAATAGGAAAAAGAGTACGTCAAGGCTGTATATTGTCACCCTGCTTATTTAACTTATATGAAAAGTACATCATGAGAAACGCTGGGCTGGAAGTTATTTTTAGTACTTATTTATTTCCCCAGGAATGAATGTTAATTGGTTTGCTGGAGAAATATTAGCTAATTATAATACAAGATGCTGCTCCAGACCTTATTGACTTGTCATAAAATAAGTAATATAATGTTCCTTTGTAAATTAGTAAAAATTTCTGAATTGTGAAATTATTTTGATGAAGGAAATATAGGTGGACCACCCTAGAAGTGTTTAGTTGGAGGGAGGCAAAACAATTAGCAGCTAATAACAACTAAATGGTATTTTTCTTTCTTTCAAATATATTCAGAAATTTATGGGCCAAAATTTATGGAATCTTAAATAAACCCCCAAACAAGAGAATCAACACTAAGAAAGCTGTGAAGTATTTATGCAGTGGGCATCTTTAATTAAATACCCTCATTATGTGTTCAGGGCATCCAGAAAAGTATGAGTCAGGGAATTTTTGGTCATTCTTCTTGTTTCAAGTCAGACTGTCTTATCAGAAAATTTCCAGTATTTATAAAGATTCTAAAATCTCTTTGGTCCATATTTTTAAGCTCCCTAATAGAAATTAAATTCTGCCCAAGCAAAGGGTTGAGTTTTCTTTATTCTTATTTTATCCTTCTGAAATTGAGCTTGAGCACATGGCAGATGTGAATCTAAGACATATATAATATATGAATACCTGAAAAACAAAGGCAGACTACAGTGATACATGCTGTTATATCCATTTTTACTATTGGCATCCTAATTTAGGGTAGGTCCAGATGATTTCAACTCTCTCCAAACTGGGCTTTTTGTCACCAGAATGGCCTCTCTCAAAATAATTCTTTTGTTATAGGCAGATTTGATATAGTAATGTTATACTTTGACTTGATTTATAATTTATTTTTTCTATTTCTTCTGTTTTTTGGTCAATCTCCAATTTTTGCAATATTTTTAGATGGGTCCCATGCTGATACATCTGTGTTTATTATATATTTTGAGTGTCTTTTATGGGTCACTCATTTGATGACAGTGAAGTAAAGAGAGCAAGAGTGAATTCAACTTAGAGACCATTGGATTCTGTTCTATTGTCACTGAACCCTGTAAATAAGAGTCAACCCCATGAGCCTGGCCCCTTTCTGGGCCAGCAATAAATTACTTCAGTAGAAATGTGGATTATTTACTAGCTGAGTCACCAGGGAAGCCCAAGAATACTGGAGTGGGTAGCCTATCCCTTTGCCAGAAAATCTTCCCAACCCAGCAATTGATCTTCCTGACTCCTGCATTGCAGGCAGACTCTTTACCAGCTGAGCTACCAGGGAAAGCAGAAATAATACCTTATGTGTTATTATGAGACCATTTATTATTTGTTTCTCTTTAGCAAAATAAGATACTCAACTGAAGAAGTGTTTTCTATCCTTCATTCTGGAAACTGTATTGCTAAAATGCAGTGCCTACCTGTTTCTTTATTCAGTTGTACCTTCCATGCTCCTCTGCCATGTCAAAAGAGAGCTTTGGAATACTCTGGAAAATCTTCCACTCATCCAGAACCTGTTGATCTTAACCATGGACTCCTTATTAGCCTACAACTTTTGGAGTCCTGTGTTGTTAATGCCTCTGTAAAAAGAATTTTTTTGTTTGTTTCAAGCTTCCTTCCTTGACTTATTGTTACTAAGCTGGCAGAACATTACAGATTATGGTTTGCAGTTGGGTAGTTTTTCATAGTTCTTATGGCATTTCCTGTTTCTCATTCATTTTATTTTCATTTGGTTTCAGAGAGGAAAGTACTTGCTTAGCTATCTTTTACTTGAAATCCAGAGTGACCCTTCTACAACAAAATCTAAACTCTGTGTTTCAAATCCTTCAGCACCTTTACTCTCTTTAGGGTCTATCTGAACTCCTTATGTTGGCCTTCAGAGTCAGCTTTCCAGCATCATTCTCAAATTCTCCTTTAATATTCTAGGCTCAAGATATCCTGAGTCATAACCATTCACAATTCCCTGCACACATCCAAATCCTTTCACTTCTAGGCATCTGCCATCTGTCTGGAATTTCCTTTAAATTGAGTGAATACAATTTTAAGCTACTCGTAGGTAGAATGCTGAGATAATTATTCTAAATAGTAATTTCTCTTTATATAATGGGATGCATGGCAAAATGAAAGTTATATTTTTATTCTCCAGGAACTTAGTTTTAAAGGTTGGATTCATTTCCATTTGAAAGGAAAAACCATTACACAAAGAAATAAGGTCCGTCTATTTGTTCATTCTCCCAGCAACATGTTAATAATAGAATGAACAGTAATATTTAGAAATGGCTGATATAGAAATTATTTCATCTTCATTTGATTTTGTGTTAATTAGAGTACCAGCAGGTAGTCAATAATTAGACCCCTAATTTTCAGAAGTTTATTTATCCCTTATGTAATAGCCCATTGTAAATGTTTGTGGTTGGGGTGGCTTACAACCATATGGTGATTCCAGGACCCAGGTTGCCTCCATTTTATAGCTTCTAAATCTTTTAGTGCCTGAATTTTTCACATCCAGATGGCAGATTAAGAAAGAGAGTAGAGACAACACAAAATCTTAAAACCCCCAAGATGATTGTAGCATATATAACTTGTCCTACGCTCCATAAGTGAGAACTGTTTACAGGGCCAAGCCTAATTGCAAGGAGAGTTGGGAAATTGATCTCATTACCTAGAATCTTCTTTGAAGAGGCAACTCAGCACAATAGAGAAGCAAGCAAGAAGGTAAATCATTTCTGGCATAGTTTCATGGTAGGTCCTATGTTTTCTATGATTTCATCTTTCATTAGAATTCTCTTTGAAAGTTTGTGTCAGCAAATTAATACTTTGTTTTATTATCAATGTCAAAACATTAGTTAAAAAGGGGGAAAAAAATCTGATTAGAGAGAGCATTTGTTACTTTAAAGTTTTCTTCTCTCAAGCCAGAGTTGGGGTAAGAAGATCATTTCACATCTACAGGTACAGACCTTCGTTGGCTTAAGCCAATTAGTATATCTCATTTTCCAGGCCATTGTAATTGGGCAAAAGTGATGATATGCTCCACTTTAGACTAATTGGAGTCTGGTATAGACATTTTATCTGACTTTTGTGGATAGTGAAAATTTGCATTTTTGTTGCTATATTTGCTTTTGAAGATGAGAAACTATGTTGAACTCTGTTCATATTTCTGTCAGAAACGGATAATTTAGCTAAAAGTAAAGTAAGCACAGAGAACATGGGGCTAACAGAGAAAGGGAGAGAGACAGAGAGAGACCAAATTCTGTTGACATTTCTTTTGGTATCTGAATTAATTACTCCTGAAGTCTACACTAAGACTTTTTTTTTTTCATTTTGCTTATGTCTATTTGTGGTCTCTTAAAAGTCAACTGAACCAGAATTCGGAGTGATACACATACCAAGGAAGTATTGTAAAGTTTGAAAGATCTGACTCATATTCTGAAACACAACTGAGAAATGTAAGTTACCTACAAAAGCCACAAGGAATACCAACAAACCATTAACACTCATGAAGACATTGCTAGAGGACTTTTATTCATTGATAGAGATGCTTTGACCTAAATAAAATACTGATTAAGTTGTCCACTATCTGACTTTAAAAAAAATGTGGAAAGAAAATACTGAATCATAAGCTATTTGAATTTGAAAGAAATGAAGAGAAAGCTTGATCATTGTTTTCTGGTAGCTGAAAAATTGAGCTGGATAATATCTTAAAATGTCTTTCTTGATCTAAGTTTGGTCAACACAAAGACTTTAAGGTACACAATTAATTGGAGCAAGATCAAACAAGAGATTGCCCTGTCATTATGCAAGATATCAAGATACAAATTATCTGAGTATATATATATATATTTATATTTATTTATATTCTATACCACATATATATGCATATACATTTTATATATATTTAATGAAAGAGAGAGCAAGTGTGAGTCTTCTGTATTAGTTAATGATAAACATAACAGCATGCCACAATCTTTCTTGATGTACATCTGGTATGGATAAAAAAGTTTATAAATAATATGAAATTATTTTTATATACTACAAAGTGCTAAATAATAACAAGTGTTATTACCATGGCTATGATTATAAAAGAAAAAATTAATCCCCACCAAAATTCAAGTATGGGAATAATAATAACACTTTAAATAGAAGCATTTTAACCAGAAAAAAGGAATCTTTTATAAAAAGAGCATTGAATATTCACATCCAAATTCTTTAAAAATGAAGTTGTTTACACTACATGCAAATACAAAGCTTTTAAAATGCATTTAAGACTATAAAAGTAATTTGCCAAAAAGCACTAAGATAGTAGACACTGAAAATTGTAAATGTGAATATATAATGACATAATTAACATTATAATGTTTTTATTTTTTTAATCGCCAAGAATTTATGCAAAATACTAAAAAAATGACATAAAATCATGCAGAAGATAACCACTGTGGAATTAGAAAGAATCAAAAATTGAAAAAAGAACACTGATTAAGAGGAGTAGAAATATATTTGAACATACTGTAAAGCAGATGAAAACAGTGTTATGAAAATTTCACATTGCTTCCATGTGATTCATATCATATGTGAGACTTTTTCACTTAGCACAGATTACTGAATTTCTTTTATTTCAAACGTTTATGCTGTTAGGAAGGCAATTTGGCAACCAATTTTAGAGGTGGTTGCAACATATCCTGCTAAATTGTCTTGTTTTTCCCCACAAAACACTTAAAGAGCACAAATACTTTGTCAGATCAATAGTAAAATATTCTCTAGATGAAAGACTGGAGATCATTAATCAAACCTAAATAAGTTCAGTTCAGTTCAGTCGCTCAGTTGCGTCCGACTCTTTGTGACCCCATGAATTACAGCACGCCAGGCTTCCCTGTCCATCACCAACTCCCAGAGTTCACTCAGACTCACGTCCATCGAGTCAGTGATGCCATCCAGCCATCTCATCCTCTGTTGTCCTCTTTTCCTCCTGCCCTCAATCCCTCCCAGCATCAGAGTCTTTTCCAATGTGAACACTTCAGCTTTACTTCTTTGGAAGATTAAATCTAAGCTTTTAAATACACACATACCATGAAAATAATGGTTTACAATATTTTCCATTCATTCACTTTCTATATGATGGTAATATTGCCAAATTTGAAGCTTTATTTTATTCAAGAGCCAGCTTACAAATAGCAAAGTATCTTTTATCCTTAAATAGTAGAGAACCAATTTTAAAAATCATTCTAGAAGAGGTAGGAAACAAGAGGTAGAGACCTGAGGAGGGTAAGTCACAATTACACTTAGGTGTCTGCTTGTGGCTTCAGGATTTTTCCCAACTTCTAAGCTCTCTGTCTTCATGGGAACTGCTTCATTGTCCCTGAGTCTGCCTATGCTCTTAGGACCACCTCAGTTAACATAAATCTGATTCACATATAAGACTACGAATGAAAACTCTGGCTCAGAAATCCACCATGTGTTTTTGTTGACCCGATCCCTGTATTCCTTCCTCTTTCTCCCGTCCAACATGGGACTATTGACACCTGCCCTTTCTTCTCCCTCACCCCACAGTGTTTATAAGTCTTTTGGTTTATCATTCTTTCTCTAGTTGCATTCTGTTCTTCAGATCATAAAGGATTGACTGGGCTTCCGTTGCCTGAGTTTTCTTCTAGCTCTATCTTTGTTGTTTATATTCTCCTCCGATTCCCAGACTGCTCTGCAGAGCTTGCTATATATTCCTGGTCCCTCATGCCTTTTATTTAAAATCTCAGCTTAGAAAGAATTCCCCAGAGTAAACCATTGCCAAGAACATATAGAAATTTTCACCTTATATTAAAGATTAAAGCACATATATTATTTTACATTTCGTTAAATTAAAGGAAAGGAAACAACAAACAGACTTCTCACTTAAAAATAAAGCAAAATGTTAATATAATCATCATATAATTCAAACAAGTATCTCTTATTACCAAAAACAGCATGTTATATACTTTCCAAATAGTGTTGCTAATCATTATATAAAGGTAACTTGCCTGAAAGTAAGACCTTAAGTATTAAATAAAATGTATATCATTAGAGTATGGTAGAGGGAAAAATAATACATACGAGCAATCTGCAGTTCCTATCTAGTAAGCAATACAACTAAATTTAAATTTTCCTTTATTTAGGGTTGGGCAAACTTGAAATTGATCTTTAAGTGGCAAAAATATCAAATATGTACTCACCTCCACATTGTTACTGGGGAAAAACATAAAGCAAGCCTCTTTGTGTGTTGTTAACTAAGAAGAGTAATATGGTTCAATAGAGTGCATAATTTCATATATGTTTTACTGTCACAAATAAGTCTTGGTCTATTTGGTAGGTTTCTGTTGTTGTTTGATGGATATTTCTAGTGCACAGTGTGACCTATACACTAATGTGGGATCCATGAACTACCTAGAGTAGAGCAGATGGAATTTGCAACTTTATACTCTGTGTGCAGGCTGCCTGAGTGATTTGTCTCTGAATTTATTACCTACCTCAGAGCCCAGGTGGCCAAAAACTGTTGGAAGCAGTGGGCATGGATTGTGAAAACCAAAAAAGGACTACAGACTTACAAATACATGGGAGCAAGAGATACATTTCACCCAACAAAAGCAGAATATATTTTTTCTCAAGTAAACATGGGATATTACCCAGTATAGACCTTATTTTATAGACCATAAAACAAATCATAATAAATTTGTAAAGATTGAAGTTATACAAAGTAACTTGTCAAATCAAGATAGAATAAAGCTAGAAATCAATAGCAGCAGAAAAGTTGGGAAACTCACAAATATGTGGAAATAAGCAGTATGTTCAAGCAACTAATGGGTTAAAGAAGAAACTATAATTTTTTAAAAATATCTTTAACAAATACAACTGAAACATAGCGTCTCAAAACTAATGGGACTCAGTAAAGACAGTTCTCAGTGGAAAATTTGTAACTATAATTGTTTATATTAAAAAAAGAGGAAGACATGTGACCTAACTCAAAACCTATCTTCACACCTTAAAAAAATAAATTAAACCTAAAGTTAGTGGAAAGAAAAAATAATAGAAACTAAGAAAGAAGAAAGACACAAACATAATAGATAATATAAAGCAAAGAAAAACAAAACAAAATCAAACTGGTTATTTGAAAATCAACAAAATTAACAAACCTATACCTAAACTGGCAAAAAGAGAGAATATTCAAGAAAAAAAAACATCAGAAATGAAAGATGGGACATTACTACCAATTTTACAGAAATAAAAAGATTATAGGAAAGCATTATTAACAATTATATGTCATAAGTTGGATAACCTCAATGAAATTGATAAATTCCTAAAAACCCACAACCCTCTAAGACAGAATCACAAAGAAATAGAGAATATTAATAGATCTATAACTGGTTAGCATACTGAATCGATGATTTACACTAACAAAACAAAGAATAACCAAGATCAGATGCTAGTGACTTCACTAAACATATAAAGAATTAATACCAGTCCTAAAACTCATCCAAAAAAATCATAGAGGAGGAAATATTTTTGAACACATTCTATGAGGCTAATACTATTCAAATATCAAGGCCAAACAAAGACACTACAAGGAAATAAAATTACAGACCAGTATCTCTTATCAATTTTGATACAGAAATTTCACCAAAAATACTAGCAACCAAATTCAACAACATTTTAAAAGCATCACACACTGCACAAATGGAATTTGTTTTTAGAAATCAAAGATAGTTGAATACACAAAAATCAATGCCATATATTACATTAATGGAATGAAGGAAAAATGTGATTATTTCAACTGATAAAGAAGAAACCTTTTACTGAATTTAACAGCCTTTTGTGATTAAAAAAAATACTCCATATGCAACTGCCTGTACATAATAAAGTCCACATAAGAACCTACAGCTAATATTATACTCAGTGGTGAAAGACAAAGCTATTTCTTTAATATCAGGAAAAAGGCAAGGATACACACCTTCATCACTTTCAATCAGCGTAATACTAAAATTCCTTAACCAAGCAATTAAGCAAGAAAAAGAAAGAAAAAGCAATGAAATTGGAAAGGAACAAGTGAAATATCTCTGTTCACACATGATAGGATCTTAAATGTAGAGAACCCTAAAGATTCAACTTATAAAGACAAATTATTTGAGTTAATAAATTCAGAAACTTTGCATTGTATAAAAATTAACATGCAAAATCAGTTATATTTCTGTACACTAAACATAAACAATCTGGAAAGGAAATTTTGAAAATAATTAGATGCACAATAACATCAAAAAGTATAAAACAAGTAAACTATGAAGATAAAAACTTAAATGTTGCTAAAATAAAGATAATATAAGTGGAAAGTTTTTTTGTTGTTGTTCATAGTTTAAAAATTTTTATATTAAGGTGTAGAGGCTACAAAAGTGACCTACAAATTCAATCTAATTCCTATTAATATCCCAAAAGCTAGAAATAGGAAATCTGTTCTCAAATGTATGTGTAATATCAAGGTCCCACAAGTAGCCAAAAATAATTTGAAGAAGAATAACTTTGAAGTCTAAAATTTCCTGATTTTAAAACTTAACATCAAAGCTATAGGAAAACAAAGTGGTACTGGTATAATGGGATACATATAAATCAACCAAAGAGAATAAATAGCTTAGAAATGAATCCTTTTATAAATGGTTACATGATTTTCAACAATGTTGCCACAATCATTCAAAATGGAAAACATGATCTTTTCAGCAAATGATATAGAGAAACTGGATGTTAATAGGCAAAAGAAGGAAGTCAGATCTTTATCTTCACCACATGTGAAAATTAACTCAAAATGGATATAAGAAAAAAACATAAGAGATTCCTATAAGACACTTAGAAGAACACATAGGGCAAAGATCCACAGCATTTGATTTTTTGAATTTAACACCAAAACTATAAGCAATGAAAAATAAAATAGATAAACTGAGTTATACCAAAATTAAAAAAACAACAAACAAACAAAAACTTTTGTGCATCAGAAGATACTATCAGTAAAGTGAAAAGGAAAATGTAGGATGAGAAAAGTACTTGTAAATCATATATCTGTTAAAAAGTTAAAATCCACAATATAGAGTATTCCTCTAATTCAAAAACAGGCATCAAACAACCTATTTTTAAGCAACCTATTTTGTTTAAAAATTCGTCAAACAAATACTTCTCCAAAGAAGATATGCAAATATCCAATGAATATGTTAAAAAAATGTTCAGCTTCACTGAACATTAGGGAAACACAAATGAAAACCATAATGAGAAACTTCGTGCCCAGTAGGATGACTATTATTAAAAACCAAAAACAAATTTTAAAAAAGGCAAGCATTGGTAAGAATGTGCCAAAATTGTAACTCTTGTGTATTGCTGGTAAGAACAGAAGACGGTACAACTACTATGGAAAACACCATGGTGGTGACTCCAAAAAATAAATAAATAAGTAACTAGTATAATAATAGTATTACTGTATGATCCAGCAATTGCATCTCTGGGTATATGCCAAAGGAAGTGAAAGCAGAAATGCAAACAGATGTTTGTACCTCTGCGTTTTTAACAAAATTATCCACAATGACTAAAAGTTGGAAGCAATCCAAGGGGACACTGATGAATGAATAGCTAAACAAAATGCAAAAAGTACGTACAACGGAATATTTTTCGATATTAACGAGAAAAAAAAATCTGACATATAACAACATGGATAACTCTGGAAGACATTCTAAATGAAATATATCACAAAAGGGTATATATTGCATGATTCCATTAATATGATGTACCTAAGATACTTCACTTTCACTTTAACTTTCATGCATTGGAGAAGGAAATGGCAACCCACTCCAGTGTTCTTGCCTGGAGAATCCCAGGGATGGGGAAGCCTGGTGGGCTGCTGTCTCTGGGG
>NW_011495032.1:9703206-9746064 GCF_000754665.1 Bison bison bison
GCACAGAGTCGGACACGACTGAAGCGACTTAGCAACAGCAGCAGCAGCAAGGTAGTCAAATTCATAAAGACAGATAGTAGAATTGTGATTGGCCAGGCGGAGTAAAGGGAAAAATGGAGTATTATTGTATAACAGATAATGAATTTAAGTTTGAGAAGACAAGAAAGTGTGTGGACTGGAAGTTGGTGATGCTTGCACTGATCTATACACTTAAAATATTTAAAAGTCAATTTTAAGATAGTTATATTTTATCACAATTAAAAAAATAAGGCCAGAAAGATCTTGCATCAAAACCTTTGCACTGCCTGTACCCTCTGTATAGAAACATGTTTCAATTAACCTATACAGTTATTATTTTAGTAAATATTTAAATGTTTTAAATTATAATATTGTATTAATCAGTTTAATTAGTTTTGGATGTACAACATAGTGACTTAATATTTTTATAGATTATACCTCATTTAAACTTAGTAAAAAATAGTAGTGATATTTCCCTGTGCTATAAAATATATTTTATTTATTTTATACATAGTAGTTTGTATCTATTAATTCCATATCCCTATTTTAGCCCTCTCCCCTTCTCTCTTCACATTGCTAACCACTAGTTTGGTCTGTAAATTTATGAGTCTGTATATAATATATATATGCTATGTATATCATATATATATATATATTTATATGACATCTTTTTTATCCATTCATGTGTAATGGACACTTATGTTGCCTCTAAATATTGGCTATTGCAATAATGCTGCTTTGAATATTGAAGTGTATATATTTTTTGAACTAGAATTTTTATTCATATGTACCCAAGAGGGGAACTACAGGATCACATTGCAGTTCTCCCATTAGTTTTTTGAGGAATTTCCATACTATGTTCTATAATAGCTGCATGAGTTTACATTCCTGCAAGCAGTATACAAAGGGCTTCCTTTTCTCCATATCCTTGCCAACATTTGCTATTTGTAGTCTTTTTGATAATAACTATTCTGGCAGAGACATTACTTTGCCAACAAAGGTTCGTCTAGTCAAGGCTATGGTTTTTCCAGTGGTCATGTATGGATGTGAGAGTTGGACTGTGAAGAAGGCTGAGTGCTGAAGAATTGATGCTTTTGAACTGTGGTGTTGGAGAAGACTCTTGAGAGTCCCTTGGACTGCAAGAAGATCCAACCAGTCCGTTCTGAAGGAGATCAGGCCTGGGATTTCTTTGGAAGGAATGATGCTAAAGCTGAAACTCCAGTACTTTGGCCACCTCATGCGAAGAGTTGACTCATTGGAAAAGACTCTGATCCTGGGAAGGATTGGGGGCAAGAGGAGAAGGGGACGACAGAGGATGAGATGGCTGGATGGCATCACTGATTCGATGGACATGAGTCTGAGTGACCTCCGGGAGTTGGTGATGGACAGGGAGGCCTGGCGTGCTGCGATTCATGGGGTCGCAAAGAGTCAGACATGACTGAGCGACTGATCTGATCTGATCTGATTCTGGCAGGTGTCCAAGGTGATATATCACATTGTAACATAATATTTGCATTTCCCAGACAATTAGTGATGTTAAACATCTTTTCTTGTGTCTGTTGGCCATGTGTATGTCTTCTTTGGAAAAATGTCTATTCAAGTCTTCTGTCCATTTTAAAAATCAGATTGTTTGTTTGATATTGGAGCCAGATGTGAGCTGGGTCTTCTTCTATGCTCACTGGCTGTCACTATTATATTGGGGTTGGGGTTGTGTCCCAAGGTGCTAGACCTGACCTGTGGTCAGGTCCTAGTTGGTTCCATTTCCTTTAAATGTATATTCTCCTTGGCAACAGAAGTGTTTCTGCCCTAGTGAACAGCAGTTCTAGAGCACAGGGGGCTGGAATGGGTGCCTTGTGCAAGCAGGGGTATGTGCTAGATCTCAGCAATCCAGCCAGGGCCCCAGGTATTTTCCAATTCACTGCCTCCATGTGCTCACCAAGAATGATCATCCTTAGCGTGCTCACCAAGAATGGCCACTCTCATCCTGTTCAGTCACGTGCTGTGTCCCAGTAGGCTCCTCTTCCCGAGTGTGCATCGCCTGCTAACAACAGCATGTTTGCTCCAGTGGAGGGCAGCACTAAGCAAGGAGGACTGGAGCAAGCACCCAGTGCAGGCTGAGGGCATGTACTGGGAGTGTACTGGCACGCCAGTCAGAGCTCCAGGCAGCTCCAGTCCTCCATTTTCACATGCCTATTGTCAATTGCCATCCTTGCTCTGTTCAGATTCAGGATCAAGTGTGAACTTGGTCCCTTTCCTTCCACCCTCATGGGCACACTTTCCTCCCCTAACACTGTCAGCCTTCACCCTGGTGGAGACTGTGCTGGAGCACTGGAGCCTGGAGCATTTGCCTGATGTGGGCTGGGGAAACTGGCTAGAGCCCCAGGCAGTTTTTTCAATCCATTTCCTCCACCTTGTTCCCAGGAGTAAGCAGGTATTTGCCTGTGCTCTTTATGAGCAGAATCTTGGTTTCCTATAGCGCTTGGGTAAGTCTCACCCATATTCAAAACAGCTAAAGGACTCATCTTCCTGGTCAGGCCCCAGGACTGGGATGCTAAATATGTGGCTCGATCCCCTCACTCCTCAGAATGGGTCTCTGCGTTCATAATATCCCCCTTCCCTTCTGTGTCCCCTGCTAAGGTCCCTATCTGATTCACTTCTATCTTCCTACCAGACTCTAAGTGGATCTTTCTTTACAGCCCTGGTTGTAGAAGAGCCTTTCTGCAAGCCTCGTTTTTCAGTGACAGTTTACATATGTACATGTATTTTTGATGTGCTCATTGAGGGAGGTGAGCTCAGAGTCCTCCTACTCCACATCTAGATCTCCTTCCATTTTCCACAATTAAATTTCTTATCTCTTTCTGTCTTCACTCAAATGCCATATTTCAATGAGTCAAACCAAGAGCATCCCATTTAAAATTACAGCACCCTATCCAGAAACTCCCAAACTACATGAACACAACCTATTTTTAAGTAATATTTATCCCATTATACCTATTTATTTATTCATTTTATCCATCATTTTTGTCTTTTCCCTCGCTAGAAGTTAGGTTTCATAACAGCAGAAATTTTTATCTCTTTCCTTACATATATACCTCCAACATCTGTAACAGTGCCTAACAGATGTTTCATAAAACTGAATCCTGCAAGTTGAAAGATTGCTGTATAATTACACACATGATGTCATGCCCAGACCTATGGTTAATGAGACACACCAAGCCTAATTATGAGCTGTAGGCTTCCCTGGTGGCTCAGACGGTAAAGCATCTGCCTGCAATGTGGGAGACCCGGGTTTAATCCTTGGGTCGGGAAGATCCCCTGGAGAAGGAAATGGCAACCCACTCCAGTACTTTTGCCTGGAAAATTCCATGGACTGAGAGGCTCCTCAGAGCCTGGTAGGCTGCAGTCCATGGGGTGGCAAAGAGTCAGACACGACTGAGCGACTTCACTTTTACTTTTAGGTTTTCCTTATAAACTGTGGGTTTTCCTTTCATTGGACTCCCCTTGTGGCTCAGCTGGTAAAGAATCCACCTGCAATGCAGGAGACTCCAGTTTGATTCCTGGGTTGGGAAGATCCCCTGGAGAAGGGAACGGCTACCCACCCCAGTATTCTGGCCTGGAGAATTGCATGGACTGTGTAGTCCATGGGGTTGCAAAGAGTCGGACCCAACTAAGCCACTTTTATTTTCACTTTTCCTTTCATTATCTCTGAGTCTTTATTAAAAGGTCCACCATGATCTCAGCTGGTATTCTGGGGGGACAAAAGCAAACAGTATTCATCCCAGCTTGAAAACAGCATGGGGGAAAAAAAAATCTGAGGGGCAGTTCAATCCAAGAACTCAGAGATTATCAGGTAATCACAACAAAGCAATCTGCCAAGAGGAAGGAAATTGGTCCTCAGAGCCAAATAGATGGTCAAGATGTAAACAATAATAGATTTAATTTATGACTATTTCCAGGGTCTATCCAGAAATATCTGATGTTGTGGAATCTAGTCAAAAACTGGTTTCCAGCAGTCAACAATGTTAAGATTCCACACCATCTGTGTTTGGTAAAATTACCCAAAATATTGCTTCACAATCTGGTAAAGGACAAAACAGTCTGCTTAATCTTACAATGATGCTACTCTAAAATAGGTGTTAATATATTTTAATATTATAAATGGGAAACCTTAAGCCTCAAAATGTTCTATAACTTTCTCAATTATGTTAAACTCCAATCTATCTGATTTTAACACAAAGCTCTCCAAGGAGCATGTAAATCTTTTTTCTTGTTTTAATTTGTAAATAAAGCATGGCATTTAGTTCTAGAACTTAATTTTTCTTTCAAGGAAGCTAAACAATTAAAAGAGACAATTATGACACTAATCAAAACTTTCCTAATCAATCAGTTTATACACTCTTTTGTACCATGAATGCAAAAGTTGTAACAAAATAGTTAAAAAAAGAAAAAAAATATATATATGCATATATGTGCATTCATGCATGCTAAGTCACTTCAGTTGTGTCTGACACTGCAGCACTATGTACTGTAGCCCGCCAGGCTCCTCTGTCCATGGGGATTCCCCAGGCAAGAATACTGGAGTAGGTTGCCATGCCCTTCTCTAGGGGATCTTCCTGATGCAGGGATTGAAGGAGTGAATCCACATCTCTAATGTCTCCTGAATTGGCAGGCTAAGTTCTTTACCATATATATAATACCATACATACCATTTATATATATATAAGTAAAAGATATAAAGAAGGGCATAGAAAACAGGTACCATAATTCATGAGTTTTATCTTTCAAAAATATAATATTTTAAAGAACATCTTTTGAATATATTCAAGTAATTATTCTATTTTTCCTTTGAAATTTCAATAAATCACTGGTGATAAAATCACCAAATATTTATTTCATCTGGGTATAATTTATTGGTTTATGTATTAAATTTCCCATCTCACTAAGAGCAGAAAAATGGTCTAATATAAATTCTCTTAGTTTGTCATTTTATATTTACTCAACATAGTTACCCAAATTTATTATTGGTATTATCAAATTGTTCTAAGCAATTTCAAAGCATTTGGAGAAGAAAAACGTAACAAGTTGAAGAGGTATTAAAACTTTCTTCCATATAATTAATGTCCATTTTTATTTTTATTGTCTAATCGATTATTTTAAAAGGTTACAAGATAAGGCAATAAAATTTTTATTGATATACTTAGCCAATATCTTAGCACTTCAGGAGGTAAAACAAATTTCAGTAAAAACAATTATAATAAATTCTAAAAGAAAAGATTAAAGAACTAGTTCAACTGAGATTTCTCACTGGGCTTAAAAATGTATGAAATTAAGGGCAGTGAAAAAAAACATTATAATCTAAGAATATAGGATGCCCAAAAATGTGATTGATTTACTCCATTTCAGGACAAATTTTTGAGCTGATTATTTCATCTTGTAGTGCAGAAAATAATTATTTTTATTTGAAGGTTTCTGGTGACTAGTTGTACATAAATCCGTCTCTTCTGGATTCTCTTTCCTTCTCTTCTCTCCTCTATCAGGGCTCATGTATAGAAACCGTAGCCAAATATTAGCTTAATCTTACTTCAAGTGCTTGATTGTAGTTCTCATCTTGTAAACAAGACTTTGTTCTCTTAATCGGAGATTCTGGGTCTTCCTAGATATAATAACATTTAAAAATTCTAAATTATGCTTTAAATAGTTACATGTGTGAAATATACTTGTATACAAATGTTTTAAATAAATATATGCTGCTGCTGCTAAGTCGCTTCAGTCGTGTCTGACTCTGTGCGACCCTATAGACAGCAGCCCACCAGGCTCCTCTGTCCCTGGGATTCTCCAGGCAAGAACACTGGAGTGGGTTGCCATTTCCTTCTCCAATGCATGAAAGTGAAAAGTGAAAGTGAAGTCGCTCAGTCGTGTCAGACTCTTAGCAACCCCATGGACTGTAGCCCACCAGGCTCCTCCACCCATGGGATTTTCCAGGCAAGAGTACTGGAGCGGGGTGCCATTGCCTTCTCCAAATATATGCTATAATCAATCAAATATAACTCAAGTAATAAAAGGTTTCCTATTTTAAATTTTTTAAAAATGCGCTATTAATTATAGAGCATAGCAAATAAATATTCCCTGCATATTTTAGACCCTTTGGTAGGAACTTTGATGTCAATTTGCAGGAAGGCAAAGTTTTCTAGGGGAAGCAGTCTGCATACTAAAGGCATATCAGGAGTTAATTAACTAGGGCACAAAACAGGACTAGAGGACAGTGTATATGATTCTCAGCAGAGTCATCAAAAAGAGAAATTGCAAAATATACACAGGGAACTTAAAAAGTGGTTTTGAGTGGCTGACCAATAAAATGTAAGACAGAAAGATAAGACAGGAGAAGTAGGTAGGGACCAGAGGATGAGAGCTAGGGAGGAATCATGGAATCAATAAAAGCATAATGGACTAAGTAAAATCTCAGATCTTCCTTAATAGCTGTATAGAATGAGTAGGCTCAAAGACTACAATAGAGTTAGAGTGTATATCCATTCAGCTATTCATCCATTCAAACTTCTAGCCATCTTCCATTTATCTTTCCATGCACTCTTCCATGTATTTATCCATGCATCTATTATTTATCAATTGCTGTATTCATTTAAAAGACTAAGATCCTCCTCATCTCACTGTCTTGCACCTGTTTTCCTTCCCATTTTGTTTAATAGCATCCTCATTTTGAGGTTTAACAAGTCATTTTTTGCTTCAGACCTGGAACTGGCTATTCATCTAAGATGCTTTGGTTCCTTTAAATTGTTGTTCAGTCTCCTTTAAGTAGAATGTTATATTATTTGGGTGCAGGGGATGTTTATTGTTACTGCCTTGGCCGTTATTTTTAGGCCTTATTAGTGGACAGAGATTAGCAGTATATACTATTTTTCGAAGAGAAACTATATTATGAGTCCATAGTGATATTTTAAAATGTTAATGTTGATTAAAATATGTAAATAAACATGCAGCATGATTCCATTTATATAAAATTCAAGAATATGCAAATCTAGTTTATCTGTGATGCACACTCAACTGACGATTTTATAAAGCAAAGTGTATGAGTGATTTCCACCCCAGGCAGGATGAAGTTACCTCCAGAGGAACAGAGGCTGTGATTCAGAAGTGGTGTTAGAGGTCTTGAGAGTGCTGACGATGCTCTTCCTTGATGGAAGTACTTATATAAAGTCTCTTCAATTCAGAGTAGTTTGCTAGGTTACACATGTGTTCATACCATCTTGTGTATGTGCTAAAGTTCACAGCAATTAATTTTAAAAAGTTGCTGTGGCCTGCTCTTCCTAACTTTTCTTAAGCATCACTGACTTTTACTCTTTCCAACTTTCTTCCCAACTATTTCAGTGCTATTTTTGACTATTCCATGCCTTAAAAATTCATGCAGAGAATCTGGAACTTATTGGAGGAATGACGCCAAAGACTTCTAATAAGTAAACATGCTTTGGCTCGTTAGATTAGCGTTAATAAGACTTTAAAATGTTTTTCTATCTAGCAATATTGGTCCATGCATGGGTAATAACTCTATTTTCTCTCATTAACAGGTTTATCAAAGTCTATCATCCTTGGCTTTAAATCTTTAATTTGTGTTTCATTAATTTTAAAGCAAAAATATTTGCTGAGCTGTTTGTAAGTGCTCAGAACTGTGCCACACACCTAGTCAGCAACACTTCTCCCCATCCTTGAGGACATTCTGATTATGTTGACAAAATATCTTTGTGGGAAGTTGATTATCATGACTCCTGTTTGCACTCAATGTCTATAGCCAGCTAAAAGGTAAGTGTTACTGTTATAAAAAAGATTTGTAATATAAGAATTATCGTAAGAAATAAATCTAGTTTTTGACATATACCTTACTTATAATAGGTGCATGGTGGTATAAAGTATAAGTAAATAATATTTTTATCCATAGTAAATAAACTCATAGGGGCAGTTCACTTTTATGGTTTTGTATTTTGTTTTATTGTTGTTGTCTATAAATAACTGATAAACAGTGGATCTGGGATCTGGGATTTGAATCCTGGTTATAATTTTTTTTTTTTTTACTTCAAATCTCATTAATTCCAATATTTCATTCTGACTTTCTTTATTAACCATGCCTAACGCATCAACCCTAGTAATTACCACGAACGTGACCCCATCCTATTTGCAAGCCAACTTTTGCCTGCATCTATCTGGTATTTCAGAAACTTTTGAATCTCAAAACACTGGGCATTTCTGATAGTTAGATAAAACCCACACTGACTAACACTGAAGCTATCACTTATTTAGAAAAATGGGCAATTTTGATAGGTAATTTTGTTGCTCTTAAAATGAGCTAAGAGTTCATCTACAGAGGAACAGATATAGAAGAGGTGGCATACACACACACACACAAATATATATATATATATATGAAATGAAATATTACTCAACCATAAAAAGAAAAAAAATAACGCCTTTTGCAGCAAAGTTGATGCACATAGAGAGACTGTCATACTTAGTGAAGTCAGTCAGATAGAGAAAGGCAACTATCAAATGATATCACTTATATGTGGAATCTCACAAAAAGATATGGATGAACTTATCTATAAAGAGAGATAGAATTACAAATGTAGAAATTAAACTTACGGTTATGGAGGATGGGAAGAAGGATGAATAGGGATATTGGCACTGATGTATAAATAATAATATATAAAATAAATAACTAATTAAAAAAACCTACTGTATAGCACAGGGAACTATATCCAATATCTTGTAATGACCTATATGGGAAAGAAATCGACACAGCAAACTATACTCCAATAGTAATTTTTTTAAAAAGGGGTAAGAGCTAAATTCAATAGTTTTGAGGTGTAGTAGAGAGTACTACTATTCTTTGAGAGTAGTAGAAAGAATCTTGCTTTGAAAGTTGGGAAATACAGATTTGTATCCAATCTCTGTGCTTGTGTGAGGTCATCATGAGCAGGCATACAAACTGTGACAGGTTCCCATTTTTTTACAGGTCCAAATTCTGCTTTCTGCTTCTATTCTCACTTTCCTGGCTAGCCTATCTTTCCTATCTAAACACTTAAGTATCCTTTTCCTCTCTTCCAGAACACATCCCTCTGTCCACCACACACACACACACACACACACACACACAACTCAGTCATTCTGGATTTTGTTCTGAGCATGGTGAGGACTTTTCAACCTCAGTGCCAACATGTGGGCAGTTCCTAAGAGCTGTTATTTGAATTCTTCCTAAGTCAGCAAGACAGTGTCCTGCTGTCTTTGTCAAGGTTACATTTACAGGAAATAAACTGACCTATACTTCATAACTCAAATAAAAATGAGAAAACATTGTGCAATAACTCTCAAAGGTACCATAGGTTAAATGTGTCAGATACAGGGGTACCACTGGAGTTAAAAAAAAAAAAACAAAACTAAACTGTAATCTACAGGAGGTTTGGTACAGACAAACCTATGAGTTAAAAACTCTGTGGGGTTGGAGGATGGGGCATATTTTTGTGAGTTTTTACCTAAGCTCTTCAAAGTTCTCACTGTGGAGATCAGAGAAAAATCCCCTCATGCTTGTGGGAAAGAGAAAGGAGAGTGGCCTTTACAAAGTATTTTTGATATCTGTTATTCTTAACAAAGTTTAATCATAAGGGACACTTTCACCAATGCCTAACCCTTTGGTGTTTTGCTTTAGTTTTACTGACTTAGGGGACAGGGGATACACAACTGCTTGCATTCTAACTTTTCACATAGAGAAAAAGAAATATTCCTGCTCTCCCTAGCTCCCTCCAATCATCCTGACACATAAAGTGGGGTAAAAACAGAGTCACCTGTGAAGTTCCCAGCTGGGAGGCACAAGCTTACTAAAAGTTGCAACCTAATCAAAGGTTATAGAACGTTTACCCTTTCTCCATGCCTTACCACGACATCACTGAAGACCTAGAGTCCCTCTGACCTAGTACATCATGTCAAGTTTTCAACAGAAAAGCAGGAGACAAAGTAAAGGAAAAATAAATAGTTTGAATAGGATAAAGCAAGCATCAAAAACAGACTTATATATAGCAGGGATTTTCCTTTTTTAAAAAAATATTTGTCACTCTTTTTATTTTATATTGGACTATAGTTGATTAACAATGTTGTGTTAGTTTCAGGTATACAGCAAAGTGATTCAGTTATATGTATTCTTTTCAATTCTTTTTTCCCATTTAGGAAAGTATATAATACTGAGCGGAGTTCCTGTGCTGTGTAGTATGTCCTTATTGGCTATCTGTTTTAAATATAGTAGTGCATATATGTTAATCCCAAACTCCCAATCTCTCTCTCCTTCCCCTCCCCTTTCCTCTAGTAACCATAATTCTGTGAGTGTTTGTTTTGTAAATATGATTTTTATCATGTTTTTTTCCAGATTTCACATATATGTGATATCATCAGTTCAGTTCAGTTCAGTCAGTCAGTCACGTCTGACACTTTGCGACCCGCTTGAGTAACCTTGTTTTTCTCTGACTTACTTCACTAAGTACGATAATCTCCAGGTCCATCCATATTGCTGCAAATAGCATTATTTCATTCTTTTTGATGACTAAATAACATTCCACTGTATAGATGTGTATCATTTCTTCTTTATCCATTCATCTATTGGTGGACATTTAGGTTGCTTCATGTCTTGGCTATTATAAGTCATTGGTAAAAGATACCTTTCTTTTTTTTTTTTTTTAAAGATACCTTTCTTATAGAAGAGTAAATGTAAGAATTTTATTAGACTTCTTCTGAGAAACCATGCAAACAAGAAGACAGTGGAGTGAAATAAAATGTTAAAGAAAAAGACTCACCAACCTAGAATTCTGTACACTGCAAAACTAGCCTTCATAGGTGAGGGAGAAATAAAGAATGTCTCAAACAAACATCCAAGGAATTTGTTGAAAGATATTTGCAAAAAATGTCAAAAAGAAGTTCTCCAGTGAGAAGGAAGTTAATATAGTTCAGAAACTCAGAAATACATAAGAAAAGAGAGTATTAAAGAAAGAATGCATATTTTTCTTTTTCTTTTTTTAAAAATTTATTTATTTATTTTAATTGGAGGCTAATTACTTTACAATCAGATAATATTTGTCTAAAATAATAGAAACAATGTATTCATTTACATATGCTTATATGTATATGTTTGCTTATATGACATATAAACATATATAGGTATACATATAAATGTTTATGTAAACATAAGTAAAATGAATGACAATAATGATACTAGAGACAAGAGAAAAGAATCAGGAATATTTTGTATTGTAAAGTGCTTGTACTACCTGTGAACAGGTATAGTGTTAACTGAAAGTGGGTGAATAGGATGAAAAGCATAGAGGATTTTTAGGCAAGTGAAATTATTCTGTATGATGCTATAATGCATATACATGTTATTGGGCACTTGTCATAACCATGGAATGTACAAAAAAAGTAGATCTTGTTGTTAACTATGGGATTTTAGTGATAATGATGTATTAATGTAGATTTATCAGTTATGACAAGTTGCCACACTGATTGGGAATATTTATATTAATAATCAGGGAGACTGGTCATATATGGTGGTAAGGGTTCCATTGTAACTTTGCAGTTCTTGAACATTTTGTGGTGAAATTAAAACTGCCTAAATATAGTCTATATAAAAGTAAAAAATTAAGGAAGAACAAATCATGAACTTTTTCACTTTATGGAAGATGCCAAACCAGGAGCTTGCCATTACTGCTGAATGTCTGACTAGGATCAAATTTCATCTAATCAAAGGAGCTGTAATCAATTCTGACATTTTAAGTTAAGACTATTAGTTGTTCTTTTTTTAGTAGCAAGAATACCAAGAATAAAGATTAATGTTTTAGGATAAGGTTAAGTGCAGTCTAGAATAGTATCAGGCTTGTTTGCCATAGGTTCTACTGCTGATGGACAGATTTATCAGAGTATCATTTACTGATTGACTCATTCATTCATTCATTCAAGTCAATTTATTTGATACACGTGTACCAGACATTGGTTTTTGGGGTAAATGAGACCCATGGGCAATTACTCCCTCAAGGGCTATATTATTTGACATTGGACAAATTCCTTTCTTTATGTCTCTGGGTATTTGCTCCTTACCTTGACATCTTAAATCCAAGCTTTGACTTTGTCTCTTTCTGTTATATGACTACATGAAACTAATTTGATCTCCCTAAGCCTCAATTTCCTCATCTATATAATGGGGAACTAGAATTTTATAGCTTATTCCCTTGGGTTGTCTTGAGACTGAACTTAAGCTGAGCCATAATTGGCTCCTATCCCTCAACCTAGAGTGGTTGTTACTGATGAATTAATCTTATTGACTCAGTCCAGGGGTGGGCAGGCAGTCCATTGACCATTTCGGTATTGATTAGGGTGTGGCTCACAGCTCCATTTCAGAAGTAGATTGTGTGATTAGAATGTGTAAGACTAGAATTAACTGCTGGGGCTTTCTTAGGTCTTATAGTGCATACTGGAGTATCATTCCAGGATATTTCCTCATTCCCAAAACCAGAAGTGAGGTTGCCTATGTTAGTGAAGAGCCAACATGCCTAGACAGAGTCATCCTCAGATCCTGGCATGAACACCCAGGCCTCAGATGCAAAGCCCATACAGGGTCAGTCACACCTCAGTCTCCACCAAGGATGCACAGACAGCAGAGCTGCAATTGCAGGACTGTACAAGCCTGGATCCAATAAGGAAGTACTGCCAGTGTTGGTGCTGGCAACAGGGTTGGTGCTACAAACTGTGAACACACTGAGGGCATGCCTGACTCCAAACCCAGACTCCTTGAAGCTACGGAAATATTTGAACAAATCCTCCACCCTGACTAGCCATTTTGCAGAGACCAGAGTTCTGATGATAGTAGATAGCTTGTGAAAACACAAACACATCAGAAGATTTGCTGAGGACTTAGTGATGGCCCAGAGGAAAATGTTGATTCTGGTTGAACAAAACTTTGAGATTCATGAATTAGAGTTGGAAAAAACAAGTTGCCAGAAAGTGCCCCGAGGATGTTCTTCAGAAGAAGGAGGAGATGGAGGAAGACTACCAAGAAAATTGGAAAGCCTCCAGTGCCAATCCACATCCCTCACCAGAGACAGAAAACAAGCAAACAAACAAAAAGCCCACAGAAAATACTTAGAGTTGGAGAAAACTCACATAGTGTCTCACAGTTGTGAGAGGAGAAATGACAAAAAAGGATTCAACAGAGTCTTATCAGCTTATTCCTCAGACCAGGAATCTTCTGATTACAGCCATGTTCCCTCCGTTAACTATCAGTCCTCATCAGCTGCCAGCTGACCATTAAAGATACCCAGTGGAACACCAAGAGCTCATTGTTTTCTGCCGCAAGCCTGGCCTCACTAATGTCTTTAAGAACAGTCTGGAGATTGGTCAAGGACAACTGAGTGAACCTCAGAGGAAAGAGATTATAGGCCAAAGCAAGAAGCACAAATCTTTTCACAAGGAAATAAGCTTCTGGTGGATGTCAAGCATGATTAGAATTTCACTGCTTTGTTCAACAAGAAATCACACAATTCAGTTCAGTCGCTCAGTCGTATCCAACTCTTTGCGACCCCATGAACTGCAGCACATCAGGCCTCCCTATCCATCACCAATTCCCGGAGTCCACTCAAACCCTTGTCCTTTGAGTCAGTGATGCCATCCAACCATCTCATCCTCTGTCATCCCTTCTCCTTCTGACTTCAATCTTTCCCAAAATCAGGGTCTTTTCAAATGAGTCAGCTCTTTGCATCAGGTGGCCAAAGTATTGGAGCTTCAGCTTTAACATCAGTCCTTCCAATGAATACCCAAGACTGATCTCCTTTAGAATGGACTGGTTGGATCTCCTTGAAGTCCAAGGTATTCTCAAGAGTCTTCTCCAACACCACTGTTCAAAAGCATCAATTCTTTGGTGCTCACCTTCTTTATAGTCCAGCACTCACATACATACATGACCACTGGAAAAACCATAGCCTTGACTAGATGGGCCTTTGTTTGCAAAGTAATGTCTCTGCTTTTTAATATGCTGTCTAGGTTGGTCATAACTTTCCTTCCAAAGAGTAAGCGTCTTTTAATATCATGGCTGCGATCATCATCTGCAGTGATTTTGGAGCCCAGAAAAATAAAGTCTGCCACTGTTTCCACTGTTTCCCCATCTATTTGCCATGAAGCGATGGGACCAGATGCCATGATCTTCGTTTTCTGAATGTTGAGCTTCAAGCCAACTTTTTCACTCTCCTCTTTCACTTTCATCAAGAGGCTCTTTAGTTCTTCTTCACTTTCTGCCATAAGGGAGAAATCACACAGGGCAGTCTCAAAAGAGGAAAAGCAAAGGCTGCTCTCAGAAGACAGAACAAAAGAGGGACTTCCTTGGTGGTCCAGTGGCTAAAACTCCATGCTCCCAATGCAGGGGGCCTGAGTTCAATCCTTGGTCAGGGGCTTATATTCCACATGATGCAACTAAAGATCCTACATGCCACAACTAAGACTTAGTACAGCCAAATCTCTCTCTCTCTCTCTCTCTTTATATCTTTATATATATATATATATATATATATATATATATATTTAAGAAGATAGAACAAAGGAGAAATCAACCTCTAGTGGTGTTAAGAAAGAGAAAGAAACAACATCAAGAAGTCTATCTTCCTTGGAGGTTTCTTCAGACACTTTTTAAGAAGCCAAAACACAAAGACTCAGAGAAAACCAAATCAAACCAAGCAAGCAAAGTCCAGAGTGTGTAGACACATGAAAGGAAGCAGGAGACTTGTCCAAGGAAAACAAGAAGTTTTCTAAAACCTAAAGTCTCAAGAAGGGAAACTAAAACTTTGCACTGGAATAGAAAGTCAGTGGGTTCTTTCCCTGAAGTTGAAGAGGCAGGTATGGATGATGAATTCTAGCAGCCCACCATGTCTTATGAGTCACACCTTAGCTACGACCAGCCTCAGAAGAAAAGTAAAGACTGTGAAAACTTTAGTCACTCTAATTGGAGAGAAAAGACTTACAAAAAATGATAAGTTCTAAAAGCACTAGGGAAAAACAACATGGAACCCATTCAGAAATTACCTAATATAAAAGAAAACAAGTCAGAGCAGCTATAGCCAACTGGAGCTAATTTTGCCAAGCTGCAAAAGGTCCTCAGCAATGCATTACCAATGTGTCCAGACCTCTCATTATCCAAGTAACTAATCAACAGTGATCTGCTTTCTGCCCTCAAATTGATGTCCTCCTTCTAATCAAAGCAAAAAAGAAACGAAAAAACACTATCATCACCCCAGGAGGTGAAGAACTTGGACTTCCTGTACTCAGAATGAATTTTAAGATGTTAGGTGTATTCTGGTTTCCATGAGTGCTTATCTTCCCCCCAAGTAAATAAGAGTTGAAAATAGAAATAAAGTTGAATCAAATGCTTACAAAAAGAAAGCTATACCCCTTGTATACCTGTTAGTGAATAAGATTCATACCAGTTACAAATAGTTGCTGGAAACCTTCTTGTGTTTTTCCTTGACAGTCAGCTAATCAACATTCATGGAAACTCTGTTTTTAATGGGTATGATATTAGCAACTACAAAATGAACTGCCATTTCCTTTAAACCTGGAAATCTATTCAGGAAGACAGTTTACATGCTAATAAAAAAATTTAGAAGTGTGATTATTCAGTAATAACTTTTTAAAGGATATTTTGGAAAAAGCATTTCTTAGGTCCAAGTTTACTTCAATTAACAATTTTCTTTAACACTATTGTTTTCAATGACATTTCCTTCACATCACTTGTAGGTTCAGAAGCATATACAGATAAACCAATCAGTAAATGTTCTTAAATTTTTAAAGGTCATGTCGCTTCTATTTTTGTTGGTTTGTTTGGTTTGCCAGAGAAAGCAATGGCACCCCACTCCCGTTCTCTCACATGGAAAATCCCATGGATGGAGGAGCCTGGTAGGCTACAGTCCATGGGGTCGCTGAGTCGAACATAACTGAATGACTTCACTTTTACTTTTCACTTTTACGCATTGAAGAAGGAAATGGCAACCCACTCCAATGTTCTTGCCTGGAGAATCCCAGGGAAGGGGAGCCTGGTGGGCTGCCATCTATGGGGTGGCAGAGAGTTGGACATGGCTAAAGCGACTTAGCAGCAACAGCAGTTTGGTTTGCATTTCAGTTCAGTTCAGTCACTCAGTCGTGTCCGACTCTTTGCAACCCCATGAACCACAGCATGCCAGGCCTCCCTGTCCATCACCAACTCCCGGAGTCCACCCAAACCCATGTCCATTGAATCAGTGATGCCATCCAACCATCTCATCCTCTGTCTTCCCCTTCTCCTCCTGCCCTCAATCTTTCCCAGCATCAGGGTCTTCTCCAATGAGTCAGCTCTTCTCATCAGGTGGCCAAAGTATTGGAGTTTTAGTTTCAGCATCAGTCCTTCCAATTAACACCCAGGACTGATCTCCTTTAGGATGGACTGGTTGGATCTCCTTGCAGTCCAAGGGATTCAAAAGAGTCTTTTCCAACACCACAGTTCAAAAGCATCAATTCTTTGGTGCTCAGCTTTCTTCACAGTCCAACTCTCACATCCATACATGACCACTGGAAAAACCACAGCCTTGGCTAGATGGATCTTTTTGGCAAAGTAATGTCTCTGCTTTTTAATGTGCTGTCTAGGTTGGTCATAACTTTCCTTCTAAGGAGCAAGCATCTTTTAATTTCATGGCTGCAATCACCATCTGCAGTGATTTTGGAGCCCAGAAAAATAAAGTCTGCCACTGTTTCCACTGTTTCCCCATCTATCTGCCATGAAGTGATGGGACCAGATTCCATGATTTTAGTTTTCTGAATGTTGAGCCTTAGGCCAACTTTTTCAGTCTCCTCTTTCACTTTCATCAAGGGAACCACAAGTATCTTTTAGCTTAGTTGTAAAAGTTGCAAGTTTCAAAATTTCTAAAGTTTTAAAATATTTTTTTTAAACAAAAAGTTGAAGTTTCTTGGTCAAACTGGGCTAGAATAAAAATGTTAAAGATATCCAGGCATATAGCTGATAACCCACCTGTGTTTGGAAATATTCTGAAAATAATATACATTTTAATAAATTTAAAAAATGCTAGGCATGAAAAATGACTGTTGAATGAGAAAAATGAATACATATTAGTAAAAATGAATTAGTATTAGGAAGCATGTTTGAGAACTAAAGTGTTGTGGAGGTTTAACAAATGGACTTTCCTCAAAATTATTGTTAGGCAAATGCAAATAATTTTTCACTTGAAACTAATAACATATATTATCTCCCCCAGCCTGATACATTAATATATATTATAATAAAAACTGAAGAGAACATTGCTATGGAAGAAATTACATGCAAAAGTAATACAGGAAGAGTGTTTACTATCTTTTGTGGCACATAATAAATATTATATCATCTAACTATCATTATTGCTACAGTACAGAAACAGTGAAAAAGAATAACTTTACAGTGGATAAAGTGAAAGTGAAGTCGATCAGTCATGTCCTACTCTTTGCGATCCCATGGATAGTAGCCTGCACCAGGCTCCTCCGTCCATGGGATTTTCTAGGCAAGAGTACTGGAGTGGGTTTCCATTTCCTTCTCCGGGGAATCTTCCTGAACCAGGGATCAAACACAGGTCTCTCGCATTGTAGACAGACGCTTTACTGTCTGAGCCACCAGGGATAAGGTTAACATCAATTGTAATGAGTCATGTTGATAGTATGCAACTTTAGGTCTGTAGTTTTCCATCCTCAAACTCAAAATTCTAGATTAATCACACACACACATACAAATAGACAAATTCTAATAGCAGATGTCCTACAAAATATCTGACCATTACTCCCCAGAACTATCAATGTTATGAATAATAAGCTGTGTCTGAGAAACTGTTACAGCAGCAGGGTGTGTGAGGAGACATGGTGACTAAGTGTAATGCAATCTCTTGGGTGGGATACTGAAACAGAAAAGGAACATTAGCTAAAAACTAAGTCTAAATGAAGTATAAATTTTACTTAATAATAATAAATTAATATTAGTTTACTAATTGTGGCAAACGTACTATGCTAATGTATAGTAATGATAGGAAAACTGGTCATGAGTTACATGGGAACTTTCTTTACCTTTTTAAAAAATCTATTTTGTTTAAAAAATACTACTGGAAGTATGCCTGAGTCATTTTGTAAAAACAAGTTAATCAATTGATGCAAAAAAATAAAAAAGGAAAGGAAGGAAAGAAAAGAAGGAAAATAAGTGCAAATGAAGCACCCATTATGTCCAGGCTGCTCTGCCATGCACCATTCAAATGCAATGTAATTTACTTAATGTCTCATATTAGCATATAATAAAAACTTTGTTATTTACAATTTTAAGTGAATAAAGTAAGTTAGAGAGGTTAAATGACCTATCTAGTATCAAATATGCAGCAAAGAATGAAAAGTGTTTTAACCTAGGTTGTCTGTTTAAATTTTTTATTGTAGTATATAAATATAAACATTTCCATTTTAACCAGTTTTAAGTGAAGAATTCAGGGATATTGATTATAGTCACAATGCTATATAACCATCCCCACTAATTCCAGACTTTCTCATCATTTCAAACACAGGCTATGTTTTTTTTTCAAACACAAACTTCGCATCCATTCCCACTTCCAACAGCACCAGATAGCCACTAATCTACTTCATGTTTCTATGAATTTATTTATTCTATATATTTTATATAAGTGAAATCACACAATATTTATTCTGTATATATCTTATTTCATTTAGCATGTTTTAAAATTTTATCTATGTTGTTATATGTATCAAAATTTCATTAATTTGTATAACTGAATAATATTCCATTGAATGTTTATCTTTTGATGTACATTTGGTTTGTAATTCCATATGTATTTAAGGAATAACTCTTCCATTTCTAAAGGAAAGGCAGGCAAAACTTTGATAAGGATAATGTTAAATCTATAGATTGGTACTTTGGGTAGCTTTCACATATTAACCGTATTAAGTCTTTTACCCCTGAGCGATGAAATATTTTTCAATTAATTTTAGGTCTTCTCCAACTTCTTTCAGAAATTTTCTTGCTGTTTTCAGTGTATAAGTATTTCAGTTTGTAGTTAAATGTATTTCTAGATATCAACCTGCAATGTGGGAAACCTGGGTTTGATCCCTGGGTTGAGAAGATCCCCTGGAGAAGAGAAAAACTACCCACTCCAGTACTCTGGCCTGGAGAATTCCGTGGACTAAGTCTATGGGGTCACAAAGAGTCACACACAACTGAGAGATTACTTTCACTTTACTTTCACTAGATATTTTATTCTATTTTATGCTGTTATAAACAGTTGCTTTTAATTTCATTTTCAGATTGTCCCCTGTGAGAGTATAGAAACACAACTGACTTTTGCATTTTGATCTTGTATCATTCTGCTTTGTTGAATTTATTTTATAGCTCTGGTAGCTTTTTTTGTGGATCATTTAGGGTTTTCCATATATAGGATCATGCCTTTTGTGAATAGAGATATAGTTTTATCTTTTTCTTTCCAACTTGGGTGCTTTTATTTTCTCTATTTTCTAATTATTCTGGCTAGAGCTTCCAGTGCAATGTTGAATGGAAATAATAAAAGCAAGTTTCCTTGTCTTATTTTTGATCTTAGTGGAAAAGAATTCAGTCTTTTACCAATAAGCATAATCTTATTTGTGGGGTTTTCATTAATAATCATACTATGAAAATTTACTTATATTCCTAGAATTCTTAGAGTTATTAGCATAGAAGGGTGTTTCATTTTGTCAGTTGTACTTTTTCAGTCAATTGAGACAATCATGTGTGTGTGTTTCATTAATTCCATTTAATGTGGTGTGTGCCACAGGTTGATTTTCTTATAATGAAACCCTTTGCTTGCTGAGATAAATTCTATCTGGTCATGGTACATCACTGTACTAATATTCTGTTGTATTTAATTTGTTAGTTTTTTCTCAGATTTATGTGTCTATATTTTTAAGGGATGTTAGTATGTTATATTTGATCTTACAGTGTCTTCTTCTGGCTTCTGAGTAATGCTGGCTTACAGAATGAATGAGGAAGTCTTCTCTTCTAATTTTGGGAAAGCATTTCAGAAGTATTGATGTTAATTCTTTTTAAAATTTGTTTGAAAATATGGTGTATAAATAGAAAATCTGATGTATTAATGAGTCCAACAAATCAGGACATATTGGCCATTGAAAAGATAATTTGCTATACATAGTTCCCAAGAGAAGAAGGGGTGTCATGCCATAGAAAGGGGTCTTAGCGAAACACCAGGATCTGTCAGGAGGCAAAGGGAGGGGCAGGATCAAAGCAAGATAATTTATTGTGATTTCTGTGGGAAAGAAAGGGAAAGGCAGGATATGCAGATGTAGAACTGTCAAGTTTGTGTCATTTCAGTGGAAAAGGGGATGCACCTAGTTGTTTGGTAGCTGGTCCTGGGGTGGCTATGGGAGGTGGATACTACCTTTGCCCTGGCCTGATAGAGATGGTTTTGAGAGTGTTAACTCTCAATTGGTTGGTTTGTATTTGAAAAGTACACTTGTTAAAGTTATAAAAATCTAGTTCATACTGTTGTTCAGTTGCTAAGTCATGTCCAACTCTTTACAACCCCATGGACTGCAGCATGCCAGGCTTCCCTGTCCTTCACTTTCTCCTGGAATTTGTTCAAACTCATGTCCATTGAGTCAGTGATGGCATCCAAACATCTCATCCTCCCTTCTCCTCCCGCCCTCAATATTTCCCAGCATCAGGGTCTTTTCCAATGAGTCAGCTCTTTGCATCAGGTGGCCAAAGTATTAAAGTTTCAGCATCAGTCCTTACAATTAATATTCAGGCTTGATTTCCTTTTGGATTGACTGGTTTGATCTCATTTTAGTCCAAGGGACTCTCAAGAGTCTTCTCCAGCACCAGAGTTTGAAAGCATCAATTTTTTGGTGCTCCACGTATTCATGATGATCCAGCTCTCACATCTGTACATGTCTACTAGAAAAACCATAGCTTTAATATACAAGACCTTTGTCGGCAAAGTGATGTCTTCGCTTTTTAATACGTTGTCTAGGTTTGTCATAGCTTTTCTTCCACGGAACAAGCTTTTTGTGGCTTTAGTCACTATTCAGTGATTTTGGAGCCCAAGAAAATAAAGCCTGTCAGTTTCCATTTTTTCCCCAATCTAGTTGCCAAGAAGTGATAGGACTAGATGCCATGATCTTTGCTTTTTGAATGTTGAGTTTTAAGCCAGTTTTTTCACTCTCCTCTTTCACCCTTGTCAACAAGCTCTTTAGTTCCTATTGATCCAACTCAATTTCGGCAGCATTCAAAACTCTTCTCCTATATCTCACAGACCTTCCCTCCAAATATTGTTGTCATTAATGTATCTTTAAATACTGTGTGTCTGGGCTTCCCTGTTGGCTCAGATGATAAAGAATCTGCCTGCAATATGGGAGACCTCGATTTGATCCCTGGGTTGGGAAAATCCCCTGGAGGAGGGCATGGCAACCCACTCCAGTATTCTTGTCTGGAGAATCCCTATGACAGAGGAGCCTGGCGGGCTACAGTCCATGGGGTCACAAAGAATAGGACATGACTGAATGACTCAACACAAATATTGCATGTCTATTAACATATCTAGGATTATTTTAATAAATCTTTTAAATCCTGTGGGAAATAAAAGCTGTAGTTACAACCCCAAGATAAAATAGTGACTTTTATATATGCCCATGAATTTACCTTTACTGGAAATTTTTACTTTTTCATGTGGCTTTGAGTTATTGTCTAGTATCATTTCATTGCAATCTGAAGGATTCCTTTTCACATATTTTGCACAAAAATTATAGTGGTAATTAATTCCATTTTTTATTGTTCATTTGCAAATGTCTTAATTTCCCACTTATTTTTGAAGAATAGTTTTGGAAGTCTTCGGGGTTTTGCCCCTCTGACAGCACTTCATCTATTCCATCCCACTAACTTCTATTATTCAAGTTTTCCAATGAGAAGTCAGTTATTAGTTTTTGAATAATCATTTGAACATAATGAGTTGCTTCCTTTTTTGCTGTTTTCAAGATTCTGTCTTTCTCTTTGGCATTCAAGACTTACATAATGTGTCTCTGGTTAGATTTATTACAAGTAGTTCTATTCCTGGTTTGTTTAGTTTCTTGAATGTTTAATCATGTTTTTCCTCAGAAGCTGGTGGTTTGTTGCAATTATTTTCTCAACTGTTTTTTCACCTCTTTCTTCTCCTCTTGGGACTCCCATATTTGTATACTTATCTACTTAATAATGTCTCACAGGTCCTTTAAATTCTTGTTAGTCTTCTTTATTCTTTTTCCTCTTACTTTTCAGACTCAATACTTTTAACTGTCTTGCCTTGTAATTTGCTTGTTTTTCTTCTGCCTGCTCAAATCTCTTGTTCAATGTCTATAATAATCTTTTAATTTCAGTTACTGTGTTTTTCAACTCTAGAATGTCTGCTTGGATCTTTCATGTAATTCCTCTATCTTTATAGCCTCATTTTGTTTATATATTATTTTTCTTATTCCTTTTAGTTTGTTATTTGTTTTTAGCCAGGAGGTTTTGGGTAGTCATTCACATAAACAGTCATTACACTTTTATCTCACTTTTCTGGTTAAATAAGTTTTATTTGGTTCATGTGTAGTCTCTAAAAACCAATTCATAGTATGGGGAAAGTGAAGAATGTGTTTAGAATTTTTGTAATATCAAATAATTAGGTAGGCTTTTAAAAAACAAGAGTAAAAAAGAAAAACTGAAGAAAAAACGATAATATTTGCTAAATGCTAAAAACCTATTTGTATGGGTTGCATCTAAAAATGCTTCCTCCTCCACTTACATGATATTCACTAACCTAGAATCCAGTGGTTAAGTTTCCAGGACGGGCACAGGAAGGTGGGCACCTAGGTATAATCAGGTGGTATATTTGGGTTAAGGAAGTGAAGCTGAGAGCCTGGAAAAGTAAGGCAGCCATGGATTGTAAGACATATTACCAGAGGGGATGAAGCTGCACTCAGAAAAACTTTTGGCAATCTCCTAAGGTCTTCTTCATGCATTCATAAGAATATTCAAAAAAGTTTTTGTCCAGAAAACTACTCAAGGCTGGGAAAAGAACCACCTTAAATAATAGAGGGAACAGTACCTCATACTCAAAGAAACTTGGGATTTTGTCTATTCCCAGGAGCAATAATTGAAAATGCCATACATAATTGAGCACTGGGTTAAATAATCAATACCACTCAGATCATTACTAATACATCTTAAAATCAAAACCTGAAAATATCCAGTTGTTTCCTAACAACTCAACTGTATCCCAGAGCAAAGATCTAAAGTATTTATAGGAAAAATATAACATTTAACTGGCCAAAATTAACAATATCTGGCTCATAATCAAAATAATAAGTCGTGAAATAAGCTAGAACATATAATTCTAACTGAAGTAAAAAAAAATATCATTCTAAATTTTCTCAATCTGACTGAATTGGTACAAAAACATACAAATAGTTATTATACCTACATTCTGCATGTTCAGAATATTAAGGAGACCTAAAAATGTTAAAAATAGGTATATAATTAGATAAAGCTCTAATGTCCAGGTTAAAATACACTGAATGAAATTTTAAAAAGATTAACAGAAGAAAATATTAGTACATTTTCAGACAGAATAAAAGAAATCATCCAAAATAAAACACAGTAATAAAATTTTAAAATATAAATAGACATTCTCTGAAATGCTGGGCAACTTTGAACAGCCTAATATATATGTAAATGGAGACCTCAAAAGGGTTGGGAAAAATTTTAATGAGTGGACTTTTCCAAAATTTGATAAAAAAAAAAAAACTATGAACCCACACATCCAGGAACCTCAGTGAATCCTAGCACAAGACTTACGAAGGAAAGAACGCCAAATCACATTTTAATCAAATTTCTTATAACCAATGAAAAACAGTAATATAATAAGTAACAAAATAAAAAGATATGTTACAGTTATAGGAAACAGGATTAGAATAGGGGCAAATTTCTTATCATAAACCATGTAAGTGAGATGATAGTAGAGAAATATCTTTAATACAATAAAGAAAAATAGCCAACAAAGAATTCTATATGGAGCCAAACCATCACCAGTAATACAGAATATTTAAGATACATTACCAGTAACTTGACCTAATTTATATTTACATGAATACTAATTCATCTCAAGTACACATGAAATAACTTTTAAGATATCAAAATTCTAGAACAAAAAGCCAACTTAATAAGTGTAAAAATACTTATGTCATACAAACTATGCTCTCTGACCATAGTGGAATTATATTAGAAATAAATAACAGAAGTATTTCTCAAAAATCCTGAAATATAGGAAACTAAATAACATTTCTAAATAACCAATAGGATAAGATAATTAAAAGGGAAATGAAAATATATTTTTCAATTGAATGCAAATGAAAATTATATAAAATTATGGGTTACTGCTAAAGCAATATATCAGAGAAACTTACATCACGAAGTAACAGTAACAGAAAAGATTAGTCTTAAATCAAGTTCTTCAGCTTCTATCTTAAAAATCTTAACCAAGTCACCTAATAAAACCAAAAGAAAGTAGAAGAATGGGACAATAAAGGTCAAAGGAAAAGACTGAGAAAAAATAGAAAACTATACAAAAAATAAATGAAACAAAAAGCTAGAACTTTGAGAAGATAAACAAAATTGAAAAAAACTCTAACGGTCAAGAAAAAAAAAAGATGACACAAATGGTCAGTATCAGTAGTAAGAAGTGGCATAACCTCAGTTTTTAAAGATTTTAAAAATAATGTTATAAAAATAAATAATGCAATTAACAACTCCTTGCAATAAATGTGAAAGATAAAATGTATAAATTCCTACGAAACTCAATCAAGAATAAATGGATATCCCTGTATTTATTAATGACACTAAATATATAATTTTAAACTTTTCTACAACAGACTTATAAAATATATAAAACAATTAAATAAGAAAAGATACCAACTCTATACAAATTACTTCCCCAAAATTAAATGGAAGAAATATTTCCTATTTTATATTCCAGGATCAGAATTACCTTGATATCAAAACTAAATAAGGGAAAATAGATATCAAGATTCCTACTGAACATAAATGCAAAAATCTTAAATATGATTTTGGCAAATAAACTCTAACAATTTATTAAAAAATAAGATGCAATGACCAGTGCAGTTTATTCCAGGAATGCAATATTGATTTACCATTTGAAAAATGGTATGGTTTCTCTTTTTTACCGTTTTATGTAAAAAAATAAATAAGCCACATAGCCAACGCAATAGAGTCAGAAAAATGTGGCACAACCCAACACTCTTCCCTAGTAAAGACTCTGAGCATAGCAGGAACATAAAGGCATTTTCTGAGATGTTTATCATCTGATCATATGAGACCTCATACACTAAGACAAAGATTTTGGCTTCCTGTGTTGATGATATAACAGATCACTGTGCAGTTAGAAATGAATCGAGCATTCAGATAAGGCCTGTTTGACCATAAAGCCAGTCCCCATTATATCAGGCCATGCCTATCAGGACCTGAAGCTCGTACAGAGTTTTCTCCTTTGATAGGTATTTGAAATGGGAGAATGACTTAATTATTGATACAGACTTTACAAAATTTATCATCTTAACAATTTCAAAGTGTACAGTTCAAGGATGTGAAGTATATTAATATTGTTTTGTAAACAAATTCCAGAACTTTTTTATCTCACAAAACTGAAACTCTGTACTTCGTAACATCAACTCCGAAATTACCCCTCCTCTCAACTCCTGGCAACCACCAAATACCTTTCTATTTCTGTGAGTTTGACTCTTCCATATACCTCATATAAATGGAATCACACAATGTTTGTCTTTTTTGTGACAGGCTTATTCCACTTATGTGCGACCCCTGGATGAACAAGTATTTTAACTAATGAGTGGGTTTCCCTATGGGACCACTGTACGGTATGAGGACTAGGCCTCTACCACTCCCGTAAATTTCTGTCACCGAGAAAAACCACACATAAGAACTGCCATTCAGCAACCTGAGCAGCCACGGTGGTTTTAGATTGCCAGAGGCAGAATCCCAGACACCTAAGATGAGCTGAAATGACTCTGGGGTAACTCCTCGAGGAGTTAAGCTCACAAGCAGCACATGGGACCGCTATACAAGTTCACTAGTGACTTTTATCCCTGACAAATTCAGTTTAAAATGGGATACAGAATCCCTCAAAAATAGAAACAAAAGGATGTCAGAAAGCCAGCCTCTGGCTAACACTCATGTACAATACACATGGAGCTCATACTTGCAAGTACCTGGTTAATTGGAGAAATTATACTAAAAGAGATCTTAACCTAAAATGACCAAATTGGGGTTCTTTTGATATTCTAAAATTGACATTTTTCTATTTTACAATTAGAAAAGGCCAGCCATGTTTTGACTGGTATCTAGAAGCTTCTAAAGCAGGAAATGATAGAGTAACTTCTTTGCAGAAAATCAACAAGAAATTGCTTGAAAATATCAGAACTAAAAAGACTGCTAGAACTGACTTTGCCAGGTCATAGGTCTAGTGGAACTGGGAAGTCATGTTTGGCATTTATGCCATTTGGCTTTTGATTTTGGGGCATCACTTTATCATCTTTTGGGGGCACTCTTACCACTTGGCGTTTTATTCCTGGGCATCTCTTTGCCTTTTGTTTCATTTGGAGTATGACTCCTGGCTGGTAAAGTTCTGGTTTGGTTTGGTTTGTTTGTTTGGTTTGAGTGCACAGACATCTGATACAAGCTGTTCAAGCTAATATGTGAATTGCTCATGCTAAGGTTCCACACCCCACCTGGCAACCCCTTGGGAAAATTTTTTAAATGACTGGCTAATCTATAGCTATGATCCAATGACAAGAAAGTTCAGTTCAGTTCAGTTCAGTCGCTCAGTCGTGTCAGATTCTTTGCCACCCCATGAATCGCAGCACGCCAGGCCTCCCTGTCCATCACCAACTCCCGGAGTTCACTCAAACTCATGTCCATCCAGTCAGTGATGCCATCCAGCCATCTCATCCTCTGTCGTCCCCTTCTCCTCCTGCCCTAATCCCTCCCAGCATCAGAGTCTTTTCCAATGAGTCAACTATTCGCATGAGGTGGCCAAAGTACTGGAGTTTCAACTTCAGCATCATTCCTTCCAAAGAACACCCAGGACTGATCTCATATAGAATGGACTGGTTGGATCTCCTTGCAGTCCAGGGACTCTCAAGAGTCTTCTCCAACACCACAGTTCAAAAGAATCAATTCTTCGTCACTCAGCTTTCTTTACAGTCCAACTCTCACATCCATACATGACTACGGGAAAAACCATAGCCTTGACTAGATGGACCTTTGTTGGCAAGGTAATGTCTCTGCTTTTCAATATGCTCTCTAGGTTGGTCAAAGGCTCTGGCATAGTCAATAAAGCAGAAATATGACTATACAGTGGAAGTGACAAATTGATTCAAGGGATTATATCTGATAGAAGAGTGCCTGAAGCACTATGGATGGAGGTTCATGACATTGTACAGGAGGCAGTGATTAAGACCATCCCCAAGAAAAAGAAATGCAAAGAGGCAAAATGGTTGTCTGAGGAAGGCTTACAAATAGCTGTGAAAAGAAGAGAAGTGAAAGGCAAAGGAGAAAAGGAAAGATATACCCGTTTGAATGCAGAGTTCCAAAGAATAGTAAGGAGAGATAAGAAAGCCTTCCTCAGTGATCAACACAAAGAAATAGAGGAAAACAATAGAATGGAAAAGACTTGAGACCTCTTCAAGAAAATTAAGGATACCAAGGGTAAATTTCATGCAAAAATGGGCACATTAAAGGACAGAAATGGTGTGGACCTAACAGAAGCAGAAGATATTAAGAAGCGGTGGCAAGAATACACAGAAGAACTATACAAAAAAGATCTTCATGATACAGAATCACAAAGATGTGATCACTCACCTAGAACCAGACATCGTGAAATGTGAAGTCAAGTGGGCCTTAGGAAGCATCTTTAGGAACAAAGCTAGTGGAGGTGATAGAATTCCAGTTGAGCTATTTCAAATCCTGAAAGATGATGCTGTGAAAGTGCTTCACTCAGCATGCCAGTAAATTTGAAAACTAAGCAGTGGCCACAGGACTGGAAAAGGTCAGTTTTCTTTCCAATCGCAAAGAAAGGCAAAGCCAAAGAATGTTCAAACTACTGCACAATTTCACTCATTTCACGTGCTAGCAGAGTAATGATCAAAGTTATCCAAGCCAGGCTTCAACAGGAAGTGAACCATGAACTTCCAGATGTTCAATCTGAATTTAGAAAAGAAAGAGGAACCAGAGATCAAATTGACAAAATCTGTTGGATTATAGAAAAAGCGAGAAAGTTCCAGAAAAATATCCACTTCTGCTTTATTGACTGTGCCAAAGCCTTTGACTGTGTGTATCACAATGAACTCTGGCAAATTCTGAAAGAGATGGGAATACCATACTACCTGACCTGCCTCCTGAGAAATCTGTATTCAGGTCAAGAGGCAACAGCTAGAACTGGACATGGAACAGCAGACTGGATCCAAATCGGGAAAGTTGTATGTCAAGGCTGTATATTGTCACCCTACTTACTTAATTTATATGCATAGTACATCATAAGAAATGCTGGGCTGCATGAACCACAGGCTGGAGTCAAGATTTCAGGGAGAAATATCAATAACCTCAGATATGCAGATGCAACCACCCTTATGGCAGAAAGTGAAGAAGAACTAAAGAGCCTCTTGATGAATGTGAAAGAGGACAGTGAAAAAGTTGACTTAAGGCACAACATTCAGAGAACTAAGATCATGGCAAATAGATGGGAAAACAGTGGAAACAGTTACAGATTACTTTTAGGGGCTCCAAAATCACTGCAGATGGTGACTGTGGCCATGAAAGTAAAACCAGTCTGCTCCTTGGAAGAAAAGTTTTGACCAACCTAGATAGCATACTAAAAGGCAGAAATATTACTTTGTCCACAAAGATCTATCTAGTCAAAGCTATGGTTTTTCCACTAGTCATGTATGGATGTGACAGTTGGAACATAAGGAAAGCTGAGTGCTGAAGAATTGATGCTTTTGAACTGTGGTGTTGGAGAAGACTCTTGAGAGTCCCTTGGACATCAAGGAGATCCAACCAGTCCATCCTAAAGGACATCATTTCTGAATATTCTTTGGAAGGACTGATGCTGAAGCTGAAACTCCAATACTTTGGCCACCTGATGCGAAGACCTGATGCATTGGAAAAGACTGTGATGCTGGGAAAGATTGAAGGCAGGATGAGAAGGGGACAACAGAGGATGAGCTGGTTGGATGGCATCACCGACTCAAATGACATGAGATTGAGTAAATTCTGGGAGTTGGTGATGCAAAGGGCAGCCTGGCATGCTGCAACCCATGGGGTCTCAAAGAGTCAGATAAGACTGAGCGACTGAACTGAACTGAACTGATGTATATACCATATTTTGTTTATCCATTCAGCTCTAAGCATTCAATTGTGTTATTTCTGTGTGCATACATGTGCTCAGTCACTTCAGTCCTGTTCGGCTCTTTGTGACCCAATGGTCTGTAGCCTGCCAGGCTCCTCTGTCCATAAGATTCTCCAGGCAAGAATACTGGAGTAGGTTACCATATTCTCTTCCATGGGATTTCCCAACCCAGGGATCAAACCCACCTTTTGTATTTCCCCCTGCATTGGTTGACAGGTTGTAAACCACTAGTGCCACCTGGTAAGAACTTTAGGATCATATGGTATCTCTATTTTTAAGTTTTTGACTCACCTCCATACTGTTTTCCATATCAGTTGCACTAATTTACATTCCCACTAACAGGGAACAAGAGTTCCAATTCCTCCACATTCTCACTGACTCTTCTTATTTTATATATTTATATTAGTCATCCTAATGATTCACATATACACTTTTAGTTTTAAGGTTTGAGGAGTTATTTTTGCTTGTTTTTGTTTTAACACAGTGTTGAGAACAGTATTCAGTTTACAACACTGTCAGAAAATTATGCTAGTGGGAAAAATATCCCTTTGCTTACAATTTCTACCGAAATATTGAAACATACAATTTAAAATTTTAAAAACTAGTCTCTTGTTATTATAAACCTATCAGGAGTTCCATATAGGACCATTAGTTCACATTCTCTACACATGACCAAGGAACTACAGAACAACTTCCTAATGCATTATTCATCCCTCATGGTTGTGTTCCTGCTTTTCTATGCTGATCCATAAATGTATGAGTGCTTAATTTAATCTGATGTCACTCCCCAAAGCTGGTGCAGAGCCCTGCCATTCCCGCTGTCACAGTTAAGGGAGGGTCAAGTAACATGAAAAAGGGAGGCTTGAACAAAAGGATATATTTATGATTCAACCCTAATTACCAGGGTATAGTCAAATTAATATTAAATTTACATAAATTATGATCTCTAAATAATCTGTTTATTATTTAAAAAAATCTCTGGTTTCTCTCAAGCCCATACTGCTGCTCTGGCAGGGCTGAGGCATGCCAGGAACAGAAAGCAGACAAATTGTTCAGTGATGTTTAATTTTTTATGCATGTTTTATACATAAGTAAATTGGAACATGGAGATTAGATCACACTCCAGCTGTTTCCCTTTAAACTATATCGTCCCTGTTGTGCTACTCTAAGATAATAATGAGCACTTCTTTCTCCCTGGGGTTACACATCAACACGGCACAAATTTGTGTTACACTGAGTTGTCTGCAAATCATTTCATGTCCCTTCTTTAGGCAACGGTCACTATAGATTATTTCTTTTGCTAGAGCCATCAAATTGTTCTTTATGTTTTTATTGAGTTTGCTTAAACATATCAGTCTGTAAGCTTAAACAAATTGTCAAAGATTACCCAGTATGTTAGCACCTGAGGTGTTACCATGTTACTCAATGAAGCAGTTTATTCTTCTTTGCCTTTAATTAAGCCATATTACGGAGACGGCAATGGCACCCCACTCCAGTACTCTTGCCTGGAAAATCCCATGGACGGAGGAGCCTGGTAGGCTGCAGTCCATGGCGTCGCTAAGAGTCGGACACGACTGAACGACTTCCCTTTCACTTTTCACTTTCACGCATTAGAGAAGGAAATGGCAACCCACTCCAGTGTTCTTGCCTGGAGAATCCCAGGGATGGGGGAGCCTGGTGGACTGCTGTCTATGGGGTCGCACAGAGTCAGACACGACTGAAGTGACTTAGCACACAAGCCATATTAAGCCATGTAATCAAGATACTTTTCTCCTGCATGAAACTTTATTTCAATTCACTAACACATGGCTTATATTTTCCAAGCATTTTCTCTCGATGAAAACATACTGAAAGAGATGGACATTGAAACATACCAGTCTAACTATAAAAACTTTTGAAAACTGTGGATAGAGAACAATTTACATAGGCTAAACAGGTGCTCATTGATTATGAAACAGGTGTTTACTGATTAGGTACTATATCTAAGATACTGTTTAGGCAGTTTCAGATACTAAAATAATATTAAGCAAATGCATGGCCTCTATTGCAGAAGGAATATATTTGCTGGTTATTGGGGAAAGACATAAAATAGCCCAAATCCCCTCCCTCTGAACACAAACACCCTCCATGAATTGTTCATTCTTGACAATATTATTCATTCAAGAATGAACTGTCTAGCTAGTTCTAGAACCTAATAGCTTTCCTTCCCTAAAATCACCTTTGACCATTCTTCCTTCGTAAAATATCCTTTTTGCATAAGAGGGACCAGCACGGAGAAGATAGATTGACAACCTAGTATGGAAGGGCTTAAAAATAATGCAAAAACATTGGAGTTTATCAATTTTATGAAGCCAAAGAGCTATGTGGAAACTGAAAATGCATGGTAAATTGAACTCTTGATCAGATGAAATTCAAGACATTTTGACCTGTTATCAAAATCCAATATAGTGACTGTGTTATATCAGTAATGCAGAAGATTTTCATATTTTTTCAAGATATTTGAACCAATTAGAAAAAAAAACTAAAACTACAAATGATTCCAATACTAAACAATACAATAATGGCTATAAGAAATTCAGATTAGAGGACACTGATAAATTCATTTATAAATAATAAGTGCATGTAAACTTTATGTTATATGGAAGATCTGACTTATGTAGTTAATTTTACCAAAATTATTGGATTGGCCAAAAATTTTGTTCAGGTTTACCTGTAAGATGTTATAGAAAAATTAGAATGAACTTTTTGGCCAACCCAAATAATTACTCGGACACGTGCATGTTCTAGACACTGTGCTATGTGATAACAAGTGACAGCCAGAGTAAATTCTAGCATCAGAGGGGTCAACAGAGTTAACTGACACACAAACAAATACTGCCCAACTTGAAAAAAAAATTTTTTTAAAGCAAAGGCAAGAACCAAACATGAAGTGATCAAAAGAAGGGATTAATTAAAGTGTAGGTAGTTTGGAGTTTATAAATGTATAGTAATGGATGCATTTGCTAGGACCACATTGGGTAGGACTTTCAGTTTTCACTTTCATGCATTGAAGAAGAAAATGGCAACCCAATCCAGTGTTCTTGCCTGGAGAATACCAGCGACGGGGAGCCTGGTGGGCTGCCATCTATGGGGTCACACAGAGTCTGACACGACTGAAGCGACTTAGCAGCAGCAGCAGCAGCAGCAGCAGCAGGGTATAATAGGGTTTGCACAAACTGCCAGGAATAAGGGTATATTACTTTCTTATGGATACTGTAGCAAAGTACAAGTTGAGTGACTTAAAATAACTTAAAATCTATTGTCTTACGTTCTTGGAGAAGGACAGCATGAATTTCACTTATGTAAAATCAAGGTTATAGGCAGGTCTGTATTCTTCTCTGGAGTATCTAGAAGAGAGAGATACTCTATTTCTCTGTATCCTTGTTAATGCTGGCTTCCAAAGGCCAATTGGATTTCTTGGTATATAGTCCCCACCTTCCTCCATCTTCAACCTACCAAATATTTGACTTGTCTTCAGGGAAAATGTTCTGATTTTAAGGATTAATGTAATTCAATTGATCCCACCTGGATAATTCATAATAATCTCCTCCTTCCCAGGTCTTGATTTTAGTTACACTTGTCAAATCCCTGTCGTCATGCAAACTGACATATTCACAGATTACTAGGGTTAGGATATGGACATCTTAGAGGGCCATTACTGTGCCTACAATAGAGAGTATTTTATGTGTGCATATTTGTTTTTCTTTCCCTTTTGTTTTATCAGCTGAACTTTTCCTGTTTTTAATGCTGTGAAAGCCTTTTTGTGCAATACCAATAACAATAAATTTACAGTGGCTCAAATGGTAAAGAATCTGCCCATAATGCAGGAGACCCAGGTTCAATCCTTGATCAGCAAGATCCCCTGGAGAAGGGCATGGCAACCCACTCCAGTATTCTTGCCTGGAGAATTCCATGGACCGAGGAGCCTGGTAAGCCACAGTCCATGGGGTTGCAAAGAGTCGGAGATGACTGAGTGACTAACAGACTAATCCATATACATCTGTAGCAAATCTATATTTTAAATGAGCATACACAGAAAGAAAGATATATAGATAAAGAAATAGGGACTTCTCTGGTGCTACTGTGGCCAAGACTTGACCTGCTAATGCAGGAGATGTGGGTTCAGTCCTTGGTAGGAGAGGTAAGATCCCACATACATTTTGGCCAAAGCCAAAACATAAAACAGAAGCAATATTGTAACAAAACTGATAATTTAAAAATTGTCCATTACAAAAACATTAAAAGAAAACTTTTTAAAAAAGTCTTTAAAAAGAAATAGATATAGTTGTAGATATAGCCATTGTATAAATATGTGCAGAAAAGTGTATGTATTTATGTCATATCCTTTGTCTTCCACATTTCCTACAGTATTTAAAACAGGGCTGTGTACAGAAGAGATGTTTAGCAAATACATACTGATAAATAAAATGAGAGTTTCCTCTCTTTTTGCTGTATATGTTTTTGAACTCATGAAACTTTAGAAAGTGGCCAACATGGGTGCTCAAGCCTATGATAAAACACTAAGATGGTTCTATTTTATCCATAGAAGCAGAGCAAAGCATAAAGCAAACAACTTATTATGTTATATTCATTATTCTCTCTTATCATAAGCATAGATAGAAAATATAGTCACCAGTATGCTGACCCTAATTTCTTCTAGACTTGAACTTGAATGAGGAAATTCTCCCCACTGTGTACTACCCTGCAGTGTCAAGGATTGTATCATGATGCCGTCTCCTTATATTCCTTCTCCTCTGTGTGCTTGTATGTAGCTCATGTAGGTTGTGTTTATAACAGCATTGATACTGCATTATTTGTGCTTTAGAGCCTCACAGGCAAGAGGTGATAGAAAGGGAGTTGGGTCTGTTTGAGTTACAGAGCTGAGCCAGAGAGTCACCAAAAGTGCAGACCATGCAGCTACTGTCATTACTTCAAATAAATGATACTTCAGAATAGAGGGTCTGAGTATGCAATCTTTCTCTTTAAGGATAGCACAAAAGGGAGCTAACTATGGTGATAAAGTGAGTATTTCGCCACTGTGAACTCATTCTTTGAGGCTGTGTCTACAAGACACAAAAAAATCAAAATAAATCTGATGAAAAGATGACCAAGTTTAACTGAGTTCAGCAAATCTTCAATAAGTAAACCCTTTAGGCCATGCATGGACTACAGCCTTGTCTAACTCAAAGAAACTATGAGCCATGCTGTGTAGGGCCACCCAAGACAGGCAGGTCCTGGTGAAGAGTTCTGACAAAACGTGGTCCACTGGAGAAGAGAATGGCAAACCACTTCAGTATTCTTGCCTTGAGAACCCCATGAACAATATGAAAAGGCAAAAAGATAGGACACTGAAAGATGAACTCCCCAGGTTGGTAGGTGCTAAATTTGTTACTGGAGATCAATGGAGAAATAAGTCCAGAAAGAAGGAAGAGACAGAGCCAAAAGAAAAGCAACACCCAGTTGTGGTTGAGACTGGTGATGGAGGTAAAGTCCAAGATGTAAAGAACAATATAGCATAGGAACCTGGAATGTTAGGTCCATGAATCAAGGCAAATTGGAATCCATGAATCAAAACAGGAGATGGCAAGAGTGAATATGAATATTTTAGGAATCAGCAAACTAAAATGGACTGAAATGGATGACTTTAACACAGATGACCTTTATATCTACTACTATAGGCAAAAATCCCTTAGAAGAAAGAAAGTAGCCATCATAGTCAACAAAAGAGTCTGAAATGCAGTACTTGGATGCAATCTCAAAAGCGACAGAATGATATCTGTTTGTTTCCAAGGCAAACCATTCAATATCACAGTAATCTAACTCTATGCCCTGACTAATACTGCTGAAGAAGCTGAAGCTGAACAGTTCTATGAAGATCTATAAGACCTTCTAGAACTAACACCCCAAAAGATGTCCTTTTTATTATAGGGAACTGGAATGCAAAAGTAGGAAGTAAAGAAATACAAGGAATAATGGGAAAATTTGGCCTTGGAGTACAGAATGAAGCAGGGCAAAGTCTAACAGAGTTTTGCTAAGAGAATGCAGTGGTCATAGCAAACACCCTCTTCCAACAACACAAGAGAAAACTCTACACATGCACATCACCAGATGGTCAATATTAAAATCAGATTGATTATATTCTTGGCAGCCAAAGATAGAGAAGCCCTATACAGTCAGCAAAAACAAGACCAGGAGCTGACTGTGGCTCATATCATGAACTCCTTATTGCAAAATTCTGACTTAAATTGAAGAAAATAGGGAAGAACACTAGATCATTTAGGTATGACCTAAACCAAATCCCATATGACTATACAGTGGAACTGACAAATAGATTCAAGGATTAGATCTGATAGACAGAGTGACTGAAGAACTGTGGATGGAGGTTTGTAACACTGTACAGGAGGCAATGATCAAGACCCTCCCAGAGAATAAGAAATGCAAAGAGGCAAAATGGTTGTCTGAGGGGGCCTTAAAAATAATTGTGAAAAGAAGAGAAGTGAAAGGCAAAGGAGAAAAGGAAAGATATACCCATTTGAAGTAGAGAGAATACACAAAGAATAGCAAGGAGAGATAAGAAAGCCTTCCTCAGTAATCATTGCAAAGATATAGAGGAAAACAATAGAATGGGAAAGACTAGAGTCTCTTCAAGAAAATTAGAGATACCAAGGGAACGTTTATGCAAAGATGGGCACAACAAAGGACATAAATTGTGTGGACCTAACAGAAGCAGAAGATATTAAGAAGAGGTGGCAAGAATACACAGAAGAACTGTACAAAAAAGATCTTCAAGACCCAGATAACCATGATGGTGTGATCACTCACCTAGAGCCAGACATCCTGGAATGTGAAGTCAAGTGGGCCTTAGGAAGCATCGTTATGAACAAAGCTAGTGAAGGTGATGGAATTCCAGTTGAGCTATTTCAAATCCTGAAAGATGATGCTGTGAAAGTGCTGCACTCAATATGCCAGCAAATTTGGAAAATTCAGCAGTGGCCATAGGACTGGAAAAGATCAATTTTCGTTCCAATCCCAAAGAAACACAATGCCAAAGAATGTTCAAATTACTTCACAATTGCACTCATCTCACACGCTAGCAAAGTAATGTTGAAATTCTCCAAGCCAGGCTTCAACAATACATGAACTGTGAACTTCCAGTGTTCAAGCTGGATTTAAAAAGACAGAGGAACCGGAGATCAAATTGCCAAAATCTGTTGGATCATAGAAAAAGCAAGAGAATGCCAGAAAAATATCTACTTTTCCCTTGTTGACTATGCCAAAGCCTTTGACTGTGTAGATCACAATGAACTGTGGAAAATTCTTCAAGAGTTTGGAATACCTGACCTGCCTCTTGAGAAATCTGTATGCAGGTTAAGAAACAACAGTTAGAACCGGACATGGGACAACAGACTGGTTCCAAGTTGGGAAAGGAGTATGTCAAGGCTACATATTGTTACCCTGCTTATTTAGCTATATGCAGAGTACATCATGCAAATTGCTGGGCTGGATGAGGCATAAGCTTAAATCAAGATTACCAAGATATATATCAATAATCTCAGATATGCAAGTGACACCATCTTTATGGCAGAAAGCAAAGAAGAACTGAAGATCTTCTTGATGAGTTTGAAAGAGAAGAGTGAAAAAGTTGGCTTAAACCTCGACATTCAGAAAACTAAGATCATGGCATCAGGTCCCATCAGTTCATGGCAAATAGATGAGGAAAAAATGGAAACAGTGACAGATTTTATTTTCTTGGTCTCCAAAATCACTGCAGATGGCAACTCCAGCCATGAAATTAAATACTGTGGCTCGTTGGAAGAAAAGTTATCACCAGCCTAGACAGCATAATAAAAAGCAGAGACATTACTTTGCCAACAAAGGTCCCTCTAGTCAACGACATGGTTTTTCCAGTAGTCATGTATGGATGTGAGAGTTGGACTATAAAGAAAGCTGAGCGCCAAAGAATTGATGCTTTTGAACTGTGGTGTTGGAGAAGACTCTTGAGAGTCCCTTGGACTGCAAGGAGATCCAACCAGTCCATCCTAAAGGTCATCAGTCCTGAATATTCACTGGAGGGACTGATGTTGAAGCTGAAACTCCAATACTTTGGCCACCTGATGCAAAGAACTGACTCATTGGAAAAGACCCTGATTCTGGGAAAGATTGAAGGAGGGAAGAGAAGGGGATGACAGAGGATGAGCTGGTTGGATGGCATCACCAACTCAATGGACATGAGTTTGGGTAAGCTCCAGGAGTTGGTGATGGACAAGGAAGCCTGGCATACTGCAGTCCATGGGGTCGCAAAGAGTCGGACATTACAGAGCAACTGAATTGAACTGAAGTGAATTGAACTTAGGCCACACACTTTTAAACATAGTGTCACATGATTAATTAAAGTTGGGCTCATTCTAAAAGCTCATGACTTCATTGGCATGGTGAAACAAAAGCTCATATAATATGTCTATGTATGTATAAGATGCAAAGTGACAAAAGAGGAAAAACCACATCCAGAACTTTGTTAGAGAAGGTTTCAAAATGGGTATTTTTAGATAACTTTTATAGTATCCTTATTTCTTAGTCATGCATACAGTGTTTCTCTTTTTTTTTGTTTGTTTGTTTTTTTTTTTTAATCCGAAGGCCCTGTTTATGCTTTTTAACTTTTATTGAAGACCCTGAATAGTGTTTATGTGAGTCATACCTGTAAAAATCCATAATATTCAATTTGTTTCAAATTCAATTCAATTTTATTCAATTCAAAAGATTCAATTCAATAAAAATAAATTTTGAAAAATATTGTTAATTTGTTGTCCAAAAAATCATTTGGGTTTTTCCATAACATCTTATGGTAAAACCCAAATAAACTTTTAAAATATAAACATTTATTTAATTAATGTAAAAGTGATAGCAGACATATAGTTTCACAAAAGATAGCTGTAGTTTTTAAAAGAACAATTTATTGAAAGAGTGTCATTGGCTTGCATTTTGAAATCATCTCAGTGTCTGAAAGAAGAAAGCCACATTCTCTTATCTGCATTTAATCGATTACAATATGTTTCTTAGGTTTCACTATAGAAGAAAATTCTATTCACACAGACATGCAGTTGGAAAATACGTAATTAATTTAACAAGCATTTTAGATTATGTGGATAACCTTTGATACATTATAACTCAACAAATTGTGCTTTCTTAAGATTAGTTACAATGCAGCATTTGAAAATATTTCAAAGAACTTTTAAACTTTGCTATGCTAAAAGTAATTGGTTTCTGCATTTTGAGTAATCTTTTATCCCATTCATGATTTTGTTACTTAGAACTATCCATTCAGTAGATTTATGTATATTTTCCAAATTTGGATACATTATATAAACATACAATATCAAAAGTCACAATCATTCATACCACTGGAATGGAAATGTAGGAAGTTAAGAAACACCTGGAGTAACAGACAAATGTGGCCTTGGAGTACAGAATTAAGCAGGGCAAAGGTTAACAGAGTTCTGCCAAGAGAATGCACTGGTCATAGCAAGCATCCTCTTCCAACAACACAAGAGAAGACTCTACACATGGATATCACCAGATGGTCAATATAGAAATCAGATTAATTATACCCTTTGCAGCCAAAGATGGAGAAGACCTATACAGTCAGCAAAAACAAGACCAGGAGTGGACTGTGACTCAGATCATGAACTCCTTATTGCCAAATTCAGACATAAATTGAAGAAAGTGGGGAAAACCACTAGACCATTCAGGTATGACCTAAGTCAAATTCCTTATGACTATACAGTGGAAGTGAGAAATAGATTTAAGGGCCTAGATCTGATAGACAGAGTGCCTGATGAACTAAGGATGGAGGTTTGTGACATTGTACAGGAGACAGGGATCAAGAACATCCCCCCCAAAAAGAAATGCAAAACAGTAAAATGGCTGTCTGAGGAGGCCTTAAATATAGCTGTGAAAACAAGAGAAATGAAAAGCAAAGGAGGAAAGGAAAGATATACCCATTTGAATGCAGAGTTCTAAGAATAGCAAGGAGAGATAATAAAGCCTTCCTCAGTGATCAATGCACAGAAATAGAGGAAAACAATAGAATGGGAAAGACTAGAGATCTCTTAAAGAAAACTAGAGATACCAAGGGAACATTTCATGCAAAGATGGGCTCAAAAAGGACAGAAATGGTATGGACCTAACAGAAGCAGAAGATATTAAGAAGAAGTGGCAAGAATATATAGAAGAACAGTACAAAAAAGATCTTCACAACCCAGAAAATCATGAAGGTATGATCATTCACACTCACCTAGAGCTGGACATCCGGGCATATGAAGTCAGGTGGCCCTTAGAAAGCATCACTATGAACAAAGCTAGTGGAGGCAATGGAATTCCAGTCAAGCTATTTCAAATTCTAAAAGATGATGCTATGTAAGTGCTGCACTCAATATGTCAGCAAATTTGGAAAACTCAGCAGTGGCCACAGGACTGGAAAAGGTCAGTTTTCATTCCAATCCCAAAGAAAGGCAATGCCAAAGAATGCTCAAACTACCGCACAATTGCACTCATTTCACACGCTAGTAAAGTAATGCTCAAAATTCTCCAAGCCAGGCTTCAGCAGTACGTGAACTGTGAACTTACAGATGTTTAAGTTGGTTTTAGAAAAGGCAGAGGAACCAGAGATCAAATTGCCAACATCCATTGGATCATTGAAAAAGCAAGAGAGTTCCAGAAAAACATCTATTTCTGCTTTATTGACTATGCCAAAGCCTTTGACTGTGTGGATCACAATAAACTGTGGAAAATTCTGAAAAAGATGGGAATACCAGACCACCTGACCTGCCTCTTGGAAAACCTGTATGCAGGTCAGGAAGCAACAGTTAGAACTGGACATGGAACAACAGACTGGTTCCAAATAGGAAAACGAGTACGTCAAGGCTGTATATTGTCATCCTGCTTATTTAACTTCTATGAAAAGTATATCATGAGAAATGCTGGGCTGGAAGAAGCAGAAGCTGGAATCAAGATTGCCAGGAGAAATATTAATAACCTCAGATATGCAGATGACACCACCCTTATGGCAAAAAGTGAAGAAGAACTAAATAACCTATTGATGAAAGTAAAAGAGGAGAGTGAAAAAGTTGTCTTAAAGCTCAACATTCAGAAAACGAAGATCATGGCATCTGGTCCCATCACTTCATGGCAAATAGACGGGGAAACAGTGCAAACAGTGTCAGACTTTATTTTTCTGGGCTCCAAAATCACTGCAGATGGTGATTGCAGCCATGATATTAAAAAAACTCTTACTCCTTGGAAGGAAAGTCATGACCAATTTACACAGCATATTAAAAAGCAGAGACATTACTTTGCCAACAAAGATCTGTCTAATCAAGGCTATGGTTTTTCCATTAGTCATGTATGGATGTGAGAATTGGACTGTGAAGAAAGCTGAGTGCCGAAGAAATGATGCTTTTGAAGTGTGCCATTGGAAAAGACTCTTTTTTTTTTTAAATTCTTTTTAAGCTCATAATTCATAGAATTTTTTCTTATTTTATTTTATTTTTAAACTTTACAAATTGTATTAGTTTTGCCAAATATCAAAATGAATCCGCCACAGGTATGATTGTGTTCCCCACCCTGAATCCTCCACCCTCCTCCCTCCCCATACCATCCCTCTGGGTTGTCCCAGTGCACTAGCCCCAAGCATCGAGTATCGTGCAGATTTGGGAGAATGGCATTGAAACATGTATAATATCATGTATGAAATGAGTTGCCAGTCCAGGAAAAGACTCTTGAGAGTCCCTTGGACTGCAAGGAGATCCAACCAGTCCATCCTAAAGGAGATCAGTCCTGGGTGTTCATTGGAAGGACTGGTGTTGAAGGTGAAACTCGAATAGTTTGGCCACCTGATGTGGAGAGCTGACTCATTTGAAAAGACTCTCATGCTGGGAAAGATTGAGGGCAGAGGAGAAGGGGACAACAGAGGATAAGATGATAGAATGGCATCACTAACACAATGGAAATGGGTTTGGGTGGTCTCTGGGAGTTGTTGATGGACATGGAGGCCTGGCATGCTGCGCTTCATGGGGTCGCAAAGAGTCGGACACAACTCAGAGACTGAATTGAACTGAAATGATTCATACCATTATAAATCACATAAGAAAAATGATAACTATTGTGAAGTGTCATATTTTTTGAGGTATTCTAATTTAATTTAATTTTATTTTTTAACTTTACAATATTGTATTGGTTTTGCCATATATCAAAATGAATCTACCACAGGTATACATGTGTTCCCCATCCTGAATCCTCCACCCCCTCCCTCCCCATACCATCCCTCTGGGTCGTCCCAGTGCACGAGCCCCAAGCATCCAGTATCATGCATCGAACCTGGACTGGCGACTCATTTCATATATGATATTATACATGTTTCAATGCCATTCTCCCAAATCATCCCACCCTCTCCCCTCCCACAGAGACCAAAGGACTGTTCTATACATCAGTGTCTCTTTTGCTGTCTTGTATACAGGGTTATTGTTACCATCTTTCTAAATTCCATATATATGCGTTAGTATACTGTATTGGTGTTTTTCTTTCTGGCTTACTTCACTCTGTATAATAGGCTCCAGTTTCATCCACCTCATTAGTCATATTTATTTTGGCTGATGCAAGTTTTCCAAAATCTAATTTTTATTTGAAATCTTGAAATTCAAATACTTTTAGTTACTATACTTGAGGTAATTACCTCACCTGGTTTATTTTCACCAAAGCGTCTCCCAAATTTCCAATCTGAATAAGCATCTTTTGTCTCTCAACCATTCAAATAAAAATTGTATTCCGTAAAAAAAAGAAACAAGTTTACCTTGAAAATGAATTGTACACACGTTTTACCCTTTACAAAACAATTTCATTTCAATATGCAGCAGAAAGGTGTTATGTGCCTTTCTGCTTTTTCTCACACAAAACATTAAATGAATCAGTACTATTGAGTCATACTTAATTCAGTTCAGTTCAGTTCAATCGCTCAATCGTGTCTGACTCTTTGCGACCCCATGAATCGCAGCATGCCAGGCCTCCCTGTCCATCACCAACTCCCGGAGTTCACTCAGACTCACATCCATCGAGTCAGTGATGCCATCCAGCCATCTCATCCTCTGTCGTCCCCTTCTCCTTCTGCCCTCAATCCCTCCCAGCATCAGAGTCTTTTCCAATGAGTCAACTCTTCACC
>NW_011495032.1:9746164-9766849 GCF_000754665.1 Bison bison bison
CAGCTTTAGCATCATTCCTTCCAAAGAAATCGCAGGGCTGATCTCCTTCAGAATGGACTGGTTGGATCTCCTTGCAGTCCAAGGGACTCTCAAAAGTCTTCTCCAACACCACAGTTCAAAAGCATCAATTCTTTGGTGCTCAGCTTTCTTCACAGTCCAACTTTCACATCCATACATGACCACAGGAAAAATCATAGCCTTGACTAGTCGGACCTTTGTTGGGAAAGTAATGTCTCGGCTTTTCAATATGCTATTTAGGTTGTCATAACTCTCCTTCCAAGGAGTAAGAATTTTTTAATTTCATGGCTGCAATCACCATCTGCAGTGATTTTGGAGCCCCCAAAAATAAAATCTGACACTGTTTCCACTGTTTCCCCTCTATTTCCCATGAAGTGATGGGACCAGATGCCATGGTCTTCGTTTTCTGAATGTTGAGGTTTAAGACAACTTTTTCACTCTCCTCTTGCACTTTCATCAAGAGGCTTTTTAGTTCCTCTTCACTTTCTGCCATAAGGGTGGTGTCATCTGCATATCTGATATTTCTTCTGGCAATCTTGATTCTAGCTTGTGCTTCTTCCAGCCCAGAGTTTCTCATGACATTCTGCATAGAAGTTAAATAAGCAGGGTGACAATATAGGGCCTTGACATACTCCTTTTCCTATTTGGAACCAGTCTGTTGTTCCATGTCCAGTTTTTAACTGTTACTTCCTGACCTGCATATAGGTTTCTCAAGAGGCAGATCAGGTGTTCTGGTATTCCCACCTCTTTCTGAATTTTTCACAGTTTATTGTGATCCACACAGTCAAAGGCTTTGGCATAGTCAATAAAGCAGAAAGAGATGTTTTTCTGGAACTCTCTTGCTTTTTTGATGATCCAGCGGATGTTGGCAATTTGATCTCTGGTTCCTCTGCCTTTTCTAAAACCAGCTTGAACATTTGTAAGTTCACAGTTCATGTACTGCTGAAGCCTGGCTTGGAGAATTTTGAGCTTAATTAATTCTCACTAATTTTTACTTCATCAAGAATTTTTTAAAATTAATTTTATTGGAGTATAGTTGCTTTACAATGTGTTAGTTCTGTTGGCTCAGAGGTTAAAGCATCTGCCTGCAATGAGGGAGACCCGGGTTAGATCCCTGGGTCGGGAAGATCCCCTGGAGAAGGAAATGGCATCCCACTCCAGTATTCTTGCCTGGGAAATCCCATGGATGGAGGAGCCTGGTGGCCTACAGTACAAGGGGTCGCAAAGAGTCAGACACGACTGAGCAACTACACTTTCACTTTCACTTTTCTGCTTTAAAACAAGATGAATTGGTTGTGTGTATATACATACATATATATATATATATTTATGAGAATATATGCAGACCTTTAAAGAAAAAAGATTAGACAATCTTTAGGTTGTAGGAGTCAGGAGAGAAGGGAGAAAAGGAAGGCTTTTCTTGTAGGGAAAAAAACAAACAAACAAACACATGCTCCACTAATTCAACTGAAGTATGTTTCTTTCCTAGCCAGCTCTAGTTAACCAAATAAATTCCAAGTGCATATATTATGTGCTATGGTCCTTTTGCAAAATCAGGAGGGACCAGCCCTCAAAATCCATCAAAATTGAGGACATCATACAAATACCAAGAGGCTATGAAAAGCAGCTTTAATTACTTTATGTAAGTAATAAACTTACATAATTGAGGTATCAGGCAGAGGAGAATAGGCCTCTCAGACACTTCTAAAATGACTTGAGAGAGCAAAGAAAGCAAAGTGGCCTGGCTGTTGACCATGGTTAGGAGTTAAGGGTTCTCATGGGCAAGCAGGGATTTTTATGGTTAGAATCTTTCACTGGCTCCAAAGGAGAACACCCAGACTTTCTTTTTATCTTTCCAAGATGTAGAGCCCAAGCAGAAAATGAAGGGATGGGATTAAAAAGCAGTCACACATCAAAATATGGGGTCAAATTCCACATTGCAGTGTGGTTGTGTGCATTTTGACTAGTCTCAACTACTCTTGTTTACATGCATGTAATCCTCTGCTTCCCTGGTGGCTCAGCTGGTAAAGAATCCACCTGCAATGTGGGAGACATGGGTTTGATTCCTGGTTTGGGAAGATCCCCTTGGAGAAGAGAATAGCTAATGGCTACCCACTCCAGTATCCTGGCCTGGAGAATTCCATGGCCTGTACAGTCCATAGGGTTGCAAAGACTCAGAAAAGATTGAGTGACTTTCACTTTCACTTCAGTCCTCTGCTATATACTTACCAGTTTCACAAAGCAACCCTCACCTTTGTGAAATTGCATTGCTTTTGGTTTTTGTTTCTATAGCCTCAGCAGAAAGCCTTGGTTTACTTCTTCCTCTCTCCTTTGTTCATTAACATCCTAGATGCCCTTGAGGATTGCTTTTTTGCTTGCTTAGTTTGGAGATTCTAAAAAATTTCATTGTGCTTAAAGTATTTATAAAGCTCATATCCCCAAAACCTGATAAAAAACAAAACAAAACTACTTTTCATGGCTAATATTCATATGCCCATTATCAATTCATCTGTCAATGGACTTTTAGGTTTCTTCCATGTCCTGAATATTGTGAATAGTGCTTCAGTGAACATTGGAGTGCATGTCTTTAGAAGGAACAAAATTGGATCATTTGTAGAGATGTGGATGGACCTAGAATCTGTCATACAGAGTGCAGTAAGATGAAAGTGAAAGTGGAGTGTGAAAAAGTTGGCTTAAAGCTCAACATTCAGAAAACGAAGATCATGGCATCTGGTCCCATCACTTCATGGCAAATAGATGGGGAAACAGTGTCAGACTTTATTTTGGGGGGCTCCAAAATCACTGCAGACGGTGACTGCAGCCATGAAATTAAAAGATGCTTACTCCTTGGAAGGAGAGTTATGACCAACCTAGTTAGCATATTCAAAGGCAGAGAAATTATTTTGCCAACAAAGGTCCATCTAGTCAAGGCTATGGTTTTTCCAGTGGTCATGTATGGATGTGAGAGTTGGACTGTGAAGAAAGCTGAGAGCCAAATAATTGATGCTTTTGAAGTGTGCTGTTGGAGAAGACTCTTGAGAGTCCCTTGGCCTGCAAGGAAATCCAACCAGTCCATCCTAAAGAGATCAGTCCTGGGTGTTCACTGGAAGAAATGATGCTAAAGCTGAAACTCCAGTACTTTGGCCACCTCATGTGAAGAGTTGACTCATTGGAAAAGACTCTGATGCTGGGAGGGATTGGGGGCAGGAGGAGAAGGGGACGTCAGAGGATGAGATGGCTGGATGGCATCACCGACTCAATGGATGTGAGTCTGAGTGAACTCTGGGAGTTGGTGATGGACAGGGAGGCCTGGTGTGCTGTGATTCATGGGGTCGCAAAGAGTCAGACATGAGTTAGCAACTGAACTGAACTGGACTGAAGACAGAAAGAGAAAAGCACATATCATACATTAATGCATGTATGTGGAATCTAGAAAAATAGTACAGATGAACCTATTTGTAAAGCAGGAATAGAGACACAGACTTAGAGAATGGACTTTTGGACCCAGGGGAAGAGGGAGTGGGATGAATGGAAGATTGGGATTGACCTTTTTGCATTGCCGTGTGTAAAACAGATAGCTAGTGGGAAGGTGTTGTATAGCACAGGGAGCTCATCCCATACTCTGTGGTAACCTAGACGGGTGGGAGGGGAGGGTGGGGGTCAGGAGGGAGGTCCAAGAGGGAGGGAATACGTGTATACATATAGCTGATTCACTTTGTTGTATAGCAGAAAGTAACACACATTTTAAAGCAACTATAACCCAATTTAAAAAGAAAAAGGGCTTTGTCTTTTAAAAAATATATCAGTCATTTTTATGTGACTGTCACAGAGACAGTTCCTGACTCTTATTTCTATACCCAGTCTGATAAATGCCCAGGAGGACAAGGATGACATCATCATTGAAGGTGATCCAAGTGTCTCATTTGTGGAAAGCAGAATTCTAAGATAGTGTATAAAAGTCTTATCCTATAGGATTATACCTTGTATAATTGCCAGGTTTTGTCAAGATGGTTGGAGAGTCATTCCCAAGGAGAAGGTCATATTATGTGACATAGTTGACATCAAGACAGAGAGATTATCCTGAGTTGACATGACTTTATTAGATGAGCCCTCAAAAAGGATTATGATCTCCCATAAGAGGCAGATTCTCCATTGTTAGCTTTGGAGTTGGAAAGACCACCTTTCCTGAGACTATGAATATCTAAGAAAACATTTGTAGAAAGTGCCTTGGATCCTCATCAATTGCTCTTACAGTTCATCCTCCTCTGACTTTGACTCAATGACTTATCATAATGTTTACTGAGAGACTCTACTATGTGCTATACACTGGTCTTCAAACAGTCAGAATAGGAGACTGCAATCTCAGTGAAATATTTCTGTTATGATTGAAAATGTCCTCAAACTCCATGAATAATATCAGGCAGCTAAACCCAGCCACACATTGTCCTCTTTATTTTAGTCCAAACTTCATTTTTACCCAAATGGTTTGAGTCAGCTGATGATTTACCAGCCTTGTCCCCTTGAGGCACGGGCTATACAAAGAAATTTGCCAGGGCAAAGAATCTGTCTGATCTGATAAAAAGATAATGTATCCAGAATAGCTTCCAGCCTATGGATATTTTAAAAAACCAGCCATACTTCTTAATTCAGTGGCTTCAAAGGTATGCTTCCTTGGATTAGTGGAAAATATTGATTTCATGTCTTGTGATTGGTTTAAAAGTATGTGGTTTATTTAGTAACAGTTCAGTTCAGTCAGTTCAGTTGCTCAGTCATGTCCAACTCTTTGCGACTCCATGAATTGCAGCACGCCAGGCCTCCCTGTCCATCACCAACTCCCGGAGTTCACTCAAACTCACGTCCATCGAGTCGGTGATGTCATCCAGCCGTCTCATCCTCTGTTGTCCCCTTCTCCTCCTGCCCCTAATCCCTCCCAGCATCAGTCTTTTCCAATGAGTCAACTCTTTGCATGAGGTGGCCAAAGTATTGGAGTTTAGGCTTTAGCATCAGTCCTTCCAAAGAACACCCAGGACTGATCTCTTTAGAATGGACTGGTTGGATCTCCTTGCAGTCCAAGGGACCCTCAAGAGTCTTCTCCAACAGCACACTTTAAAAGCATCAATTCTTCGGCTCTCAGCTTTCTTCACAGTCCAACTCTCACATCCATACCTGACCACTGGAAAAACCATAGCCTTGACTAGATGCACCTTTGTTGGCAAAATAATGTCTCTGCTTTTGAATATGCTAACTAGGTTGGTCATAACTCTCCTTCCAAGGAGTAAGCATCTTTTAATTTCATGGCTGCAGTCACCATCTGCAGTGTTTTGTAGCCCAAAAACATAAAGTCTGCCACTGTTTCCACTGTTTCCCCATCTATTTGCCATGAAGTGATGGGACCAGATGCCATGATCTTCGTTTTCTGAATGTTGAGCTTTAAGCCAACTTTTTCACTCTCCTCTTTCACTTTCATCAAGAGGCTTTTGAGTTCCTCTTCACTTTCTGCCATAGTTCCCCTTTAAACTGATGAAGAAACAATGGGTAAATTGCCAGAAAACATAAACTGACATGCCACTTATATTGTTTTACAATATTTTTAGCTATATCTCTGATTATGAACAGAAAATGTGTAAAACTTTACTCCTTTCTGCTTTATAATTTTCTTGGCAATTTCCACCCAGGTTAAATAGCACTCTCCTCTCTTGCCCAGACGCTTCTCTTGGCATGAAGACTGGTGTTTCTTAAGCCATCATGGAAAGAGAATGTAACCAAAATATACTGTGCATCTACCGTGAACCAAGGACTTTGATTTGGGGCTGCAAGGCCACATGTCAGTACTCTTCAAAGCATTTTTTTCTTTTTTTATTGAGGTATTGTTGTTTTACTATATTGTGTTAGCTTCTGCTGTACAATGAGGTGAATCATTGTATACATATATCCCCTCCCCTTTGACCCCCCTCCCAACCCACCCTCAGCCCACTCATCAAGGTCACCATATAGCACTGAGCTTAACTCCCTGTGCTATACAACAGCTTCCTACTTACTGTCTGTTTTAGACATGGCAGTTTATATATGTCAATCCTAATCTCCCATCTCATCCCCCCACCCACCTATGTCCACACGTCCTTAAAAAAGTAAAAATAGAACTACCATATGATCCAACAATCCTATTGCTGGGCACATATTGGGAAAAGTATAATTCAAAAAGAAACATGCACCCCAACATTCATCACCAAAACATTTTAATGCATACGTGAATATTTTCATTATACAGGGGAAGAAAAAGATTTAAAAAGGTAGATTATTTGATCAATTTTATTCACTCCTTCTCCCCTATTTTTCATGGCAATGATAAGTAGCTTTGGAAAGATAATTGATATTTCTCTGACTTCAGTAAGTAGAAGATTCCCTGGATTCCTGTGAGACATGCCAAGGAAAAATGGTCACCTGTCATATGAGTAAACAAAGGATGTTGCATTCATCAACCACTGCTGCCATCCTGGATGGCAATCCCAGGGACAGCTCAGGATGCAGATAAATGGGCTGCCCACTACCAAGACCTCAGCCACTGTATCCAACCCCAGCTGTGTACCAAGAAGAGACCCAGGATGAGAAGCTCAGGATATTGGCACCATATAGCTGAGGCGCATATCAAAGGAAAGATTTCCATGAAACCAGACTCTTACATCTTCCCATACATAGAAAAGCACTAAATTCCTTAACTTGATATGTCTGTTTCTTTTTTTTAATCAATATTAATCTTTTGATATTCAGATTACCTACCTTTTATTGTAAAAATTCCTATATATCCTGGCTACCCCCTTGCCTCTTCAGAGTAGTCCTTCAGAGTGATCTGAGATGCTATATCTCTGGCTTAAGTCCTCAATATTGTCTGCTGCAAATATGATTTTTAACTTTTAGTTTGCACATTTTTTTTCAAGTCAACAGAGGGAAGAATTATATTGATGATCCCAGAGTTTCTTCATGTAGACTGTGTATCTGAATTGGGGTCACTACAACAAAACCTCACAAGGAAAGGGATAACATCAATTTCAATCCATTCCCTTTCCAGGTGAATTCATATCTGAGAAGCCCTGAAATAGTGTAAGAAGAAAGTTGTGAGTTAAAGTAAAGCATCACTGAGACTAAACAAGAAGTATAAGCTGTTTTGACATGAAAGGGATCACTGCAGGAGGATCCTTTGTCTTCTCACTAACTTTAAACCAGGCATCCTACTCTACTCATCCCTGGCGGGAGCACACTTTTCTATTCTTTTGAAATAATCTGTTGAGTCCTTCTGTAGATTAAAGAAGGAGATATGAAGACCAAGCAATTAAAAGTCAGCAAAATCAAGACCAGGAGCTGACTGTGGCTCAGATCATGAACTCCTTATTGCCATATTCAGACTTAAATTGAAGAAAGTAGGGAAAACCACTAGACCATTCAGGTATGACCAAAATCCAGTCCCTTATGATTATACAGTGGAAGTGACAAATAGATTAAAGGAATCTGATAGACAGAGTGCCTGAAGAACTATGGATGGAGATTCATGACAGGAGGCAGTGATCAAGACCATCCCCGAGAAAAAGAAATGCAAAAAGGCCAAATGATTGTCTGAGAAAGCTTTACAAACAGTTATGAAAAGAAGAGAAGTGAAAGGCGAAAAGGAAAGATGAACCATTTGAATGCAGAGTTCCAAAGAATAGCAAGGAGAAATAAGAAAGCCTTACTCAGTGACGAAAGCAGAGAAATAGAGGAAAATGATAGAATGGAAAACACTAGAGATCTCTTCAAGAAAATTAGAAATTCCAAGGGAACATTTCACACAAGGATGGGCACAACAAAGGACAGAAATTGTGTGGACCTAAGGCAATGGCACCCCACTCCAGTATTGATGCCTGGAAAATCCCATGGATGGAGGAGCCTAGTAGGCTGCAGTCCATGGGGTCGCTAAGAGTTGGACACGACTGAGCGACTTCAGTTTGACTTTTCACTTTCATGCATTAGAGAAGGAAATGGCAACCCACTCCAGTATTCTTGCCTAGAGAATCCCTGGGATGGGGGAGCCTGGTGGGCTGCTGTCTATGGGGTCGCACAGAGTCGGACATGACTGAAGCGACTTAGAAGTAGCAGTAGCAGTAACAGAAGAAGAAGATATTAAGAAGAGGTGGCAAGAATACACAGAAGAACTATACAAAAAAGATCTTCAAGACCCATGATGGTGTGCTCACTCACCTAGAGCCAGACATCCTGGAATGTGAAGTTAAGTGGGCCTTAGGAAGCATCACTACAAACAAAGCTAGTAGAGGTGATGGAATTCCAGTTGAGCTATTTCAAATCCTAAAAGATGATGCTATGAAAGTGCTGCACTCAATATGCAAGCAAATTTGAAAAATTTAGCAGTGGCATTGTTTGGAAAAGGTCAATTTTCATTCCAATCCCAAAGAAAGGCAATGCCAAAGAATGTTCAAACTATTGCTCAATAGCACTCATCTCACACGCTAGCAAAGTAATGTTCGAAATTATCCAAGACAGGCTTCAACAGTTCGTGAGCTATGAACTTCCAGCTATCCAAGCTGGATTTAGGAGAGGCAGAGGAACCAGAGATCAAGTTGCCAAAATCCACTGGATCATAGAAAAAGCAAGAGAATGCCAGAAAAACACCTACTTCTGCTTTATTGACTAAGCCAAAGCATTTGTGTAGATCACAATGAACTGTGGAAAATTCTTCAAGAGATGGGAATACCTGACCCGCCTCTTGAGAAATCTGTATGCATGTCAAAAAACAACAGTTAGAACTGGACACGGGACAATAGACTGGTTCCAAATTGGGAAAAGAGTATGTCAAGGCTGTATATTGTTACCCTTCTTATTTAGCTATATGCAGACTACATCATGCATAATGCTGGGCTGGATGAAGCACAAGCTAAATCAAGATTGCCAGGATAAATATCAATAACCTGAGACACACAGATGACACCACATTTATGACAGAAAGTGAAGAGGAACTGAAGATCATCTTGATGAAATTGAAAGAGAAGAGTGAAAAAACTGGCTTAAAACTCAACATTCAAAAAGATCATGGCATTCAGTCCCCTCAGTTCATGGCAAATATATGAGGAAACAATGGAAACAGTGACAGATTTTATTTTCTTGGGCTCCAAAATCACTGCAGATGGTGACTGCAGTCATGAGATTAAAAGACACTTGCTCCTTGTTAGAAAAGCTATTGCAAACCTAGGCAGCACGTTGAAAAGCAGAGACATTGCTTTGTTGACAAATGTCCATCTAGTAAAAGTTATTGTTTTTCTAGTTATCATGTATGGATGTGAGAGTTGGACTATAAAGAAAGCTGAGCACTGAAGATTTGATGCTTTTGAACTGTAGTGTTGCGAAAGAATTTTGAGAGTCCCTTGGACTGCAAGGAGATACAACAAGTCAATCCTAAAGGAAATTTGTCCAGAATATTCATTGGAAGGACTGATGGTGAAGCTAAAACTCCAGTACTTTGGCCATTGGGTGCAAAGAACTGACTCATTAGAAAAGACCCTGACTCTGGGAAAGATTGAAAGCAGGAGGAGAAGGGGATGACAGAGCATTAGATAGTTGGATGCCATTGTTGGGGCCAGTGTGAGAAAAGCAAGACAGACTCCATCTTGAAGCCCGTCATCCATCTTAAAGACAGATGTGAAGTGGGCATGAACCTTGCCCAAGAGTGAGGAAACTCACTAATGAAATCCAGGTCTCCTGGAGACTTCCCTCCCTACCCATGACAAACGGAAATTGTAGTTGAGGTCAGGCTGCCCCTGTTAGATTAACCATAGAGACATCCCCCCATTGATGTATAATCATTGTTCCCCCCACCTTTTAATCTTAATTTTTTGTTCTCCTAGCACTTATTTTTTTTAAAACTCAGTCATATACAATGAAGAGGTTGCTACCATGTAACCAGTCATGCAGTGGGAGGTATAAAACTGGGCCTCCCAGAAACATCAGGGTTTTTGTTGGGAACTGATTCCCCTTGAACCCGCTGGAGTAATAAACTGTATTCCACTGTCTTGAGTGTCCTCTGAGGTGTGTTTTGTGACTCTGGATTCCACAACAGTATCACTGACTCGATGGACATGAGTTTGAAGCAAGCTCCAAGAGTTGGTGATGGACAGGGAAGCCCGGCCTGCTGCAGTCCATGGGGTCGCAAAGAGTCAAACATAACTAAGCAACTGAACTGAAGTGACTGAATTAACAGATGACAAGATCTCTTCCCTAGCTTCCCTTTCAGGAATCTCCCCCAAAACTGTGTGACCAAATTGTGTGCAAAAGATAACATTGAGAAGGTCTTGAGGAGTTGATAAGCCTGCACAGAAGTCTGCACACAGTGGGGGATGTGACCACTCTGACACTCCATGTCAATGATTAACTAAGATGACTTCCCTGTTTTCCTTTAAAAATTTTTATGGCAGAGTGAAATCTTCAGAAGTTGTTTTTTGGGGACACTGAGTCCATTTTCCCAGATTGCTCACATTCTGATTAAAAGCAACTTTCCTTTCCTTTCAGCCTTTTGCAAATATTACTTTTTTCATCAGTGTGCAGTTAGATATGATTCAGTAACAAAGATGACTTCAGTGTCTCATCTTTGAGACACTGGTTTCTCTAACTGTGCAATAAGGTTGAGACACATAGAAAGCTCACTTAAAATGAAACTGGAATCTAAGTTGATCAGGTTGTTCAGGAAGGCAGGCCAGGTCAGAACTCTTCCCTTAATGTGATGGAAATGGGGAGTAATTATGTAGATCTTGAAAAAGATCTTTTTCAAAAGGTATTTTTTGTTTGTTTGTTTTTGAAATATGAGTAAATGGTCGAAAATAACACTTTAAAATAACAAAGAGAAGTAAAATGCTTTTGTTTTCTCCTTCAAACTTTGTGGAAGTCACCAAGTTTCATTTTAGAATACATTTAATCAATCATATATTCATCACTAATTTGGGATTTTTAAAAACTGCAATTATTAGAAAAATGGAATTTTGCATTTGTAAAAAAGTGTCTGCTGACCTTTGGAAACCTTGGTTCTTTAGTTAACTAATGGTATGCAAATGAAAAAAATCAGTGAGCATATTTAAATGTAAATTTTACATCTCTTTTCCTCACTTTTTAAGTCATTTTACTTCTTTCATTGGTTTTGTGCCAAGAGCTCAAGAATGTGATTTATTTAGGTTTCCATTTCTGCTATGTACCTAATATGCAAAAACAGTCTGTGCCATCATTAAAAAGTCATTTTAACAAATGACCACAGCAAGCCTTGCTACGTCTACTCATCCTCCTGTCTCTCTTTGAAAGAGCTGGAAACACTTGGGTTCACACTTCCCTGAAAACTAAGGCAACCTGCATGCAAATCTGAGATTCCAAGAGCACAAACTTTCTCATGCCATCATCATCAAACAAGATTGATGAGACTTCCACCTATTGACACCACTGAGCTTGTCCAGTGTCTATACCATTTGAACAGTTCTTAGTAAAGTCAGTTTTCATGCTGATACGTATGTGGTGAACACAGAGAGACATGGGGAGGAGAAGGAGGATGAATTCTTACTGAACCTGTGGTCTGTGCCCCCACACTGTGCAGGACCTTCTACATATCCCATGTGTCATTAAATACTCATAACCCAGCAAGTAGGCATCGTTGTACTCATTTGCAAATGACAAACAGGAGTATCAACTTGGAAAAAAATAGACCAAAGTCAAACAACTACAAGGCAAGAGAATGAGAATTTAAATCTAGGTTTCTCCAAGTCTAGATTTCTTAAAATTATTTTGCTTTGTCTCACCTCCCTTCCATAACCCCTCTCTCCCTCAAATAAACCCAGAGGTTGTCCTTGGTCTTGTATTATATGTAAAGTCAATAAATATTACTCACAGGCTGTGACAGAAGACTTTTTCTCTGATAAAATTCCCCATTGTATTTCTTTGTCAGTTTCTGAAATTCCCTGAGATTTTAGAGGATTAGAGGTTTCACCATTCTGCCAACATGTTAATTTATTCTTTTGCCTTGCTTCAGTTGTGTCTGTGCTTTATTCTAATGACAATCTTGACTTAGATAAATAAATCATATTATCTGTGATCTACCCAAACAACCACCATGCATAATCTTGATTTCCAATGCCAAGCCAAGGTGGTAAGGAGGATCACAGCACACAAAGCACGCAGAACCCATGCTTTCAGCCAGAGCTACACACAGCAGCTTGTCAGCAGCACGATGCACTTCATCCATGTGCTCCTCTTTGGGCCTGTCTAACCCTGCAGAGATAGGAGCCTCTCTGCCACCAGACTCACCTGGCTCAGGCCTTCTCATTGTGATGGGAGAACATGTTACTGAATTGGACCTCTTTGTTGGTAGAGAGTTGCCTTTAATCAGAATTCCAGCAACTGGGGAGATTGTAACTCAGTGTCCCTAAAGAATCACCTCTGAAGATTCTTCTTGACCTCGTAAAAGGGAAAGAGGGAAATAATCTCAGTTAGTCCTTGAAACAAGGGTCAGAATGGTCACCACACTCCACTGTATGCATACTCGTGATCTTTCCTTAGATGTTATCTTGTTCACACAGCCCCTTTGTGAGATTGCTGAAGGGGGTGCTAGGGAAGAGATCCAGTCATCTGTTAATTTCTTATTCTTCATTTCTACTTCTTTAATCTATGGAAAGAACCCACAAATTAGTCAAGGTATTGTGTGATTAGAAGAATGAAAGATGTGCTGGGGCTGGAGATGAGTGGAGCATGGGGGTACCTGGTTTAAAGTTAGTAAAAAGACAAAATGGTGCCTCTGGCAAAGAACTCTTTCCTGCTCTATTTGTACAAAGTCATAATGGAAGAGTTGACCTTTTCCCTTCTTCAAGTTAGAATTTCACAAATCATAAAAGACGATAATACCCACCTTGGCGTGCTGTGAAAATTATATAGAGAATACTTCTCTTAGTACTCAAGATGTAATCCTTGAGTTTAGGCATTATATCGTTGTTAAAGTGTAAATTCCATGTTAGGACTAAATATTAGCTGCTGTCATCTGATACGACTAGTCAATATCCATCTGATCCCTAGATAATAAAAGACAGTTACAAACTAGGAGATATATTTATATCCACTTGTTAATTGTCTTAATGCTTGGCACATAGCAACCACTTTAAATATGTATGTATTTTAGATGAACTATCTACCTGTCTAAATATGTGATTATTTACTTATGATCTGTTCAATAGTCTACTTTCTCTCTTTCTATTTATATATTTATGGGTGTAAAAAGGTGAAAGGGGCAAGTTTATTTTATGTGAGATAGCTGTGAGTGACCTTTCAAGGAGTAAGCATATAAGGATTTATAAATAAAAGAAGCTCTTTAGGAATTTATAATTAAGAAGTAAATGCATATAAAAATTTTTAACAAATATTCATAAAAATATATATGTAAATTTTCATGGATTTCAAACATATTCCCTATGTTCATTAAAAGGGCAGTTTGTAGGCCAGGAAAACAGAGAAGCATTTGGAACACAGAGCTTAAAAGATGAATAAGAGAGATTAATGCTGTTTTCAAGGAACTGAAGATATTTATAGGTATTTGCATGACTTATTCAATTTTCATATCACTGTAAAGTGGACATTATTTGTCATTATTGCATGAATGAGAAATCTAATGCTAAGGTCACACAGGTAGTATGAAGCAGAGCAGGTTTTGAATTCATAATCCTTTAACTTTCATGAAACTCTTCCTCTTCAAAGAAGAGCCCTAGGTTATCTCAGGTGGATTCAAAGTCAAACTCAAAGATGTGGCACACAAGGAAAGGGAGGAGAACAAGACAGTTTATGAAAGGAAGTTAATGGATTATTAAATTATTTTCATTTATTTATATTTATAAAGGAAAACATTTATGCTTGTATTTATAAAGGGAGAAAAAAAGAAAGGAAAAAGACCAAAATCATAACAGACTGTTGCACAACTCGGCAGGTTTTGAAAGTACTTTGTATATAAAATTATTTGCCAAAATGCAAATCTGATCATACTAGTTAAACCATCCTGATATTTTTCCTGGTTAAACTCTTTCTGTGATTCACCATCATGTAAAAGATGTGGTCTCAACTGTTAGTTGGCATTACAAATGGGCCATCGTCAACCACTTCACAAAACATGCACACACACACACACACACACACACATATCCATTCTCTGGCTCTTGGTTACCTCATCACTCACTTTCAACTGCAGCTGTATATTTGATTCTTCAGCAACTTTATAAAGTTTATAGTTGTTTCCCAGTTGGATTTCTCTGTACCCACCTTGGTGTTTTCACACTCATGACTTTGCCCATTTCTCTCTCTTTTCCTCAATATGGATATAGATATTTTGGTAGGAGGAGTCAGAAAATGAATTCTATTTCTCTACTTTTCTTTTACAAAGTGTTCCAAATCTCTGAAGGCTTCACACACTCTAACACACTGCAAATTAGTTAGAACGATGTCTTTTTTGTCTCTGGTGACTATTTCTGTCCTAGCACTTTTGCTGTGATATTATGATGATCTATGACTAAATCTCTTCTTCATCTAAGCCATGGATTTCTTGAAGATAAGAACCATAGGTTTTACTTATCTTCATGTTCCTAATACATATCAGCAGTCTGGTTAAAACAAAAAAGTTTTTAAAGAATAATAAATACTGAATATCTCTCAGATGATTAGATTTTCAAATCTAACACATTTTTCACTATGTCTATTTGAAAAAAAATATTGCTTATAGTTGACAGCATCGGACGTAACTCTTGATGACACCTGCATGCTTGCCTCCTGATCGCCACACCTTTGTGCAACCTCCTCCCCTTGAATGTGGGCCAGACCCAGTGACTTGCTTCTGTGGGCAATAAAGTAAGAAAAACGTGATAGAATGTCACTTTTCAAAGTGGTTTATAAAAGACTAAATTTTTTCTTAACTCTCTGCCTCTCTCCGGCTCCTAGCTTACTAGCTCTAATGAAATTAGCTGCTACAAGGAGAGGCCCATGTGGCAAGGATCTGAAGGTAGCATTTGGTCTACAGACAAATAAATAAGACCCTCAGTGCAGCAGCTCACAAGAAACTACATCCTGTCAGTAACCACATGACAGGAGTAAGCTTGAAAGCAGATCCTTTCACTGCCAAACCTTGAGATGAGACCATAGTCCCCTTTGAATCTTGACTGTAACCTTTGAGGGCCCCTGAGGCAGAGAGTCACAGCTGAGCCACACTGGATTCTGATCTATAGAAACAGTAAAATAATAATCGCTGTTGTTTCAAACCACTACAGTTTGGGCAATGATGTATGTAATAATAATGACAAATGCATTATGCTAGAGAGCTTTATCAAGTTTGTTTTGTGCTTGTATGTACACACACACACCCCATAGGAATTCCATTACTTTTACGATTTGAACTGCTGCTGCTGCTGCTGCTAAGTCGCTTCAGTCGTGTCCAACTCTATGCGACCCCACAGACGGCAGCCCACCAGGCTCCCCAGTCCCTGGGATTCTCCAGGCAAGAACACTGGAGTGGGTTGCCATTTCCTTCTCCAATGCATGAAAGTGAAAAGTGAAAGTGAAGTCGCTCAGTCATGTCTGACTCTAGCGACCCCATGGTCTGCAGCCTACCAGGCTCCTCCGTCCATGGGATTCTCCAGGCAAGAGCACTGGAGTGGGGTGCCATTTCCTTCTCCAATGATTTGAACAGACCTAGTTAAATCGAAATACATATTGCTGAAATAATACATGCCCTCCATTGTTAAAATGACTTGAACACTCGTGTGAATTAAAATGAAGCCTAGATACAAAATAATTCTCGTGTCTCACAAGCATTAGAAGGCTGCTTCTTGTAAATTCTAATTCTTACTAGAGAGAGAATTTCTGAAAATTAGATAGTTTTTGTAAAATCATCCATTTGTACTTAACCATTTAATATCTAGTCTCAAATCTAGATTAGGATCTTTTAAAGATTTGGCTGGTCTCAGCCATTGAAAATGAGTTATATCCTGAAGATTGTACAATGCACAATCATAATAGCTTTTAATAGCAGAATGCAAATCTGATAAAATTATTCCAGAATAATCTAATGGCATTTATGCTTAATGTCATCACATATGAGTAGTGGCTGTATTTTATTTTTCCTCTAGAAATACCCAGGGATAACATTCAATATCTTCAATTACGGAGATTCAATGGTCATCAACTAGACATCTCAGTTTAAAAATAAAATAAAATTAAAAAAAATAAAAATAAAAAGGCATAAAAGAAAAAAGAAAAACAATAGGAAAAAGATGAATGGTGTAAAAAGAAGGTAAGTGTCAGTAAAACTTTCTCAACACAATATACTTTACATGTTTAACAATCCTATCTGATTTTTATCACTAATTCAAAATTCAGTGTTGAAGTAGCTGAGAAATGGAACTTGAAATCATATAGACTATGATTTTCAAGCCAAATATTTCAAAATGGTCAAACCCACAGATTTCTTGTCAGAGCATGAAGCAGAGACCAAGACAGAGTGTAAAGTGAGACATTTCCAACTAGACAGGCATACCAGCACAGCAAAGGCATTTTCTTACTGAAAGGCAAAGGAAGTGAAACTGCTAAAGCCAGAACCAGAAGTATATTAAAGAAATGAATTTAAAAAATGAATCTTATTTGAATGCATTGCATAGCTTGTCACCACAGACCAAAGTTCTGACTTCATGTAACTCTCAGAAGACATGAGAAAAGGCAATAATCTTACACATGCAATAACTTTGTTTGTAATAATCTTCCTAAGGCTTACTTAACTTCACACTTCAGGCTATCCACTCTAGATGAGTGACCACGGCATCATGGTTATCCAGGTCATTAAGACCTTTCTTGATTGGTTCTTCTGTGTATACTTCCCACTGCTTCTCAGTTTCTTCTTCTTCTGTTAAGTCCTTACCATTTCTGTCCTTTACTGTGCCCATCCTTGCATGAAATGTTCACTTGATATCTCCAATTTTCTTGAAGTTATTTCTAGTCTTTTACATTCTATTTTTTCCCTCTATTTCTTTGCATTGTTTGTTTAAGAAGTCTGTCTTGCCTCTCTTTGCTATTCTCTGAAACTGTGCATTCAGTTGGGTATATCTTTCCCTTTTTCATTTCTCTTTTTACAGCTATGTAAAGCCTCTTCAGATAACTACTTTGCCTTCTTTCATGTCTTTTCTGGAGGCTGGTTCTAGTCACTGCCTCCTGTACATTGTTACAAACCTCTGTCTATAGTTCTTCAGGCACTGTGTCTACTAGGTCTAATCCCTTAAATCTATCCATCACCTCCACTATATAATCATAAGAGATTTGATTTAGGTTATACCTAAATGGTCCAGTGGTTTTCCCTACTTTCTTCAATTTAAGCTGAATTTTGCAATAAGGAGTTTATGATCTGGGGCAGTCAGCTTCAGGTCTTGTTTTACTGACTGTATAGAACTTCTCCATCTTTGGCTGCAAAGAACATAATCAGTCTGATTTGGGTAATGATCATCTGGTGATGTCCATATACAAATGTTTCTTGAGTTGTTAAAAAAAAAAAAAAAGGTGTTTGTAGCATGTTCTAATGACAAAACTGTGTTAGCCTTTGCTCTGCTTCATTTTGTACTCCAAGATCAAACTTGCTTGTTATTCCCAAAATCTTTTGACTTCCTACTATTGCATTCCAATTGTCTTTAATTAAAAACGTATCTTTTTTTGGTTTTAATTCTAGAAGGTGTTGTAAGTCTTCACACAGTCAGTCAACTTCAGCTTCTTTAGCATCAGTGGTTGGGGCATAGGCTTGGCTTATTGTTGTTAGGTAGTTAGAATAGGAAAAAGGAGTCCGAAATAGCAATGGCTAAAAGACAAAGAAAGGAAAAAGCCCGTTAAAATGGAACAAAAGAAAATCTGAGGGCTGGAGTGAGAACCTCAGGTAAAACAAACAGCCTTCCCACATGCGACATGCTCAGAGGGGGAGACAAATGTATAAAAGGTGGAAGCCAAGATGGATTGAGGCCTCTGCTTTGGGGTCGGCCACCCTCACACCTCCAGGGTGTACTATCCTTTCCTTGCCAAATAAAACTGAGCTGTAAGCAAGCTGTAACAGTGTTCTGCCGTTTCAAATTTTTGCTGTGGTGAGACAGAATGGAGGACATTACAAACTTCCTCAACACTGTGATGTTGAATGATTTGCCTTGGAAATGAAACAAATCCATTCTGTCATTTTTGAGATTGCACACAAGTACCACATTTCAGAATCTTTTGTTGACTCTAAGGGCTCCTCCATTTCTTTGAAGGGATTCTTTCCTAAGTTAGTAGACACAATAGTCATCAGAATTAAATTTTCCCATCCTGTCCATTTCAGTTCACTAATTCCTAAGATGTTGATGTTCAATTTCGCCAAGTCCTGCGTGACCACATCCAATTTACCTTGAGTCCATTGACCTAACACTACAGATCTCTAGGCACTATTGTTCTTTACAGCCTTGAACTTTACTTTCACCACTAGACACATCCACAGCCAAGCGTTATTTCCTCTTTGACCCAGCTGCTTGCTTCTTACTGAGTTATTAGTATTTTTTATTAGTAATTACTAATTAATTAATGTGTTAAGTAACTAGTAATTACATAACACATTATGTAGCCTCCTCAGAAAGACTATCAGAGTGAGTGACTTATGCATATAGTTCTGATTGGACAGAAGTCTTTTGCGAAATTATTAATACTTTAGGTTTGCCTGTTTGTTAATGACAGCTTCCAAAACAGGATATATATCAAATGAAAGAAACATTAAAATTATTTTATTGTTTCTACTTTACATAAATATTGTCTATTAGGAGAATAGTTTTTGAGGTAGAACAAAGGGAAATATTTTAATCCTCCTGTAAACATCTGCTATAAATGCCTTTAGAATTTTGATAGGGATTGCATTGACCCAATTGATAGTCTTGACTAGTACTGCCATCTTAATGATATTACATCTTCCAATCCAGGAACATGGGATTTTGACCATTTATTTATGTCTTCTTTAATTTCTTTCAGTAAGATTTTGTAGTTTTCAGTGTGCAAGTCTTTTACCTACTTGGTTAAGTTTATTTCTAAGTATTTTATTTATTATTATTCTATTGTAAGTTGATTTGTCCTTAATTTCTTTTTTGGTATGCTCATTGTTAATGTGTGCACTTCAGATTAATTTAATTTTGTGTTATTTTATATCTTGCAAATTTTCTGAATGCACTTAGCTATAATAGGGTTGTTTTTTTTTTATCTAGGTGTGGAATCTTTTAGGATTTTCTGCATGTAAGATTATGTCATCAGTGAAAAGGAATAATTTTACCATTTCCTTTCCCAATTAGGTGATTTTTATTTATTCTTCTTGCTTAATTGCTGTGGCTAGTGCTTCCAGTACAGGGTAGAATAGAAATAGGAAAAGTAGCCATTTCTTTCTCATGACCATAGAAAAAGCTTTCATCTTTCACAATTATGAGGCTAGCTGTGGGATTTTCATATATGAGCTTTAACATGTTGAGGAATATTCTTTTTAGTTCTATTTCATTTAGTAATTTTATCATGAAAGGATGCTGAATTATGTTAAATGATTTTTCTTTCTCTATTGATATGATTTTTTTCCCTTTCATTCTATCAATTTGACATATTATATCAACCAACTTCTGTATGTTGACATTTTCCTACAATCTGGGAATAAATCTCTCTTGCTTAGGGTTTATAACCCTACGACACTGATGAATTTTGTTTGTGGGTATTTCTTGTTGAGAATTTTGTATTAATACTATTAAGGAGTCTAGGCCTATAGCTTCTTTTAGCATATTTGTCTAAGCTGGCTATCAGGGTTACGTGGACTGTAATGAATAAGTTAAGGAGTATTTCCTTATTTAGTTCGTTTTAAAAGTTTGGTAACTTTATTAGTGAAGCACCTGCTCCAGGGCTGCTCTTTTGTTAAGAAGAATTAATTGTTAATTCAATTTCAGTTCAGTTCAGATCAGTCACTCAGTCGTGTCCGACTCTTTGTGACCCCATGAATTGCAGCACGCCAGGCCTCCCTGTCCATCACCAACTCCCAGAGTTCACTCAAACTCACGTCCATTGAGTCGGTGATGCCATCCAGCCATCTCATTCTCTGTCATCCCCTTCTCCTCCTGCCCCCAATCCCTCCTAGCGTCAGAGTCTTTTCCAACGAGTAAACTCTTCACATGAGGTGGCCAAAGTACTGGAGTTTCAGCTTCAGCATCATTCCTTCCAAAGAACATCCGGGACTGATCTCCTTTAGAATGGACTGGTTGGATCTCCATGCAGTCCAAGGGACTCTCAAGAGTCTTCTCCAACACCACAGTTCAAAAGCATCTTTTGGACTCTGTGGGAGAGGGAGAGGGTGGGATAATTTGGGAGAATGGCATTGAAACATGTATAATATCATGTATGAAATGAGTCGCCAGTCCAGGTTCGATGCATGATACTGGATGCTTGGGGCTGGTGCAATGGGACGACCCAGAGGGATGGTATGGTGAGGGAGGAGGGAGGAGGGTTCAGGATGGGGAACACATGTATACCTGTGGTGGATTCATTTCAATATTTGGCAAAACCAATACAATATTGCAAAGTTTAAAAATAAAATAAAATTTTAAAAAA
>NW_011495032.1:9766949-9767520 GCF_000754665.1 Bison bison bison
CATGATACTGGATGCTTGGGGCTGGTGCAATGGGACGACCCAGAGGGATGGTATGGTGAGGGAGGAGGGAGGAGGGTTCAGGATGGGGAACACATGTATACCTGTGGTGGATTCATTTCAATATTTGGCAAAACCAATACAATATTGCAAAGTTTAAAAATAAAATAAAATTTAAAAAAAAAAGCATCAATTCTTCGGCACTCAGCTTTATTCACAGTCTAACTCTCATATCCATACATGACTACTGGAAAAACCATAGCCTTGACTAGATGGACCTTTGTTGGCAAAATAACGTCTCTGCTTTTTAATATGCTATCTAGGTTGGTCATAACTTTCCTTCCAAGGAGTAAGCGTCTTTTAATTTCATGGCTGCAATCACCATCCGCTGTGATTTTGGAGCCCAACTGTTTCCATTGTTTCCCCATCAATTTGTCATGAAGTGATGGGACCAGATGCCATGATCTTCGTTTTCAGAATGTTGACCTTAAGCCAACTTTTTCACTCTCCTCTTTCACTTTCATCAAGAGGCTTTTTAGTTCCTCTTCACTTTCTGCCATAAGGGTGGTGTTAA
>NW_011495032.1:9767634-9770216 GCF_000754665.1 Bison bison bison
TATTATATATACAATTATATTATTATACAATTTTACAATTATTCATTGTATTCTTTTATAATCTTTTTATTTCTGTAAATTCTGTCAAAACATTTTCATGTTAATTTCTGATTTAGTAATTGGAACTTTTTATCTCTTTTTTTCCTGGGTAACATAATATTTCCAAAAACCAACTTTTGATTTTATTGGTTTACTCTAATGTTTTTTTATTGTATAATTTATTTATCTCTGCTATAATCCTTATTATTATTATTATCATTCCTTCTGCAAAGTTTAGGTTTAGTTTGCTATTCTTTTTCTAGATATAAAATTAGATTGTTGTTCTGATATCTCTTTTATTTATCAATTCATGTATTTCCATCTATAACTTTCTCTCTTAGTAGTTATTTCACCATAGCATAAATTTTGATATGCTATGTTTTTCTTTTAATTTATCTCAAGGCATTTCTTAATTTTCTTTATGTTTTGTTCTTTGATTCATTGGTTATTTGAATGTGTTGTTTAATTTTCACTTACCTGTGTATTTTCAATTTTCATTCTGTTTTTTTTTATAGATTTGTCTCAATGTGATTAGAAAAGATACTTTTCATAATTCAAATCTTCTTTCTAACTTTCTTGCAACTTGTTTTGTGGCTAAACATATGGTCTAACTTTTAGAATGTACAGTGTGCATGTGAAAAAGATGCTTGTAAACTAGAGTTTTCTGTATGTGTTTTTCAGGTCCAATTAGTTTATAGGGTTGTTTAAGTCCTGTATTTACTTACTGATATTCTGTGTAAATATTTTATCATTGTTGAAGTTAGAGTATTTAAGGCTTCAACTATTAATATTATTATAAATATGTATTTCTCCCTTCAATTCTAGCAACATTTGCTTCATATATTTGGGGGCTTTGATGTTTGGTTTATATTTAATTGCTACAGCCTCTTGGTTACCTGTCTTTTTCATCAACATATAATATGATTATTTTTCTCTCACAACAGTTTTTACCTTACTGTCTGAAGTGTCTATTAGTGTAGCTACCTCTATGCTGTTTGATTACTATTTGCACAAAATACATTTTCTCATTCTTACAGTTTTAACCTACTTGTATCTTTAGAATTAAAGTGAATCACTTGTAGGTAATATATCTACCTACAATACAGGTAGTGGATCCTGTATTTTGTCTCCTCACCCATCTCTACCTTATGGTTGGAGACTTTAATCAATTTATATTTTGAATTCAGTTACTAATAAGGAAAGATTTACTTCTGCCACCTTGCTATTTGTTTTCTGTATGTTATAAAGCTTTTATACAACATATAACTTGCAGAAAATTTAAAATGAAGTTTAAAATTAAAATTTTAATAATACTAGCTTTTATATTTGCCCTTGTATTTGCCTTTACCACAGAACTTTCTATGTTCATATAAATTGGAGTTGTTTTCTAGTGTTCTTTCATTTCAACCTCAAGGAATTTGTTTGTGCATGTGTGTTTCTTATGGGTCACATCAAATAGTGAAAAACTTTCTCAGGATTTGTTTATATAGAAATATCTTGATTTCTCCCTCATTTTTAAAGGACATTTTTAGCAGATATAGAATTCTTGGTTGACCTATATTTTTATTTTGGCATTTTAAGCATATCATCACACTGCCTTCTGGGCCCTGAAGTTACAGATGAAACATCTGCTGATATTATTGATGATCACTTTTTTGGGTTATCTAGTATGGGGTCTCGAAGAGTCAGACACGACTGCGACTTCACTTTCACTTTTCACTTTCATGCATTGGAGAAGGAAATGGCAACCCACTCCAGTGTTCTTGCCTGCAGAATCCCAGGGATGGGGGAGCCTGGTGGGCTGCCATCTATGGGGTTGCACAGAGTCGGACACGACTAAAGCGACTTACCAGTACCAGCAGGTGATTTCTAGTACCTTTCAAGATTTTCTCTGTGCCTTTGGATTTTGGCTGTTTGGTTATAAGATATCTCAATGTGGATCTCTGAATTTATCCCCCACTGAGCTATTGAATTAGTAACTTTAAATTTTCTCTCAAATTTTGGGGATTTTCAGCTATATTTCTTCCAGTAATCTTTCTGTCTCTTTATCTCTCTCTTCTCCTGGAAATTGCGTAGTACATATACGGTTGGTATCCCATAAGTCCCTTACAATCTGTTCAGGTTTCTTCAGTATTTTGTCTTTTTGCATCTCAGACTCATGAATATTTATTTTTATAGCTTCAAGTTCTCTGTTTCTTCTGCCTTCTTAAATTTTCTGCTAAGATTTAAATATTAACTGGTATTTAATTTCAACTAACTAAATTAGCTAATATTTAGTTTCAGTTATTGTAATTTTCATCTCAGTTTTTGTACTTTTTCTTCCTGGGTTGGGAAAATGCCCTGGAGAAAGGAATGGATACCCACTCCAGTATTTGTGCCTGGAAAATTTCATGGACATAGGAACCTTATGGGCTACAGTTCCATGGGGTTGCAAAGAGCCAGACACAACTAAGCAACTTTCACTTTCACATTTTATTTTTCAGTTCTAGAAGTTTTTAGGTTATTTTTAATGTAATTCCTATCTCTGTTATAGCTATATATAT
>NW_011495032.1:9770399-9775958 GCF_000754665.1 Bison bison bison
TATCAAAGGCTGTAGTGATGATCCTTTTATTTTGAGACTTCTGAATTTGTGTGTGTGTGTGTGTGCAAAGGCTTGCTTGTCAAGTATGACAACTGAAGTCTCTGTTCCTTTGGCTCATATTTAGCTAGTATATGTAAAGAGATTTCCTTAGTCCCAGAAGTTGACTAAAGGAGAAACAAACAAACAAAAACTACTATAAAATGAAAAAAAGAGAGAGAATGACCATATTTCTTTTATATTTTCTGAGTTGTACAAAAGGGAATGATTACCTCACTTCAGTTTTTTAGATATTTACCAGTAAAATGAGAAAAGATTTGCATGATAATTTCCAAATAAGATCTGTTCTGCTCTCTTGGGTTGAGGGATGTGTTACTGAGTCCGAGCTTGAACTCCTTGCTGCATGACAGGACAATAAATTGAGAGATGAGATGTTGGAGCAAGGAATAGTGACTTTACTTGGAAAGCCAGCAAACCAAGAAGATGATGGACTAATGTCCCAAAGATCCATGTGACTGAAACTTAGAATTCAGGCTTCTTTTATACTAAAGGAAAGAGATGTGCTGATTGTTGTAAACTTCTTGGTGCTGGCCAGATTCCTAAGGTACTGCCATAGTCCTTTGTTCTTGCAGCTAGCTGTGCAAGAAGGTCTGGTTGTGCTGTTTCTATAAATCTCCAAGAAGACAAAACTTACTCTATATTCTGCAAATTTTTATCTCTTTATGAATGGAAAAGTGGGAGGCAGAGCCTTGTGAATGGGATATCATGCATTTTTCAGGCTATAGACAACATTATTTTGCAAAGTTGCTGAGCCCTCAAAACTAATAACTGAAAACAGCACAAAAGCTAGAGCCAAAGAAGTAATCAGGTTTGTTCTATTTTTTGTTACAGAAGAGCAATCAGAGTCAAGCTGCTTCACTGAAGCCCAGGGGGATAACAGGGCAATGGTGATTAAAAGTGCCATAAAACTTTCTGTTTTGGAGACTGATGTTTTTCTTTTGATTGAGCATTTACGTGTATATTGAAAACCTCTGACTATATTCCAGACTTCTAACAAAATGATTCAGATGACATCTGTTTGTTCCTTTGATGCTTGTGTACTATAACAAGAGCTTGGGGTTTTTTAGTGTGCCATTGTGTTGACATCGCTCCCCCACAACATCTATTTTAAAATCTATTCTTCAGTGCTTAGTTTGATTAGTGGATAATAACATGTAAAACATTATTTTTTGATTGCCACTGAGAGTTCTCCTGTTTCTTAATTTATCATTTTCCATTTAAAAAATATTTTGTTTATTGAATTTGCCACTTTATGTGTTGAAAATTTTCTGTTAAGTTTGAATACATTTTACAGGATAAAAATGTTAGTCGTTCTTACTAAATTTTCTTTTATTGTTTTAAGCTTTTGTGAATGACAGCAGTATTATTTTCTGAAATTTATAATGTGGGACAAATGATTAATAATTGATTGTATCCTACACAGAAATTTGTTACTCTGAGGGTTTATATTTTTAAGAAATACTTTCAGACTTACAATATGTAGATTTTTTCTTTTTTCATCTTAGAGAATATTAAACTTTGTTTTTCTCTATATACCTATTTCTGCTATTCTTCTACTAAAAAATATATAAATCTATTTTTAAAGAATGGGAGTGCATTTGTGTGTTTATTGTTTTCTCCCCTCCTTTCATTACACATAGATGGATTGTTTTGTGCAAGCAGCATAGGCTCTTGCCAAGGTTGATAACTTATATTGCTCAGTGAACTGTTCTGTGTAAGCCTTGCCACTAGCCTATTGACATCCTTTTTTGATCACTCTTTCTAACAAGTAGAGTAGAGGGCTTCCCTCTACTCATTGCAGGTAAAGAATCCCCTTGCAATGTGGGAGACCTGGGTTCGGTCCCTGGGTTGGGAAGATCCCCTGGAGAAGGGAAAGGCTACCCACTCCGGTATTCTGGCCTGGAGAATTCCATGGACTACACAGTCCATGGAGTCGCAAAGAGTCGGACAGGACTGAGCGACTTTCACTTTCACTTTCAGACAAGTAAGTCAGTAGACCTGTTGAATTAGGGAATTTCAAAACTATAACTCCAAACATTCCATTCATTCAGGTAATAGTCACAGGGTTATATGTTAACTTTTCACAGAGTTAATTTATGTTGCTATTTGGATAAACAGAGATGACATTTTGGAGATCCAAAGGGATTTGAAATTATTTATAATTTAAAAATTGTCTTGAATCCAAAGATTTTGGAACAAAGGAGGGACAAAGAATCAGAATGTTTTTATCAAGTTATGCTGGTCAGAACTACTGCCTTCACACATCAAGAATTTTGGAGAGTATGGGAAGAAGATAGAGTGGAATAGGTGAAGGATACTGTTTGTGCCTTATCAGAAATAAAGGTTCTCATAGTATTATTCTTGTAATTATTTTAACCACATAAATATTTGCTGACTTAATGATATAATGTTATAGTAATAATTATATCCAAGGTTGTAAATAATTTGCAGTTAATACAATTTGATATATGTCATATGTTTTTCATCATTGCTATAGATCTGTGGAATAGAAGCTGCTAATATTTTGTTGTCATTCCCATTTATGGTTAAGATTAGCAAATTCAGGTATTTGATCAAGCCAGCATTATATTACAGACTTCAAATTATACCTTCTACTCTAAACAGCATAGGTACCTGATAGAAGAATTTATATAGACAATTTGAGATAGAAAGTTTGCCCACAAAATATTGGAAACTGTGGCTACAATAATCACAGATTTCTAGAAAATTCTTACTCTCTGTCCCTGCCATGATTTGATGAATTTTGGATAGTAAATTTTTTTATCATAAGCAAAAATAAGGGGAAATAGTAGGCTGGATGAGACTAATAATAAAAAAAAAAAGCTCTAAAATTTTGTTCAAAATTCAAACCTTTCATCACCAGGATGTGCATCATTTCTGACAATATGAAAATGAACTTTGGAATGAGATAAATGACATATTGGTTAAATTGTAGTACCCAAGTGGAAGTTTGGAAAGTGACAAATTTCTGCTAAAAACATTTTCTCATGATAAAACTACATAAGCATAAAGGAGAAACAGTGCTTAAAAACCGGAGTGAAATATTTATAAATATAGTCCATTCCAATCAATGAAATATCTGCACCATCTATTTTTTCTATTTGACCCTTAAATTCATATTTGCAGAGTATACTATTATTAAGCCTCTTATTTCCTTTATTAAGAATTGTCATGCAGGTTAAAATGGCAGTGAGTTCTTAAGTTTTCCTCTTCAGTAAAATCTCAAAATAAAATATGAAGTTTCTGAAATTAAATCCCTCAGCTCTTCACTTAGAAATATACCTGATGGAAAGAAAAATAAAAAAGCACAAAGTTTTACAGAAGTGTGTACATAGTTTTTTCCCCTGCAACCTAATGGAACAATACAGGCAGTATGCATCTGATCTCTTAAGATGCAATTATTTACAATTAAAATTTTAAATAGTCTTCTTATTCTGATTTCCAATTCCTAAAACTTGTAAACCCCTGATGGTTATATTTAACACCATCCAGTTTAGATGTTGGCACATGTTAAGAATATTTATTCACTCCCAATTTAATAAAAACCTGATAAAATATGATAAAATCATGTTAGACCTTCCACTACCCATCTCCTCAAGATCATAGAATCTCATTAGACATGTTTAAAGGTTAACCACTGATATTCTCTTTACTTTAAAATAAGAACTGAGAGTTAAAATTGAAAGCATTTTTATAAAATAAATATCTCATATGCATATGTAGCATGCATGTGTATGCATGCTACGTATGCACACATATGTATGCATCACCAGTCGGTCAATAAGAAAATCAGATTGATCATATTCTTTATAGCCAAAGACGGTGAAGTTTTGTAAAGTCAGCAAATACAAGACCAGGAGCTGACTGTGGTTCAGATTATGAACTCCTTATGGCAAAATTCAGAATTAAATTTGAAGAAAGTAAGTCAAACCACTAGACCATTCAGGTATGAACTAAATCAAATCCCTTACAATTATACAGTGGAAGTTACCAATAGAGTCAAGGGATTAGAGTTGATAGAAAGAGTGCCTGAAGAAGTATGGACAGAGGTTCATAACACTGTAGAGCAGGTGGTGATCAAAACCATCCCCAAGAAAAAGAAAGGCAAAATGGTTGTCTGAGAGGCTTTACAAATAGCTGAGAAAAGAAACGAAAGGAAAAGGAGAAAAAGGAAAAATATATCCATCTAAATGCAGAGTCCCAAAAATAGCAAGGTGAGATAAGAAAGCCTTCTTCAGTGAGCAGTGCAAAGAAATAGAGGAAAACAATAGAATGGGAAAAACTAGAGATCTCTTCAAGAAAACTAGAGATACGAAGGGAACATTTCATGCAAAGATGGGCACAATTATGGATAGAAACGGTATGGACCTAACAGAAGCAGAAGATATTAAGAAGAGGCAAGAATACACAGAAGAACTCTACAAAAGAAATGTTAATGAGCCAGGTAACCATGATGGTGTAATCATTCACCTGGAGCCAAACATCTTGGAATATGAAATCAAGTGGGCCTTAAAAAGCATCACTATGAACAAAGATAGTGGAGGTGATGGATTTCCAGCTGAGCTATTTCAAATCCTAGAAGATGATGCTATGAAAGTGTTGCACTCACTATGTCAGCAAATTTGAAAAACTCCACAGTGGCCACAGGCCTGGAAAAGATTAGTTTTCATTCCAATCCCAGAGAAAGGCAATGCCAAAGAATGCTCAAATTCCTGCACAGTTGCACTCATCTCACATGCTAGCAAAGTAATGCTCAAAATTGTCTTAGCTAGCCTTTAACAGTACGTGATCGAGAACTTCCAGATGTTCAAGCTGGATTTATAAAGGGCAGAGGAACCAGAGATCAAATTGTCGACATCTGATGGATCATAGAAAATGCAAGGGAATTCCAGAAGTACATCTACTTCTGCTTCATTGAATAAACTAAAGCCTTTGACTGTGTGGATCACAACAAAATGTGGAAAGTTCTTTAAGAGATGAGAATGCCCGACCACCTTACCTGCCTTCTGAGAAATCTGTATGCAGGTCAAGAAGCAACAGTTAAAACTGGACATGAACAAGAGACAGGTTCCAAATTCGGAAAGTAGTACATCAAGGCTGTATATTGTCACCCTGCTGATGTAACTTGTATGCAAAGTACGTTATGCAAAATGCCAGGCTGGATGAAGCACAAGTTAGAATCAAGATTGCAGGGAGAAATATCCATAACCTCAAATATGCAGATGGCACCACACTTATGGCAGAAAGCGAAGAGGAACTAAAGAGCCCCTTGATGAAGGTGAAAGAGGAGAGTGAAAAAGCTGCCTTAAAATTCAGCATTCAAAAAACTAAGATCATGGTATCCAGTCCCATCACTTCATGGCAAATAGATGGGGAAACAATGGAAACAGTGACAGACTTTATTTTCTTGGGCTCCAAAATCACTGCAGATGGTGACTGCAGCCATGAAATTAAAAGTTACTTGCCCCCTGGAATAAAAGC
>NW_011495032.1:9776058-9798955 GCF_000754665.1 Bison bison bison
GTATTAAAAACAGAGGCATTACTTTGCCAACAAAGGTCTGTTTAGTCAAAGCTATGGTTTTTCCAGTAGTCATGTATGGATGTGAGAGTTGGACCTTTAAGAAAGTTGCACACTGAAGAATTGATGCTTTTGAACTGTGGTGTTGGAGAAGACTTTTGAGAGCCTCTTGGATAGCAAGAAGATCAAACTAGTCAATCTTCAAGGAAATCAGTACAGAATATTTATTGGAAAGTATGAGGTTGAAGCTGAAGCTCCAATACTTTGGCCACCTTATGCGAAGAACTGACTCAGAAAAGACCCTGATGCTGGGAAAGATTGAAGGCAGGAGGAGAAGGGGACAACAGAGGATGAGATGGTTTTATGGCATCACTGACTCAATGGACATGAGTTTGAGCAAGCTCCGGGATTTGGTGACAGACAGGGAAGCCTGACGTGTTGCAGTCCATGGGATCACAAAGGGTGGAACACAACTGAGCAACTGAACTAAATTAACCTTATATGAATACATTATCCTTTGTAAAATGTTTTCATATCTTTCTAATTCAACTCCACAAACTACTATATAAGAATCATAAAAATTATCTCAATTCCCCCTTGACACATATAGAAACTAAGGTTGGGAAAGGGAGCCAGGTTCATAGGAAAGCTGATAATACACATCCTGAAATCAAGTTCAACGTACGATATTGGGTTGGCCAAAAAGTTTGTTCAGATTTTTCCAATGGGAAAAGCCCAACAAATATTTTGGCCTACTCAATAATTGGCTTATGTGTAACCTATTAGAGGGCCCCCTGTTGGCTCAGAATGTAAAAAAAAAAATTGTCTACAATGCAGGAAACCCGGGTTCAATTTCTGTGTCAGGAAGATCCCCTGGAGGGGAAATGGCAACCCACTCCAATATTCTTGCCTGAAGAATTCCATGGACAGAGGAGCCTGATGGGCTACAAGTCCATGTATGACAAAATAGTCAGACGTGACTGAGTGACTTTTACTCAGTCAACCTATTAGAATGGCAAACCTGGAGAAGGAGCAAAATACTGATAGTACCAAATACTGGAATGCTGAAAGTTAATTGGAAAACTATAAATTACTGGTGAGGAAGTAAAATCTTACAGCCACTTTATAAAACAGAGGGCACTTTCTTACAGAGTTTGGCATACAATGACCATATGACCCATCCAAGCCTACTCCTGGATATTTACTCAAGAGAAAAGACAACTTGTATTTGCACAAAAACTACATGAACGCTGTAGCACCTCTATTCGTGATCATCCCATGTGGAGATAAACTAAATGGCTTTCAACGGTTGAAAGGGTCAACTGAGGTGATCTGTACAATGGAATACTGATATTGGATGGCCTTGGCCTGCAGTGTCTTGAAGCAAGATTTTGGTTCCCAACCAGAGATTGAGGTCAGCCATGGTAGTGAGAGTGCCAAATTCTAGTCACTAGACTAGTGGTCAGTGACGAGGCCCTGGCCCTTCAACTTTGCAGAAAAGAATTTCCTCAAAGATGGAAACAATGAAACATATTTATTAAGAGGAAAAAGGGTACAGTGTGTGTGGACACACACTGGAGGACTGAGAGAGAGAGTCACACCCTCATGATAGTTTGAATCACTTTTATGGGGCATTTCTTCCAAGTTTCCTTTGGCCAATCATTTTGCTTTGCCTGTTTCTGAGTTTGTATTTGGTTTATCTCAGGATTTTCCCATTTGTGTGTGTATCTCTCATCAAGCTGGACTCCAGTGAAGAGGCCTGTGGGTAGACTTAGCATTACTCTCCTCTTGACCTCCTTTCTGATCTTTCTATTCAGAAAGATCTCCTTGAATTGAGAATGAGAATTATGTGGTCTCTTATCTGGGCAGGATCCAGCCTACTCTCTTGATTTTCCTGCTATTGATTTTGATATTTTGGAGTTTCTATCCACAAGGAATGAAGCCCAGCTGCTTTCCCTGTGGAGGAGGAAGCATATCTACCTCCTGCCTCAATTCTACTAAGGAAGAACATCAGAAAAAACTATGGCTATATACAACTTAATTGAATCTCAAAGACACACTGAGTGAAAAAAATCAGCTTCAAAACCTTATATACTGTATGTTTTCATTTATGTGACAGTCTCAGTTGTTTTCAGAGGTTTTGAGTGAGAAGAACAGTACAACTACTAAGGAATAACATGGGGGTGTCTTTTTGGGGTGGTGACCATGATTTGGTTCTTGATTATGGGATGGTAATAAGAATTTATAGGTGTGTTGAAATTTATTAAAGTATATACAAATTTATTATTTCTGTAAGATAATTTTAAAACCAAAATTAAAAATAAATTTTAGAAGTTTTTTAAATTAAAAATATTGTTAAGCTATGTGTAGGTGATGTCAGTTCAGTTCAGTCACTCAGTCGATTCTGACTCTTTGTGACCCCATGAACTGCAGCATGCCTGGCCATCACCAACTCCCAGAGTTTACCCAAACTCATGTCCATTGACTCAGTGATGCCATCCAACCATCTCAGCCTCTGTCGTCCCCTTTTCCTCCTGCCCTCAATCTTTCCCAGCACAAGGGTCTTTTCAAATGAGTCAGCTCTTCACTTCAGGTGGCCAAAGTATTGGAATTTCAGCTTCAACATCAGTCCTTCCAATGAACACCCAGGATTGATCTCCTTTAGAATGGACTGGCTGGATCTCAAGAATCTTCTCCAACACCACAGTTCAAAAGCATTAATTCTTCGGTGCTCAGCTTTCTTTATAGTCCAACTATCACATCCATACATGACCACTGGAAAAACCATAGCCTTGACTAGGTAGACTTTTATTGGTAATGTCTCTGCTTTTTAATATGCTATCTAGATTGGTCATAACTTTTCTTTCAAGGAGCAAGCATCTTCTAATTTCATGGCTGTAGTCACCATCTGCAGTGAATTGGAGCCTAAAAAAATAAAGTCAGCCACTGTTTCCCCATCTACTTGCCATGAAATGATGGGGCCAGATGCCATGATCTTAGTTTTCTGAATGAGGAGCTTTAAACCAACTTTTTCACTCTCCTCTTTCACTTTCATCAGGAGGCTTTTTAGTTCTTCTTCACTTTCAGCCGTAAGGGTGATGTCATCTGCGTATCTGAGGTTATTGATATTTCTACCAGCAATATTGATCCAGCTTGTGCTTCATCCAGCCCAGCGTTTCTCATGATGTACTCTGCATATAAGCTAAATAAGCAGGGTGACAATATACAGCCTTGACATACTCCTTTTCCTATTTGGAACCAGTCTGTTGTTCCATGTCCAGTTCTAACTGTTGCTTCCTGACCTGTATACAGTATTCTCAAGAGGCAGGTCAGATGGTCTGGTATTCCCATCTCTTTCAGAATTGTCCACAGTTTATTGTGATCCATACAGTCAAAAGCTTTGACATAGTCAAAAAAGCAGAAATAGATGTTTTTCTGGAATTCTCTTGCTTTTTTGATGATCCAGTGGATATTGGCAATTTGATCTCTGCTTCTTCTGCCTTTTCTAAAACCAGCTTGAACATCTGGAAGTTCATGGTTCACATATTGCTGAAGCCTGACTTGGAGAATTTTGAGCATTACTTTACTAGCGTGTGAGATGAGTGCAATTGTGTGGTAGTTTGAGCATTCTTTGGCATTGCCTTTCTTTGGGATTGGAATGAAAACTGACCTTTTCCAGTCCTTTGGCCCCTGCTGAGCTTTCAAATTTGCTGGCATATTGAGTGCAGCACTTTCACAGCATCATCTTTCAGGATTTGAAATAGCTCAACTGGAATTCCATCACCTCCACTAGCTTTATTCGTATGATGTTTCCTAAGGCCCACTTGACTTCACGTTCCAGGATGTCTGGCTCTAGGTGAGTGATCACACCATCGTGATTATCTGGATTTTGAAGATCTTTTTTGTATAGTTCTTCTGTGTATTCTTTCCACCTTTTCTTAATAGCTTCTGCTTCTGTTGGTGATATAGGTCAAGGCAAATTTAATTGATTTTCTAATATCACTTACCAGAGTAAGAGGCATCTACAGTATACATAATAACAATAACAACAACAAAAGATAAAAGATGCTTACCTTAATGATATAGTCAGAAACCTATGATTTTCAATCAGTCAATATTTTCTTGATATCTTATGTGTCTTTCAATATATTTTTTTCACTTAGATGGCTGTCAACATGGGTATTATACATTCAAAATAACTAATATTTGGAGGTACTAGTCCTTTATTTCTGAAAATCCATAGCTGACAATATTTAAGAGAAGTTTATATTGTCATTGATGCTAGGGGACAAGCTAGAACTAATATTCTAGAAACTGTCTCAAAATAATGGTAAAAATATTTTGTAAAATTGTGAATTGATTAAAAGAAATTATCCTCTGCTTTCTTTTATAGGATTCTGAAATTCACAGCAGGTTCCTATAAATATTGAAGGCTGATTCATGAATTCCTCAGGGGTTTCCATTCACACTTCTGTATTATTTCTAATTAACATGCTAATGAACAGTACTCTAATTCAATGGTGATATGTTAACATTCATAAAGCAAGTTGATAATATTCTGTGGATAAATTCAGCTTTCATTTAAACAGTGTCCTTCCTATCAGATTATTCTGGGTCAACCAATTCAGATAGTGCCATTTCATGTGTAGTTTTTAAATTATGGTTTCAGAAACCACAAATAGTTGAGATGAAAAAATCTGCATATTATTATATGGGGATCCAACAGGGTTGATATTTACTGAGTATGTGCGTGCTAATTTGCTTCAGATGTGTCCAACTCTTTGTGACCCTATAGACTATAGCCCATCAGACTTCTCTGTTCATGGGTTCTCCAGCCAGGAATACTGGAGTGGGTTGCCATGCTCTCCTCCAGTGGATCTTACTGACCCAGGGATCCAACCTGCATCTCCGATGTCTTCTGCCGGTTCTTTACCACTAGTGCCACCTGGGAAGCCCATTTAATGAGTAGATATACTAATAAACGGACTATAAAATACATGGAATTGCAAAGAGTCAGGCACGACTGAGCAACTTTCACTTCACTTGCATACTAATAAATGATACAAAGGAGTCCCCCTACAAAAGTGAAAACCTCTGCAAACTTAAAACCTTATTAAGGTTTAATTTATACACCATGCAATTTATCTGTTTTAAGGGTACAATGGGCTTTAGCATGTTCACAAATCATCACTACAACATAGTTTTAGAACTCCAAAAAGTAATGTCATGCTCATTTGCAGTTAGTCTCCGTTCCCTACTTCAACCCCTTCCTACCCTGAGGGAATAATTAATTCACTTTCTATCTTTATAAACTAGACTTTTCCAGACATTTCTTGGACATGGAATAATACACTATGTGGTCTTTTATGACTGACTTCTTTCACTAACCATAATTTTTTTTTAAATTACTCTGTGTTGTAGAATATATCAGTACTTCACTCTTGTTCATGACTTGGTAATACCCCAAGTATAAATATACTACATTATTTTTATCCATTTATCAGTTGATAGGCATTTGGGTTGTTCCAGTTTGGGGCTGTTTTGAATAATGCTGCTATAAGTGTATATGTACTTGTGTTTTGTGTGGACATATGTCTTCTTCTTCTTGGGTAGATATTAACAAGTGGAGTTGCTGGATCTTATTGTAACTCCGTGTTTAACATTTTGGGAAAATATCAAATTTTCCAGTGTACCATTGAAAGTGGTATCATTTTATATATCTACCTATACATTCAAAGGATCACAATTTCTCTGTATCTTATCAACAATTGTTTCTTTCTTTCTTGTTTTTCTTTTAATATGCAGCTAACCTAGTGGATGTGAAGTGGTGTTTCATTGCAGGTTTGATTTTTCTTTAATAAAGTTATGGTAAGTGTTATTTAGTGTATTATTGGTCACTTATACATTTAAACTTTTGCCCATTTTTAAATAGTGTTGAAAGTTTTAATATTAAGTAGTAAGCATTCTTTATGTATTCTAAATATAAGTCCCTTATCAGATAAATGATTTCCAAATATTTTTTTCTTAGTCTGTTAATTAATTTTTCTCTTTCTTATGATGTACTTTGGAGCAAAAATGTTTTTCATTTTGATGATCAAGAAACTTAAGTTGTATGCAGAACATGCACAACTTTGGAAAGAATTCTAGTATTATGGTAAATTTATATCCATTCTACCAGTTTTTGTGTGGAGTCTTTAGGGTTTGCTATATGTAATAGAAACCCTAGTAGCTCAGACGGTAAAGCATCTGCCTGAAATGTAGAAGACCTGGGTTTGATCTCTGGGTCAGGAAGATCCCCTGGAGAAGGAAATGACAACCCACTCCAGTACTCTTGCCTGGAAAAATCCCACGGACGGAGGAGCCTGGTGGGCTGCAGATCACGGGGTCGCTAAGAGTAGGACACGACTGAGTGACTTCACTTTTACTTTTCACTTTCATACTTTGGAGAAGGAAATGGCAACCCACTTCAGTGTTCTTGCCTGGAGAATCCCAGGGACGGAGGAGCCTGGTGGGCTGCCATCTATGGGGTCGTACAGAGTTGGACATGACTGAAGCGACTTAACAGCAGCAGTAGCAGCCAGTATCCTTGCCTGAGAAATCCCATGGACAGACAAGCCTGGCAGGCTACAGTCCATGGGGTCACAAAGAGTCAGACACAACTGAACAACTAACACACACACACATATGTAATATCACAACATCTGCATATTATGACAATTTTGCCTCTTCCACTCCAATTTGCATAGTTTTTATTTATTTTTGTTGTCTGATTGCTGTGGCTAGAACTTCTAATACTATGTTGAAAAGAAGTAACAGTGGGCATTCTTGTCTTGTGCCAGATTTTATCAGGAAGGCTTTCAGCTATTCATCCTTAAGTATACTGTCTGTGGCTTTGTCATGGGTAGCTTTTATTATGTTGAGATATGTTTTCCTCTATACTCACTGTGGTGAGAATTCTTGTCATGAATGGTTGTTGAATCTTCTCAAAAGCTTTTTCTGCATCTATTGAAATGATCATGTGATTTTTGACTTTTTTTTAAAGTTCATGTTAGTTTGAATTGCAAACATAAGTGTCTTTTCTTTAACATGAATTTTGTGCAGAGGTAAAATGTACTGCAAAACAGTAGAGTAGTTATTCATATAAACATGATAATGATGGGGGATTTGGGTCCAACTTTCTGGCAGTAATAGTTTGTGCCAATATAATTGTAATTCCATCGTACTCTGATTCCTAAAATCAAGGGATGATGGAGAAATGGGATATGAAAATATTTACAGCTCCTCTAATATTGCAATTCATTCCCTTCCAAGCACGTGGTAAGATTATACTCCCATTATTGTCTAAAAGCTTTGTCCAGAGTGTGTAAGCAGAAGCAACAACAGGATTTCAACTGTTTACAGATAGTGGTAGTCCATTATTTTTCCTTTTGCCATGGAGATGGGGAATGTTCCAAAGAGAGGCTGCCCTAACAGACCTGGTTCTAGAATGTTGATGACATGATGCAGAATCCCCAGGTCACTTTCAGTGGACATGACACACGAGTGAGAAATAACTCTTTGTTGTTTCAAGAAATTTCATTATTCATTTCTGCAGTACAACTACATTCACTGACTTGGCATTTGCAAACTGTATTAAGCATATATATTCCTATGTCCATGTGCCCCCAGACTACAGATTTTCTTACTACTAAAAAAGTGTTTTATCTCTATTTTGAAAATTAAAAAAATGACTTCTTACAAATTATATAATAACTTGGAATTTTACTAAATTCCCATATGCTTCAGAGTTAGGATCCAAATTCATTTCTGTCTGACATTCATTTCTGCTCATACTCATTCCAAAAATCTCTGCTTTCTGGACTCATGAGTATTTGTGAAAAAACTAGAATTATCAGAATTGGATATTCAAGTAATATTACCAGCTTTTATTTTTGTCTTTTTTTTAATTTTATTTTTTAACTTTACAATATTGTGCAAAACCAATACAATATTACCAGCTTTTAAAATCTTCCACCATCCCCTAAAATAAAACCTCTGTTGCAAATTCTATAATTAATTTGGATCCAGATATTTACAAAACTGGATTTAACAAACAGTATACTATTCATAGAGTTATGACACTCTCTCCAGAAAACAAACCAAAAAAGCAACCAAATAAAAGTTGTGTTTTGCTATCTCTTTTATTTTTAATTCAAATTTATTTATTTTAATTAGAGGCTAATTACTTTACAATATTGTATTGGTTTTGCCATACATCAACATGAAACTGCCATGAGTGTACACGTGTTTTTTAAAGAAAAAATATTATATTTTTCAAAATTCAAAACACGTGAAAGCAAAAGCAAATTTTATTTACAGTTATGCAGTCTTTTAACAGGAAAAAAAAGAAATTCACAAATCAGGGGTCACCACAATGAATTATAGATGTGAATTTCATATGGATCTAGGCAACAAAGTAGAGAAAGCAGAAAATCTAGTACACTTGAGGTGTGTGCATGTTGTCACTTCAGACATGTCTGACTTCAGTCTTTGTGACCACATGGACTGTAGCCCATCAGCCTCCTCTGTCCATGGGATTCTCCAGGCAAGAATACTGGAGTGGGTTGCCATTCTGTTTTGCAGGGAATCTTCCCAACCCAGGGGTCAAATCCACATCTCTTATGTCTCTTGCATTGGTAGGCGGTTTCTTTACCACTAGCGCTACCTGGGGAAGCTCACAGCTGAGTTACCGAGGCAAAATCTTCTTCCACAAAAGATGGACGATCTGTGGCAGCCATGTTGTTATCCACCGTGATTTGATGGAATAAAATTTATTCTCAGAATAAATTCTGTTATCTGTGTCATGAGACTTTAATAAGAAATAGACTACAGGAATTGTGTTGTTGTTTGTGTTTGCTTATTTTACATAAGTTAGAAGAAGCAGTTATGTGGCTGTGAGATAAGTATAACTTCAATAATCAAGTTATTTGGGGAAAGAATAAAATATTATGTGTGTGTGTGCATCTGGGTGTCTGTTTTCTTTGGTGTATATTTGCATGCATAAAGAGACAGACAGAGAAGGAACACAAATCTCAAACTATTTCTTAAGATATAGGTTAGGGGAGGAACAGAGGTGAAAAGTTAGATGGGAACAGTTGACTTATCCTTACTATTTCACAGGCAAGAATAAACATGGTTTAGGGGAAGAACATGGATTTGGGGATCAGCCTTACTCATTCTGAGTCCTTTTAAAAATTCACCTGGCAAAATATTTTATCTTTTTTGCAAACTTGGGCAAATTAAAGTTCATCTTGCAATATATCCTGCATAATGAATGCCTGGCATCCGAGTGTTCACACAAGCACGTGGACATGGTGATTATTATCGTAGATGGCAGATCTGCCACACTGAAAGTTTCATTTCCTCCTCTGTAAAATAATGATAGAAATACTCTGCTGGTTATAATGAGTACCTTGAGTAATATGTATAAAATGATAATCAATATTAGTTACTTTCCCTTAGGAACAAACACACACACAGAATGTTTTGCTTTTTTCCAGACATAGCTCTATCATTGAATTTATACTTATGTTACAGATGGCTACCTTGCTTCTTCTTCCCACTTATGTAAAACAATCTTCGGTCCTTTCATAAAACAATGAAAAATCATTTCCAAAGGTCATATTAAACTTTAGAGGAAAGTAAAGTTAGGTCTTTTTTCAGTTCATTGTTAAATCCAAATTTCCTGACAGAAACCAAAAGAATGGAAAAATTGGTGTGCCTTTTTCAAATAATCTCTACATTGAGTGTTTTATACAGTTTCAGCCTTAGCATTCTCCTTGTCTTCCTTTTCCGTGCTAAACTCTGGTCTAAACTTTTAATCCTTAATGAAAATCTACTGTATAGCACAAGTTTTCCTGGTGGCTAAGCGGTAAAGAATCCATCTGCCAATGCAGTGGATGTAGGTTTGATCCCTAGGTCATGAAGATCCCTTGGAGAAGGAAATGGCAACTCACTCCAATATTCTTGCCTAGGAAATGCCACAGACAGAAGAGTCTGGTGGGCCACAGTCCACGGGGTCATGAAAGAGTCAGACATGACTTAACAACTAAACAACAACAGCAGCTACTGTACAGCACAGGGAATGCTACTCAGTGCTCTATGATGACTAAATTTGAAGGAAATCCAAAGGAGAAAGGATATATGTATATGCAGAGCTGATTCGCTTTCAGCAGAAACTAAGAGAACACTGTAAAGTGACTATAGTCCAAAAATTATTTATAAATTCCTGAAAGCTGTATCTGTTTGCCTTTCTTGTGTATGAGTCACACACTGAGTCTCCGAATGCAATATGATATTCCACCTGCTCTGCTGATGAAGTTCTCGTGTGTTTCTGTTATTTACTTATTCATTTAATGATGCCTTATTTCCCTAACAAGAGAGGGTACACATAGCAGCATAGATGCAGTCATGACTCCATCCAGCAAAGATCGTAGCACAGTAATTGGTATAACCTACATAATAAAGATATGCTTTTGTATACTTTCATTTCATTTTTGGATGTAGACTCATACATACAGGAAAGAATAACAACTCTCTAACCAGAAAGAGTTGGGTTTGAATACCAGCTCTATCATATATTAAATGTGTGTGACCATAAAGTGAGTGTGTAAGCCTTAGTTTCCATGCATGTGTGCTGTGTGCTCAGTTGTATCTGACTCTTTGCAGCCCCATGGACTATAGCCCTCCAGACTCCTCTGTCCATGGGATTTTCCAGGCAAGAATATTGGTGTTGGTTTCTATTTCCTTCTCCAGGGTCTCTTACTGACCCAGGGATCGAATGTGTGTCTCCTGTGTCTCCTACATCGGCAGGCAGATTCTTTACCACTGCACTATTTGAGTCTGAATAGCAGTTCTGACACATATAAAATGTATATGTCATCACTTCATGGCAAATAGATGGGGGAACAATGGAAACAGTGAGAGACTATAATTTGGGGCTCCAAAATCATGGCAGGTAGTGACCGCAGCCATGAAATTAAAAGACACTTACTACTTGGAAGAAAAGCTATGGCCAACCTAGACAGCATATTAAAAAGCAGAGACATTACTTTGCCAACAAAGGTCTGTCTAGTCAAAGCTATGGTTTTTCCAGTGGTTATGTATGGATGTGAGAGTTGGACTAAGAAAGCTGAGTGCCAAAGAATTGATGCTATTTAACTGTGGTGTTGGAGAAGACTCTTGAGAGTCCCTTGGACTGCAAGGAGATCCAACCAGTCCATCCTAAAGGAAATCAGTCCTGAATATTCATAGGAAGGACTGATGCTGAAGCTGAAGCTCCAATACTTTGGCCACCTGATGTGAAGAACTGACTCATTTGAAAAGACCCTGATGCTGAGAAAGATTGAAGGCGACAGGAGAAGGGGAAGACAGAAGATGAGGTGGTTGCATGGCATCACCAACACGATGGACATGAGTTTGAGTAGGCTTCAGGAGTTGGTGATGGACAGGGAAATCTGGCATGCTGCAGTCAATGGAGTTGCAAAGAGTTGGAAACGACTGAGTGACTGAACTGAACTGAACTGATGATTGTAAAGAGAGTGTGTAAGCCTCAGTTTTTTGGTTGTTGTTTAGTCACTCAGTCGTGTCCAACTCTTTGTGAACCAATGGACTGCAGCACGCCAGGCTTCCCTGCCCTTCACTATCTCCTGGAGTTCACTTAAAATCCCCTCCATTGAGTCAATGATGTCATCCAGCCATCTCATCCTCTGTTGCCCTCTTCTCCTCCTGCCCTCAATCTTTCCCAGCATCAGGGTTTTTCCAATGAGTTGGCTCTTTATATCAGCTGGCCAAAATATTGGAGCTTCAGCTTTAGCATCAGTCCTTCCAATGAATATTCAGGACTGATCTCCTTTATAATTGACTGGTTGGATCTTCTTGCAGTCCAAGGGACTCTTGAGAGTCTTCTCCAGCACAAAAATTTGAAAGCATCAATTCTTTGGTGCTCAGCCTTCATTATGGTCCAAGTCTCACATCCAGTACTTGAGTACTGGAAAAAGCATAGCTTTGACTATACAAACCTTTGTCAGCAAAGTGATGTCTACTTTTTAATACACTACCTAGGTTTGTCATAGCTTTTCTTCCAGGGAGCAAGTGTCTTTTAGTCTCATGGCTGCCGTCACCTTCTGCAGTGATTCTTGAGCCTGAGAAAATAAAGTCTGTCACGGTTTCCATCATTTTAGTTAGCTGTAAAATGGGGATACTTGGGTTTAATTCAATAGGCCATTTAAGATATAGAACACAGTGTTTGAAAGTGCCAAACATGTAACTTCCACTCAGTCATTCAGATTTTACAATTTACAGATTAAGGAACAAGTTTCCTTAATCTGTAAATTGTAAAGTGATGTGGTCAAAGTCACACAGCTTCTTAACTAAAAAGTCAGGAGACTTTGTAGCTAATCTTTATATTTAGTAAGTGTACATCTTGCTATGCAATTCCTGTAGCCCTGCAGCCCTTCTCATGTGAAAGCCTATCTATTTTATGCAATAAATTCAAGTGTATTTATAGCCTGTCCCAAAGAACCCTTAAGATTGTTAGTTATTTAACACATTCTTTTTATAACATGTAATTAGTATCTCGGGCACCAGACTTTGTGATTTTAATTGCGCTTAAATTCATAGGCTGACCATATATTTCATGGTCCAAAACTGTTCTATCTGCTAAGCCAGATAGAATGTCAGGACAACAAAGGGCAAAAAGGCAAATTATCACAGCTTTAAATGAGTCTAACAATACCCAATGTGAATGAAAGATGTAAAAAAAAGAGACAGCATGAGTGAGTCATTACCTAGTGGCTAAGATTATAACTTTGAGACTTGTGATATTTCCTAGCCAAAATATTTGAAAATATGGACCATGGACAATTATCACAGAACAACATTTCTGGCAATTATTCAGTAACAAATGGGCAAGCTCTTTCTTCAAAATGTACAAATTAATTCTACAATATTATAAGGGTTTGCAGGTAAATTCTCTAAGATCAAGTTCTGAGGAGCATGTATATGTGGGTTGGGGAAATTTACCGTGTTTAACAGATTAGCAGAAAATTCATTTCTGTCCTTAATTCTCCTCAATTTTTCAAACTTTACAATATGCTTACACAATGGCCAAATCTCTCACTGCATTGATGATGTGTTTGTAGCCGTCAATAACAACATTAGTTTTAAGTTGTATCAAGTTTTGTTCTTTGGAATAGTTCATTTATTTTCACCATTACAACATTGAAATTGAGTGCCAGATCATCTTTTTAGTCAGAATTATTTTTTGTTTAAAATCTCTGTAATATTCAACAGAATACTTTTCTGAAAGGTTTGTTGCATTAAAAAAAAAGAGAGAGAGAGAGAGAGAGACCAGAAACAAAAAGGAAGGAAGGGGAGGGAGAAGGGGACGAGGCAGGGAGGAAAGAAGGAAAGAAAAAAAAAGAGAAAAACACAGACTGTTTCCTCTCTGATATTCCCTGATTCCCTCCAGAGCCTGGGTGCATTTCTTTTTAACATCTTATGCTCTTATGTTTTCTGCAAAGATATACATTCTTTATTTGTTAAGTGTCTGAGGACATTTGCTTATGTGAAGGAAGCTTTAAAGTATTAGATATTAAATGTTTGCCTGGTTCAGAGAAACATGGATCTTTTGGAATAAGTAGATATGCCACGAGCAAAAATCATATTGAATAATAAAACGTTCACAGTGCCCAATATTTTCTGTAACTCTAAATTTATTTATAGGTTTAAGCTTTTTAATAGTAGTCAGTGTATCTCTAGTTTATGGTGAACAAGGGCACCCAGGGGGAGAATTCATTCTAATCATATTTATCATAACAAAAATACCCACATGAACAAATCAGCCAGCCTCTCACATTGTAAATACTGGGTAGACAGATGATTACATTGCTAAGGTCTTTACATTAAAGCTAATTCTCAAGGGTTGAAATGTTGATTTCATTTCTACAAATTTCATTTGCTTCAATGTTAATTATAAGAATCTACTAACTTTGGGACAAAACTTGAATACCTTTATTATTTTTACATTACATTATCCATTAATATATGAAAAAGGCCCAGAGGTTTTATGATAAAATTCCAGATAAAGCCAAAATATTATTGAAAGTAAAAATGGAGTAATGAGAAAAAAATTTATATGTATAATTTATTTGTTTATTTATTTACATCTGTATGTGTAGGTATTTTGGTCATAACTTTTCTTCCAAGGAGCAAGAATCTTTTAATTTCATGGCTGCAGTCACCACCTGTAGTGATTTTGGAGCCGAAAAAGATTAATTCTGTCACTGGTTCCAATGTTTCCCCATCTATTTGCCATGAAGTGATGGGACCAGATGCTATGATCTTCATTTTCTGAATGTTGAGTTTTAAGCCAACTTTTCACTCACCTCTTTCACTTTCATCAGGAGGGTCTTTAGTTCTTCTTAGCTTTCTAATATTTCTTTCTGATATTTCTCCTGCCAATCTTGATTCCAGCTTGTGCTTATTCCTGTCCAGCATTTCTCATGATGTACTCTGCATATAAGTTAAATAAGCAGGGTGACAATTCTCCTTTCCCTATTTGGAACCAGTGTGTTGTTCCATGTCCAGTTCTAACTGTTGCTTTTGACCTGCATACAGATTTCTCAGGAGGCCAATAAGATAGTCTGGTATTCCCATCTCTTTAAGAATTTTCCATGGTTATGATCCACACAGTCAAAGGTGTTGGCATAGTCAATAAAACAAAAGTAGATGTTTTTCTGGAACTCTCTCACTTTTTCTATTATCCAATGGATGTTGGCAATTTAATCTCCAGGAGTTGGTGATGGACATGGAAACTTGGCATGATGTAGTCCATGGGGTTGCAAAAAGTCGGACATGACTGAGGGACTGAACTGAACTGGTGTAGGTATTTTATTTGTTATGTCAAAAAAAAAGAAATCCAGAATCTTTAAAAAGAAGTGCATATGTCAGAAAACTAGCTGAGATTTCTCACAGTCTTCTGTCCTTCAACTCATTTCTTTATCAGTCTGTATATAGCATTTGCTGTAAACAAACCCCTATGTTATAACCCCACTTCATGGATCAAAACACTGTCATGTTGAAGGGGCTTGCTCAACTCAATGAAGCTATGAGCCATGCTGTACGGGATCACCCAAGATGGGTGAATCATAATGAAGCGTTCCGAAAAAACGTGGTCCACCGAGAAGGAAATGGCAACACACTCCATTATTCTTGTCTGGAGAATCCCAAGGCAAAATTATATAATACCAAAAAATAAGCCCCCCAGTTAGAGGATATCCAATATGGTACTGGGGAAGTGCAGACAGCAATTATTAATAACTCCAGTAAGAAGGAAGCTGCTGGGTCAAAGTCAGAAAAATGCTCAGTTGTGGGTGTGTTGGTGGTGCAAGTAAAGCCTGATGCTGTAAAGAACAATATTGCTTAAGAATCTAGAATGTAAAGTCCATGGAATCAAGGTAAATTGGATGTGATCTAGCTGGAGATGACAATATTGAACATAAACATCTTAGGAATCAATGAATTAAAATGGACGAGCATGGGAGAATTACATTCAGATGATCATCACATCTACTACTGTGGGCTAGAGTCACTTAGAAGAAATGAAGTATCCCTCAAGGTCAACAAAAAATCCATTGAAATGCAGCACTTAGGTTCAATCTCAAAAATGACAGAATAATCTCAGTTTTTTTCTAAGGGAAAACAATCAAAATCACAGTAATCCAAGTCTATGCCCCAACTATTGATGCTTGAGAGGCTGAAGTTGACTGGTTCTATGAAGACCTACAACAACTTCTATAACTAACACCAAGAAAGTTGCCCTTTTCATCAGAGGGGATTAGAATGCAAAAGTAGGAAGTCAAAAGATACTTGGAATAATAGGCAAGTTTGGCTGTGGAGTACAAAAAAAGCAGGGCAAAAGCTAATAGAGTTTTGTCAACTGAATAGGCTGGTCAAAGCAAATACCTGTTTCCAAACACTCAAGTGATGACTGTACATATGGACATCACCAGATGGTCAATACCAAGATCAGATAGATTATGTTCTTTGCAACCAAAGATGGAGAAGCTCTATGCAGTTAGTAAAATCAAGACCAGGAACTGTCTGGCTCAGATCATGAGCTTCTTATTTCAAAATTCAGGCTTAAATTGAAGAAATTGAGTAAAACCACTAAACCATTCAGGTATAACCTAATCATACCCCTTATGATTTACAGTGGAGATGATGAATAGATACAAATATTTAGAGCTAGTAGACAGAGGACATGGAGAACTACAGATGAAGGTTCATAACATTGTACAGGAGGCAGTGACCAAAACCATCCTCAAGAAAAAGAAATGCAAGAAGGGAAAGTGGTTGTCTTAGGAGGCCTTAGAAATAGCTGTGGAAAAAAGAGAAGCAAAGGCAAAGGAGAAAGGAAAAGATATACTCAACTAAATACAGAGTTCCAGAGAACAGAAAGGAGAGATAAGGAGGTCCTCTTAAGTGAACAATGCAAAGAAATAGAGAAAAGGAATAAACTGGAAAAGACAAGAGATTTCTTCAAGTAAATTGGAGATACCAAGGGAACATTATTGTGCCCATTCAAGAATGGGCACAATAAAGGTAAAAATTGTAAGGACCAAACAGAAGCAGAAGAGATTAGGAAGTGGTAGAAAGAGTATACAAAAGAAGTATACAAGAAAGGTCTTAATGACCCAAATAACCACAGTGGTATGGTCACTCATCTAGAGCGAGACATCCTGGAATATGAAGTTAAGTGAGCCTTAGAAAGCATTGTTATGAAAAAAGCTAGAGGAGGTGACAGAATTCCAGCTGAGCTATTTCAATTCATAAACGATGATGCTGTTAAACTGTTGCACTCAATATGTCAGCAACTTTTGAAAACTCAGCTATGGTCATCTGACTAGAAAAGGTCAGAAGACCTTTGATTTTCATTCAAATCTCAAAGAATGGAAATGTTCAAACTCCTGTACGATCGCACTCATTTCAAATGCTAGGAAGGTTATGATCCAAATTTTCAAGCTACGCTTCAGCAGTACATGAGCTAAGAACTTCCATATGTACAAGATGGACTTTGAAGAGGCAGAGGAACCAGAGATGAAATTGCCAGAATTCATTAGATCATGGAGAAAGCAAGGGAGTTCCAGAAAAGCATCTACTTCTGCTTCCTTATTGACACTAAATCCTTTGATGATATGAATCACAACAAAGTGTGGAAAATTCTTAAAGAGATGGGAGTATCAGATCATCTTACCTGCATCCTGAGAAATATGTATGCAAGTCAAGAAGCAACAGCTAGAACAAGATATGGAACAACTGACTGGTTCAAAATTGAGAAAGAAGTATGTTAAGGCTATATATTGTCATCCTGCTTATTTAACTTCTATGCAGATTACACCATGTAAAATGCCAGGCTGGATGAATCACAAGCTTGAATCAAGATTGACTGGGCAAGGAGTGGGAGAGGGGTTCAGAATAGGGGACACATGTATACCAATGGCTTATTCATGTCAATGTATGGCAAAAACCACTACAGTATTGTACATTAATAAGCCTCCAATAAAAATAAATAAGTATAATAAATAAATAAATGAACCACCATCATTTGAAAAGGGAGAGAGAAAAAGAGAAAAAAAAAAGATTTATGGAGAAATATCAACAACCTCAGATATGCAGATGACACCACTCTAATGGCAGAAAGTGAAAAGGAATTGAAGATCCTGTTCATGAAATTGAAGGAGGAGAGTGAAAAATCTGACTTAAAACTCAACATTCAAAACATGAAGATATGGCAACTATTCCTATCACTTCATGGCAAATAGAAGAGAAAAATGGGAAGCAGAGGCAGATTTTATTTTCATGGACTCCAAAATCACTGTGAATAATGAGTTCAGCCATGAATTTAAAACATGCTTGTTCCTTGGAAGAATATCTATGGCAAACATAGACAACATATTAAAAGGCAGAGACATCACTTTGCCAACAAAGGTCTGTATAGTCAGTACTATGATTTTTCCATTAGTCATGTATGGATGTGAGTTGAAACATAAAGAGTGCTGAGAGCCGAAGAATGGATACTTTCAAATTGAGTTACTGGAGTAGACTCTTGAGAGTCCCTTGGACTGCAAGGAGATCAAAACAATCAATTCTAATGGAAATCAACCTTGAATATTCATTGGAAGTACTGATGCTGAAGCTAAAGCTCCAATACTGTGGCCACCTAACAAGAAGAACTCATTGGAAAAGACCCTGATGCTGGGAAAGATTGAAGGCAAAAGAGGAAGTGGACAGCAGAGGATGAGATAGTTAAATAGAATCATCGACTCAGTGGACATGATTTTGAGAACCTCCAGGAGATAGTGGTGGACTGAAAAGCCTGGCATGCCACAGCCCATTGGGTTGCAGAGTCAGACATGCCTTAGTGACTGAACAATAACATGTTATAACCATATTTATGATCACAAGATCAATTTCCTTTATACTTTTATAGATACTGTTGCCTCATCTTCCAGCTTGTCCTGAAAATTCTCACCACCTATTTGCAAATAACCTATACTCCTCTGTACCCCCTTGTTATTATCTTTGTTGACGTTATTTTGCATTAACTATTATATTACATCACTCTATTTTCCCTCTACTAACTTGGGAATTCATATTTTCATTGGTTGTCTTAGAATATTCAACACATTTATTTAAGATACCTCTTAAGATAAACCATAATAAACCATAATTTATCCCCCAGAGAGATTAAGAAATATATATTAAGAAATATATAAAACGAAAGATGTAAAAAGAACTTCAAAATTGATTATATTTTAACTACTTGCAAATTATATAATTACTCCCATGGTGTTTAAATTATTTCACTTAGTTATTTAAAACACTCTATATGACATTATTTTCACTGTTTATCCAAACAATGTTCATTGCTTCAAGATTTAATCCCAGTTAAGCTCTTTCCTAAGAACCATTCTTTTTAAATCATAGGTTTTGCATTGGAGATCACATTTCCTTCAATCTAATTTTTATTGAATGTTTTAGTGAGGTTCTACTGTCTTCAAACTACCTAGTTTTGTTGGTTTTAAGTTGTCTTTTAAGTTGCCACTTCTAAAAACTATTTTTCCTAAATATAAATTTCCAAGTCAATGGGTTCTTTGTAAGAGATAATAAATATTTTCCTATATTTACTAGCTGTCATCACTGCTGTCACTCTATCATTAAAATGAAAGTGTCTTTTTATCTCCAGATCCTTTCAAGATTTTCTCTACCTTTCTTTTTTTTCCCTTAGACATGCCTCATCGTGGTTTTCTTTATATTTTTCCTGGTTGGATTGTAGGGCTAACTTAAACTGTAATTACTTAATTGCTTCTATAATTTTTTTCATCCATTGTGGCTTCACATATTGCCTCTCTTCAATTCCCTTGCTTTCTTCTCCATGTCCTTTTATCTTTTCCCCATCTTTTCATTTTCTATGCTGCAATCCAGAAGATTTTTTCTGATACACTTTACAAATTCTTTCTTGAACATTCACTGTTGTTTAAATCATTCACTGAGTTTTTAACTTTAAGCACTGCATTTTTTAGAAGATCAATTGGGTGTTTTGTTTTTCAAATCTATCACGTCACATCTTATAGTCTTGTGTGCCTGGGGAAAATTTCAAGCTAGGCTTCTTTATTTCTCCTCTTTTAAAAATATTTATTTTTATTTATATATTTGCTTGTGCCAGGTCTTTGTTGCAGCATGCAGGATCTCTTCATTGTGGCATGCAAGATCTTTGGCTGAGGCATGTGGTAGCTAGTTCCCTGACCAGGTATGGAACCCAGGCCTCCTGGCTTGTGAGCATGGAGTCTTGGCCATTGGACACCAGGGAAGTCCCTGTTTTCTCTCTTAACAGAGTAATCATAGTTGTTTCATAACTCATGTCTCTGCAACATGCATTCTACCATACATATGTATCTATGTATTTATGTTTGTGTGTGTGTATGTGCATGTGTATTAGTTTGTCATTATCTCTCTTAGAGGCTTTCCTTTGTCTGCTTAGATTTTTTTTTTTTTTTCCATGTGTGTCCTTGTCATCAAAATAGTTTGAGTTGAGGCCTGGGATGAAATCTTCTTCTTCTAAACAGTTTTCTATAATCTCTAAAATATCTGAGAACCTTGAAACTAAATTCAGAATTTGAGATATTCTAACAAGCACATGGTGGAGCTACCATTTGGAATATTTTACACTGAATTCATGGCTTGAAGTTTTATATTTTATTTCTGTTTTGTATTTTTGTTCCTCTTTCTGAACCATGTAAGATCAGTCTGGTTTTAATATCTCAAATGAATGTTTCTATCCTATTCAGTTCTGGGATATAATATTTATCCGTCATAATACTTGTGATGTGGAAGAAAGTTCACTTTGGTTTATCTTTGCCCCTATATTATAGCCCCTTTGTGTCTCCAGCTTATTGTAGGAGGACCTCCAATTGGCTAACTTTGGAGTGACCTAAGACCTTGACTTCTGATTCTTGTATTCAGTTCGGTTCAGTTCAGTTCAGTCACTCAGTCATGTCCAACTCTTTGTGACCCCATGAATTGCAGCACACCAGGCCACCCTGTCCATCACCAACTCCCCGAGTTCACCCAAACTCATGTGCATCGAGTCGATGATGCCATCCAGCCATCTCATCCTCTGTCATCCCCTTCTCCTCCTGTCCCCAATACCTCGCAGCATCAGAGTCTTTTCCAGTGAGTCAACTCTTTTCATGAGGTGGCCAAAGTATTGGAGTTCCAGCCTCAGTATCAGTCCTTCCAATGAACACCCAGGACCGATCTCCTTTAGCATGGACTGGTTGGCCTTGCAGTCCAAGGGACTCTCAAGAGTCTTCTCCAATACCACAGTTCAAAAGCATCAATTCTTTGGTGCTCAGCCTTCTTCACAGTCCATCTCTCATATACATACATGACCACTGGAAAAACCATAGCCTTGACTAGACAGATCTTTGTTGGCAAAGTAATATCTTTGCTTTTCAATATGCTATCTAGGTTGGTCATAACTTTCCTTCCAAGGAGTAAGTGCCTTTTAATTCTTGTATACTTTGTGACAATTATAAACAAAGTTCTTACTTGTCAGATCAGCAAATGCCAGTAGAGTAAAACCTATTCCAGAGTAATTTTCTCACTCTGGATTCAAAATTTCCTTTTTCTTCTGGACAGTTGACCCAGACTATCTTTTGATTCTTCAGTATCTTGAGTAAAAATGTAAGATATATATATTCAAAAATTTCTGGTTGGATTTTGGCTGAAGGTTTAATGCAAATAACCTGCCCTGCACTACTTGAAGAAACTATTTTCAGAAGAATATTATCACAAAACTCATTATTATGTTTATATCTTGGTACCCCAAAGATAATTCTAGAGTAGAACCTCTTAGTCTTACTTATTCTTTCTTATAGTGACATAATACTATATCATTCGGATTATCAGTGAGGGAATGTCATTGGTAGAATGTCAGTGGTCAGAACTCTAAGTAATTAAGTAAACAGAAAATCAGAAAACCACAAGCCAGAATATTTAGAATCTAAATTAGAAAGTTATATATTAGAAACTATGGAAATGTCAGTAATGGAGACCCCACAAAAATCCCCACTATTTAATTTAAAAATCAGGGAACAGCTGCTTCTGGAAAGATGAAATATATGTATTTTCTCTGTTCCTCCATTAAGTACAATGAAAGTCCTTGGAATTATAGATAAAACAAATAGGTGGAGAGAAAAAGTCAATCGTAATAGGGATCTTGGCAGTCAAATAATAACATAGTGGTATATTCCTTGTTTTCCTTTCAGCCTCATATATCCAAGACTAGATACTGAAGAAGCTGGCAACCCAGAAATCCCAATGGCACAGATGGAAAAAGCCCCCACTCCTCCAAATGTCTGCTCTTTGTAGCCAAAGGACTGGGAAAGGGGGAAGGCTGGCAGGACAAAATACTTTGAGATCTTAGTGAAATAGGACACACACATACATACACACATTCAAATGAGCCCTCTCCCTCCAACACACACACTAGCAAAGTCTGGATCCCTACCCTTGCCAAACAGTAGTGAGATACCCCTCCTACCACTATCTGTGGAAACTAGGTGGGGAGCCCAATTTCCACTCTTAAATGATGATGAGGTGTCCCTCTACATCCCTAAAGGAGTAGTCCTAAAGGAGGCCTTCTGGAGAACCAGGGCTTTTGCATTCATTCAAAAATGAGCCCCTTGCCCCCATCATCAGTAGAGACTCTGTGGGGATTATGTATGAACGTCTCCACCCAGTAGTAGTGAGAAGACCTTCATCCTTTCATCCTCCCCCACTGAGGTGGTATGAGGGAAGGCCTGATGGGAATGAAAGATTCAAATTGTTCCCTCAGTGTTAACAAGACCACCCCTCCCCTCAACAGCATCAGTGAGAACCTTATGATGAGTAATAACAAGAAGCCCCTGCTCCTTGGAGCCAGGAGACAGACCCAGCAAGAAGTGACGTCCTGCTCCTACTCATCAGTCAAAAGGAGCCCACTCCCTGGTATTGGTGGAAGTAGTCATGTATGGATATGAGAGTTGGACTGTGAAGAAAGCTAAGCACTGAAGAATTGATGCTTTTAAACTGTGGTGTTGGAGAAGACTCTTGAGAGTCCCTTGGGCTGCAAGGAGATCCAACCAGTCCATTCTAAAGAAGATCAGTCCTGGGTGTTCTTTGGGAGGAATGATGCTAAAGCTGAAACTCCAGTACTTTGGCCACCTCATATGAAGAGTTGACTCATTGGAAAAGACTCTGATGCTGGGAGGGATTGGGGGCAGGAGGGGAAAGGGACGACAGAGGATCAGATGGC
>NW_011495032.1:9799055-9820651 GCF_000754665.1 Bison bison bison
TGGGTGGCATCACCAACTTTATAGACATGAGTTTGAGTGAACTCCAGGAGTTGGTGATGGACAGGGAGGCCTGGCCTGCTGCGATTCATGGGGTCACAAAGAGTCGGACATGACTGAGAGACTGAACTGAACTGAACTGATAAAACTGAACTGATAAAACCTGGATTTTCACTCCTCACCTGAAAATGATGTGATGGTAACTCCCCTAAGTCTACCTGAGTACTATTAGAAGACACGTGCTTCAGCATATAGTTGCAAAAGAGTCAGTTTTAATCAATAATTCCCAAAACATACTGGTTTTAGTAAAACAATATACATCATATCAAGAAACAAGATCTGAAAGTGGAGTCAACAAGAGAATCTGCACATGCCATCAATGAGATGATATAAGCATTACCACTATTTGACAATATTTTAAAGGAGCTACCACCACACATGTCTTCACAAGACATTCCAAACATACCTGAAAAGTTAAAAAGTAAATACAGCATATGTAAACACTCATACAACTCAACAATAAGACAATAAAGAACCTGATTTTAAAAATGGGCAGAAGAACTGAATAGACATTTGTTTCCAAAGAAGAAATACAGATGGCTCAAAGGAATCACAGGCACGGGAAAAGATGCTAAGCATTCCTAATCATCAGGAAAATGCAAGTCAAAAGTACAATGAGATATCACTTCACATCCATCATAATGGTTATCACCAAAAAGAGCACAAATAACGAATGTTTGTGATGATGTGAAGGAAAGAGAACCCCTGTGCACTCTTTTTGGGAAAGTAAATTGGTGCAGCCACTATGGAAAACAGAATGTAGGTTTCTTTAAAAGCTAAAAGTAGAGCAGCCATTGTGTTGCTGTTGTTCAGTCACTAAATCCAACTCTTTGCAACCCCATGGCCTGGAGTACATCAGGCTTCCTTGTCCAAAGCAGTCATATGATCTAGCAATTCTACTCCTGAGTATATATCTGGGAAAACAAACAACAAACAAAAAACTCAACCAATTTAAAAAATATATGCATCCCAATTTTCATAGTAGCATTATTTATGATTATCAATATATGGAAGTGACCTAAGTGCCCATCAATAGATGAATCAATAAAGATGTGGTATATATATGTGTGTGTGTGTAATACTACTCAGCCATACAGAATGATGAGATTTTGTCATTTGCAGCAACATGGATGGACTTGGAAGGCATTATGCTGAGTGAAGTAAGTCAGACAAAGACAAGCATTGCATGATATCACTGATACATGGAAACTAAAAAATACAGCAAAGTAGTGAATACAACAAAAAAAGAGGCACGCTCAGGAACACAGAGAACAAGCTAGAGGTTGCCAGTGGTAAGGCAATGTAAGGATGGGGTTGGACTTGGAGTTACAAACTATTGGGTGAAAGACTACAAGAATGTATTGTACAATACAAGGAACATAGTCAGTATTTTGTAATAGTTGTTCATGGAGTGTAGTCTTTAAAATTGTATTAAAAAAACTAAAAAAAAAAGAAAGTTTAAGCAAGTACATAGAACATTTTAGGAAATAAATAGATGATATGTTAAAAAAAAAAAGAGTGATGAGTTTGAATTAAAAATTAAAATAACCAAAATAAAAAATGTTAAACAGGTGAACAGAAAATTGGAGGATACAGAGGAAAGATTCAGTGAATTTGAAGACAGAACTACAGAAATTATATAATCTGAAATACAAAGAGAAAACAGACTGGAAAAAAGTAAAATGAAGCCTCAGAGACCTGTGAGACTGTAAGGAAATATTTCACAGTTTTAGTCATCAGAGCCCCAGAACTAAAGAAGAAATTATGGCAGGCCAAATAAACACTTGATGCAAAATTGAAAACTTCCCAAATTTACAAGGGACATAAACCTATAGATATAAGAAGGTAAGAAAACTCTAAACACAATAAGCTCAAATAAATATGTACCAAGACACTTAATATTTAAATTTATGAAAAAATGAAAATAAAATTTGAAAGCAATCAGATAAATAACACATTACTCATAGAAAAAAGCAATTTGAATGATATGAAACTTTTAATCATAAAACTTGGAAGGTCAGAGTGAAGTAGCACAATGTTTTTCAACTGATGAAGGAAAAGAACTGTTAACCTCAAATTCTATATTCAGTGAAAATACTGTTAAGGAATCAAGGCAAAATAACGATATCCTCAAAATGGAGGAAACCTAAGAGAATGTGTAATCAAAATTACCCTAAAATAATGGCAAGAAGAAATTCTCTAAACAGAAAAAAAAAATGATTTAGGAAAAGAGGATCTTGAAAAGTAAGAATGGAAAAAAGAGCCTGTAAAACTATAGTAAATACAAGAAGCTTTCATTTTCTTCTTTAGTATTCCAAATTGCATGTGATAATTTAAGTGAGAGGGGAGGGTAAAGGGTCAAGACTTATTATATAAAGCTATTGTAAGCTGAAAAATGCCCACTTCCTCACAAAAATATCCATGTCCCAATTCTTAGAATCTGTCGACCTTACCCTAATTGAAAAAAGGTTCATTACAGATTTAATCCATGTAAAGTTCTTGAGAGAGGAAATTACACTTGATTAACTGAGTGGTTGATAAATGCCACCACAGTATCTTTGTATGAAACAAGCAGAGACAAATAATGTAATTCTGTAGTAATGTAAAGATAGAAAACAAGATTAGAGTGGTATAGCTACAAGTGAAAGAATGCTGGAAGCCACTAGAAGATCGAAGAGGCAAGAAATGATTCTCCACTAGAGAATTACATTCTGGAAGGAGTGTAATCTGGCCAAATTATGATTTCAGCCAAAGATCTCTGGTCTTCAAAACAATGAGAGAGTAAATTTCTGTTATTTAAAGTAAAAAGTTTGAGATAATTTGTTAAAACAGCCACAGAAAACTAATAGAGCAAGTCTCATACACATGAATGAGTTCTGTTCAGAGAGCAAATTTGTAAGTCGAATTTCTTCATAAATTCAGCAAAGTTAGCCCAAGTACCCAATTAACACAATTAGCTATATAATACTGTACTGTAATAGGTTTACAATATTCTTCATATAAATAATGCATAAAAACAAACACAAAAAAGAAAAAAATCATCTTACAGTACAGTACCTTGAAAAGCACAGTAGTCCGGTACAATAACTGGCATACAAGGGCTGGCATTGAGTGAACGGGCCAAAACAGTTAATGACTAAAGGAGGGAGAGGTGATAGGAGATGGTAGAAATGATGGATCATCAGCTTGGAGACAGAGCCAAGATCAATTTCACTCACACCTGACACTGACGGCACAAGTTCTGTTCCTTTTTGGATTCAATTATATCTATCAATATCTTCTTGAAAAAAAGGATCCAGTGATGTCTGGGTAGAACCTCTTCCTTTTTCATCATAGATGGCATGGTAGCACGGGATTGCACTCTGAACAGCTGCGGCAACCTTTTTTGTACCATTATACATTTGGGTCCTTTGGCTCAAAAGCTAACTGCACCTCCTCAAATAAAGAAAATCCTCTTTTCATTTCCTTTGTTGTGAATCTCTTCTTAGCAGTATCAGCTACACCACCATTGCTTTTATGCTTGCCTCTGGACATCCTGGATTGAAATAAAGATATTGTAATACTGTAGTCTATAAAGTACTGTTCAACAAAGTACACAAAAGTATGACTTGTAGAGGGTACACACACATGACAATGTACACCAGATACATGAACTAACAACTTAGATGACTGGACATGAGGATGCATGTTCACATCTTTGAAAGTCTACAACCTGAAGGTTTGTTAATAGGGAATATAGTGTACAAAATCCATAGTAGTCAAGAATATGTGTTATTGGCAATAAAAGGAAACTTCCTCAACATGATAAAGGGCATTATAGAAAAATATTTATGTAGACACAGCCAACATGATACACAGTGGTGAAATACTGAAAGCTCTACCCTGAAGAACAAGTATCAGATAAGGATGCTTGCTTTCACCGCTGCTATTCAGCATCACATTGGAGTTTTAGTCAAAGCAACAAGGCAAGAAAAATAAATATTTAAAAATCCCAATATGAAAGCAAGAGTTAAAACTGTCTATATACTAAGATGATATGATTCTATATAGAAAATCCCAAAGAATTCACAAAATAACTAGCAGAGTTAAAAAACAAGTTCAGCAAAGTTGTGGAGTACAAGATCAAAATGCAAATAATGGTTGTGTTTCTATATACCAGCAATGAACAAACCAGAAAGGAAAAGAGGGAAATATTCTATTTAAAATGACATACAAAAGAATAAAATACTCTGGACTAAATATATACAGGGAGGTGAAATATTTGTACAGTGAAAATGATAAAACATTGCTGATAGAAAGTTAAAAGACCCCAGTGAATCAGAGTACATCATGAGAAACGCTGGACTGGAAGAAGCACAAGCTGGAATCAAGATTGCCAGGAGAAATATCAATAACCTCAGATATGCAGATGACACCACCCTTATGGCAGAAAGTGAAAAGGAACTCAAAAGCCTCTTGATGAAAGTGAAAGTGGAGAGTGAAAAAGTTGGCTTAAAGCTCAACATTCAGAAAACAAAGATCATGGCATCCGGTCCCATCACTTCATGGGAAATAGATAGGGAAACAGTGGAAACAGCGTCAGACTTTATTTTTCTGGGCTCAAAAATCACTGCAGATGGTGACTGCAGCCATGAAATTAAAAGACACTCACTCCTTGGAAGGAAAGTTATGACCAACCTAGATAGCATATTCAAAAGCAGAGACGTTACTTTGCCAACAAAGGTTCGTCTAGTCAAGGCTATGGTTTTTCCTGTGGTCATGTATGGATGTGAGAGTCGGACTGTGAAGAAGGCTGAGCACTGAAGAATTGATGCTTTTGAACTGTGGGGTTGGAGAAGACTCTTGAGAGTCTCTTGGACTGCAAGGAGATCCAACCAGTCCATTCTGAAGGAAATCAGCCCTGGGATTTCTTTGGAAGGAATGATGCTAAAGCTGAAACTCCAGTACTTTGGCCACCTCATGTGAATATTTGACTCATTGGGAAAGACTTTGATGCTGGGAGGGATTGGGGGCAGGAGGAGAAGGGGACGACAGAGGATGAGATGGCTGGATGGCATCACTGACTCAATGGCCGTGAGTCTCAGTGAACTCCGGGAGTTTGTGATGGACAGGGAGGCCTGGCGTGTTGTGATTCATGGGGTCGCAAAGAGTCGGACACGACCGAGCAACTGAACTGAACTGAACTGAATAGAAAGATATCTTGAATTGGAAGAAAATATTGTTTAGGTGGCAAGATTATAAAAACAATTTATAGATTCAATGTGATGCCTGTCAAATCTCAATGGATATATTTGTGCAAATCAGAAAAAAGAGCCCTCACCAGATCCCACTTATGCTTGTGTCTTGATTTTGGACATCCTAGCCTTTAGAATTGTGAGAAATAAGTGTTTGGTATTTAAGTCACCCAGCTATGGCATTTTGCTCTAGTTGCCCAAGCTTACTATAACAGATCTTATATCTAGACTATATAAAGAATTCATACAACCAAACAAGAATAATTTTTTAAATTGAAAAATGGGTATACAAATTAAATAGTCATTTCTCCAAAGAAGGCATAAAGGTAGCCAATAAACAGATGAAAGATGCTCAGCATTATTAGTTTGTACGGGAATGTAAACCAAAACTATACTATGGTACCAATTCAGACCCACTACTGTGGGTTTAAAATTAAACCCACTACTGTGGGTTTAAAATTAAAACAGAAAGTAACAAAATTTGGTTAGAACCTGGAGAAATTGGAACTCTGTGCATTGCTGGTAGAAATATAAAATGATTTAGCTGCTAGGGAAAACCATTTGGCAGTTCCTCAGAAAGTTAAACTTAGAATTGCCATATGGCCCTCCAATTTCATTCCCAGGAAAAAAGATTGAAAACATGTATTCAAACAAATACACGTACACATATGTTCATAGCAGCACTTCTCATAACAGCCAAACAGAGGGAACAGTCCAAATGTCCATAACATGTATAAATGGATAAATATGCTGTATACATGCAATGGGATATCATTCAGCCATGAAAAGAAATAAAAGTATAGACTTGAAAATATGTTAAGTGAATGAGACCAAGCAAAAGGTTACATATTGTATAATTCCATTTCTAAGAAATTTCCACAATAGGTAAATTCAGAGAGATGCAATACAAATTGGTGGTTGTCAAATGCTAAGGATGGGACAAAATGGTGAGCTGCTTCTTTTTTTCTTTCTTTAGGAGTTATAGAAATTTTTCTTATTGGAGTTTAGTTGCTTTACTATGTTGTCTTGGTTTATGCTGTACAGCAAAATGAAGCAACTAGGCATATATCCTCTCTTTGTCAACATCTTAAGGGGTATGGGGTTTCCTTCTGTGATGAAAATCTTCTGGAACTAAATAGAGGTGATGATTACACAACACTGTAAATGTACTACGTGTCGCTGAATTGCTCATTCTAAAATGGTTAATTTTAAATTGTGGGTATTTCAACTCAATATATTTTTAAAGACTTATTGAAATTAAAAGATGCTTACTCCTTGGAAGGAAAGTTATGACCAATGTAGACAGCATATTCAAAAACAGAGACACTACTTTGCCAACAAAGGTTCGTCTAGTCAAGGCTATGGTTTTTCCTGTGGTCATGTATGGATGTGAGAGTTGGACTGTGAAGAAGGCTGAGCGCTGAAGAACTGATGATTTTGAACTGTGGGGTTGGAGAAGACTCTTGAGAGTCCCTTGGACTGCAAGGAGATCCATCCAGTCCATTCTGAAGGAGATCAGCCCTGGAATTTCTTTGGAAGGAATGATGCTAAAGCTGAAACTCCAGTACTTTGGCCACCTCATGCGAAGAGTTGACTCATTGGGAAAGACTCTGATACTGGGAGGGATTGGGGGCAGGAGGAGAAGGGGACGACAGAGGATGAGATGGCTGGATCGCATCACTGACTCGATGGACGTGAGTCTCAGTGAACTCCAGGAGTTGGTGATGGACAGGGAGGCCTGGCGTGCTGCGATTCATGGGGTTGCAAAGAGTCGGACACTACTGAGTGACTGAACTGAACTGATTGCATCTACAAGAAAACAAGATGCTTCCATACAATTTAATTTTTTGAGAAGAAGAAGACACCTGGACAGATTGCTTTAAGAAAGCACATTAAGAAGACTGCAAACCAACCTACTTATGAATATGTATTAATACAATAAAACTAAGTCTATAATTAGCCTTTGGAGTCCAGCTGTATATTAAAAATGTAGTCCATGACCAAATGAGACTACTTTGAGAAATCTAGATCTCTGAAAATATAGGAAAAGTCATAAAAATTATTAGCTATTTTAATACACACCAGAATACAACACTAAACTTAGTCATGAGGCGTGAAAATAATTCTATTAACAATTCAAAATAAGAACACAGTGTTTCCAGCCATGTAACAAGAAATTGAAGTTAAAGTTTATATGTAGGAAAAGAGGAGCACTATAGTAATTATTTTCTGGTACCATGAAAATATATCAGGAGTCCAAGTAAGGCTGAAAAAGTATTACAAGAAATAAGATATTAATATATTATTAAAAGGCCAGATTTGTAATGACCATGGTTTATGTTTTTTCTTCAAACGAAATTTTGAAAGGAAGGAGAAAATATCAAAGGAAAGAGGAAAAAAAAAAAACAATCTTTCAAGTCTAACAAAGCATATCTGTTGACAAGATTTAACCTTCACTCTGATAGTTGTTAATTTTTGGCAATGTGATAATTAATGTTTCCCCTACATTCTAACATAGAAAATTGAGATTAAAAATATACAATTTTTATAAAACTGTACTGTATCAGAACAAGTGTTTATATCCTCATCTTTCTGAAACCAAATCATGGGATAAAATTCTTAATCTATCCTCTAGCAAGAAGTAATTAAAGAAGACTAATTGATGGGTATTTACTCCTGTGTACTTGGGTAATTTTAGAAGAAACTGAATCTTTGGAACCCTACAGAACAAAATTCTTATATTAGAGATTGTTTTTGTTTAGCTAAAGAATTTGTTCCTTACTTTCTTCCCTTCCTTTCCCTTCCTTCCTTCTGTCCCATCTTTCTGTCACTATCTCTCTTCTCTCTTTTTCTTCCTGTTTTTGGTGATAGAGAACCCTTTAGGAGAACTGCTTGGTCAAGGCTCATGGAAGTGTAGTCTCCAGGACTAGGAAAACACACAGAGCCCAAACTCATGCAAAAATCTAGAGGTTGTTAAGAAATAATGGCAGCAATTGGGATAAATGTAGAAATAGATGAGGGTGAATTGTTGATAAGAGTCAGAAAATTAAACAGGTTAAAAGGCAAACAATTCCTTAGACTTTGACAAGGATATGATCCTAGGGTACACTGAATCGACTTAAAAGTCCTAGAGCCAGATTCAGTGACTCAGGCAAGTCATGCATGTAATATTCACACTTTTGTTTAATATCTTTTCAGGATTGATGTTAGGAAATCATACTTCAATAAGCCTGGGTGCAAAAACTTACAAAATTAATGCAATTCATCAAGAAATGAAAAAGTCACTAAAATAGTGTAATGAGCTAATACTTGCCAGTGTTAGTTCTTCAGTCTGGCAGTATTATTCAAAGAGATAGAAAGGGCTTAAAAGAGTGCCAGGAAAATCTGTGGAAAAGGGAAATTTTAGCTATAATTTATTTTATTATGATCAACTGACCTCATCTAAATGAAATCAGTTGATCAATCAAAATGACAGTTTGTGTCATGCTATGTATCAAAACCCAATTCTAAAAGAAGATAATTCAGTATTTTTCCAGTCTGCCAACCATGTAACCAAAGTACTCATTTTTTTTTCAGAATTAAAATAGATATTTTTTTTGAGAAGGATGTTTTAAATTCATGTTTCTACATTTATCATTTTCAAAAGTGGTGGTTTACTCCCCCTCATGAAAGATGAAAAAATTAGCATATTTATACTTCCTTCCACCCCCAAACCTGCTGGTTTTATGGGCATCAAATGGTAGTTTTGTGAAAGTGATAATTTTAAAATTATTTTTATGTAATATGGCCAATATTTTGAGAATTACAATATTTATACTATGTATTGTAATGTACCACAATTATATAAGCTTGGTTCCATTTTTAAATGGACAAAATGTTCCCTGTAAGTTACTTTGCAAGAAAATTCTTAAATTTTCTCTGAATAGACTTTTTGATCATATCTTGAAAGCCTTTTTGTTAATTTTTGTTTATTTGTTTTGTTTTCTGTATGTTGTTTTTTTTTTTTCCCTCCCCCATGGAAAAAATCTGTGTTATTAAAGCTTTTAAAGGCCTTCCCAGGTGGTGCTAGTGGTTAAGAACCTGCTTGCCAATGCAGGAGATGTAAGAGACATGGGTTCAATCCCTGGATTGAGAAGACCTCTGGAGGAGGGCATGGTTACCCTCTCCAGTATTCTTGCCTGGAGAATCCCATGGACAGAAGACCCTGCCAGTGTGCAGTCCATAGGGTCGCACAAAGTTGGATGTAAGTGAGCTGACTTAGCTTGCATGCCAAGCTATTAAATCTTTTTACATCTGACAATGTTTTTGTGTTGGATTCACATATGTAAAGTGGGCTTCCCTAGTGGCTCAGACGGTAAAGCGTCTGTCTGCAATGCAGGAGACCCAGGTTCAATCCCTGGGTTGGGAAGATCCCCTGGAGAAGGAAATGGAAGCCCATTCCAGTACTCTTGCCTGGAAAATCCCATGGACCATGGAGCCTGGCAGGCTACTGTCCAAGGAGTCGGACATGACTGAGCAACTTCATTTTCACATATGTAAAACAACTTAATTGGATATGGAAACTCAATTCAACACAGATATCTCTTCTACACTGGATTATATTCTATTTTATTCTGAAATATGAAGATGCTATTGAATAGAAGTCTGAGAGCAAATATTTGTTTCCTTTGATACTTAAGTCCAGTCTTCATAGTTATAGAATTTTTAAAAGTATACTTAAAAAATAAGGAAGTACTCAAAATATGACTCATACCTTTTAGCCACTTACTTTGGGAAATCACTAGAAGATGTTTATTAACAAATTCCTTTAATACAAGAATTTTTTTCTCCCATTTCATCTTGGAAGCTTGCCCTTTTCATTATTATATTTTTTTGTTTGAGAAATTCAAACTTTATAAATTTAACCTTCCATTGTCTGTTTTCCTTGAAATAACTTCATTAGTTTTGATTCCATATTAAATTCTGTGATCATGTTATACGTATATGTGTATTCTCCTGTTTGCCCATATAAATACATTTTTAGTCTACACTCTTAACATCATGACTTTTAGCTATTGTTTCATTTATTACTTTTTATTATTTCCCTTTTATTTTATTATTTTCTTCTAGAGTAGTTTCTGTTTAAAATTATTTTCTTCCTAGAATTGCGTAGTTCCAAGCTATGAATATCCTTCTCTGAAAATACACATGATTTTTTCTATTCCTTTTTAAAATGGTTTTACAAACTCTTTGGGAATCAAGATCAAAGACAAGTATCACAGATTTTTAAGTTAGGAAAGCACTGTCAGCTGTAACAATAAAGCCCCACATTTTGGTAGCTTAACAGAGCTGAAGTTCATTTTCTGATTACATAACAATCCAATGTTGGCATTCCTGGTCTGAGGTAATTAAGGAATTAAGGCCCCTTCCATCTTGAAGCCATACTATCCACTAGTATGCATTTTTTCAGAAAATTCATCTGCTATTTAAAATTCTCTGGCCCAGAGTAACATCCATTGCATTTGTCAGCACTGTATTGACAAAATCATCCCATGGTCATCTATAAATTGGTGGGGGGCTGGTAAATATGATATCTGCCTGGGAACCCTCTTTATGTCTCTGTACCTCTGTATATGGAAAGGAGAGTAGTCATATTGATGGACAGCTACTACATCTGCCATATTCTATTCCTCTGACCACTGATGACCAGTGAACATCCTTCTCACATACTAATATATCCACTCCTCTCCAAGGAAAACAACCCAAAGTTATATGTAGTCACAACAGTTAGCTCAGAGTTCAGGCTCTCAGGTGATGTGCAGCTCCCTCCGTTTCTGGATGAGGCTGTTTGTAGTCTTGACAAGTCACCTTATCCTCTGATATAGCAGTAAGAAAATGTCAAGACGACTGCCATAAAAACTCCCATTTAGAAAAGAGAAAATCAAGAAACATGAGTATCATGTTTCCATGGGAAGGATAAATATCTGCTCAACAGGTGTTACGAAAGCCTCTGCCCTGCAATGGGGGAAGCTCCTTGTTTTGATGCTGGTTCTACTTCTCTTCCAAGTTTCCTCCATTGACCTTGTCCCTAGGTTATGATTCCTTGTCTGGTTTTTAGTCTTCTTGGGCTCCCTTCTTGTGACAGTTATTATGCAGTTGCTTCACAGTCCAAACAGTCTTCCATCTTCTGCTTTGTGATATTGATGCTGGCACAATGCAAACCACATCTCTGTTTTGCCAGCTGGCTCCCTATTAATCTCTGATGATAGGGGCACTAAAGGAAAGTTGTTTGGGAAAAGCAGGGTGAAGAGACTTTCTCTTTTCTATTTCCATCCCAGCAATGTTTTTTCACCACAGCTGCAATAGCTTCTTCCTATATAGCAGCACAATACAGTTTGGTGCCTGTTCAACACTTGCAGATCTAAGTTGATTGCACATCCCTCAGAAACACAAACACTAGCCCAGCAGTTACCTAGTCTCACAGGTATGGAGCCCCTCCTTGAAACATCTAAAATTTTATCACTTCAAACTCTTCCTTTTGTTTCTTCAGCCTAGGGACAACAGCTGTCTCTTGAAGTGACTACTTCTAAAATATCTTAGTCTTGTTTTCTTTTTTAGTATATTTTTAATTTTTTAAAATTATTGAAGTATAGTTGATTTACAATATGTGTTAACTTCTCTGGTGTACATAGTGGAAAAGAATGGAAAATATTAAAAGAGCATATATATATATATATATATATATATATATATATATTCTTTTCATATTCTTTCCACTATGGTTTATTGCAGGATATTGAATATAATTCCCTCTGCTATACAGTAGGAACTTGTTTACCCATTCTATATATAATAACTTATATCTGCTAACCCCAGCCTCACAATCTTTTTGATTTTTTAGTTATCTAGGTGTCTTTATATCTGGTTGGTAATTCTTTAAATAGCTATGATGATTTCTACTTCCTGATTGGACTGGTACAATTGAGCTGATACAGATAATGATACCAGCAGAGGTACTAGGAAGTAAAAATCCTAAAATGGGGCCTGGGGTATTAGTTGGATTGAATCTTTGGGACTGGATATTGATGGTTCCTTGCTAGTGGGTAATGGGTTTCTCCCTAATCCATGAAATATCATAGCTCCACGATTAACCAAATTTTCACCTGTGGTTGATTTTTTGTGATAAAGTACAACTAAGGAAAGTGTGTGAGGTGATCAGATAGACTGCTATATTAATTCCTGGCAGTCATGATGACTACAACACTTGTCATGGGACAGATTTTCTTGATTATCCTGGAGCATCTACAGAGAAAAATTTACAAGATCTCAGATCATTAAACTTTCTATTCATGTCACAGAGAACCAGAGTTCTTCTAAGGAACCTTAAACACTCTCTTCTTTTTTTCCTTATAGCCCCAGAGATAAATATTTCTGAAAATTAAAACAAAATTTAATGGCTTGGACTATAGTATTACAGTGAAATCTGAATCAATATCCTCTTCAATCTTTCATGTAGATATTAAAGCATTCTTGGAACCTGGAAGAGGGACTTCTGGTAGAATTGAGATGAAGTTCAGAATCCTGGAGCTCCAAGTCACTCTGAGCATCAGTTGCATATAGGAACAGATTTTCTTACTAAGTCTGAAAAGACTGGTTTTCCTTTGCCTTAAAATCCTATAGGACATCTATAATAAAAGAGTTGCTTTATTTAGGGATATAAAAGATCTCCATCTCACCCCAAACAATTTTGCTGTTTTGGGGCCCACAAATATAGTCAGATATTATCATTTCCAAGGATCTACACATTCCAATCCCATAGGAGGTAACTTACACTTATGTATTGCAGGATTTTGTTAATTTAATTAAGCAGAAACCTGAGAAATAGGTAGTCTCATTGAAAGGATACTAGATCAGGGAGAGCAGAATACAACAATGAACTAGTGTTTGTGGTTGTTGTTGCTGTTGTTTTGATATAGATGTACTTACTAAAGATACTGGGAATGGATTCTTCTTTTATTTGGTTAGTTGCATTCATGATTAACATTAATATTTAATGAGGTTGAAATATTAGAAACTCCTTTGCAAGCATAGATGAAGATATCCAAAGTGAACTTATTTACAAAACAAATGTAGAAAACAAACTTATGCTTAACAAGAGGAAAGGAGGGGAAGTTATAGATTGGGGAACTGGGATGGATATATACACACTACTATATATAAAATAGATAACTAATAAGGACCTACTGTATAACACAGAGAACTCTACTTGATACTCTGTAATGACCTACATGGGAATTGAATCTAAAAAAGAAAAAAGAATAGATATATGTATATGTATATCTATTCTTTTGCCTGGAAAATCCCATGGACGGAGGAGCCTGGTGGGCTGCACTCCATGAGGTCGCTAAGAGTTGGACACGACTGAGCAACTTCACTTTCACTTTTCACTTTCATTGGAGAAGGAAATGGCAACCCACTCCAGTGTTCTTGCCTGGAGAATCCCAGGGACGGGGCAGCCTGGTGGGCTGCCGTCTATGGGGTCGCACAGAGTCGGACACGACTGAAGTGACTTAGCATAGCATAGCATATGTGTATGTATAACTGATTCACTTTACTGTACATCTGAAACCAATACAACATTATAAATCAACAATACTGAAATAATAATTTAAAAAATGAAAAAGAGGAACATATCTTACAGTTTATGAAGATAGAAATGTTGGAGTGAATTTATCATATGCATCCTACTACCTCTCCCCAAGACAGTCCAGAGACCACTTTCTCCAGTAAGGCATTGAAAATTCTACTAAGGAGAGGCTCTGCAGTGCTATCTTGTTCCAGCCAGATGTGACAACGGCAAAGGCTACCATTAAACTTTGTGACTCAATGTAACTGAAAAGAACCCAGAGCAGCAGAATTCAAATGATAAGGTTGGTTTATTAAAGATGAGGCATGTTCATTTATCTTAATATTTAGCAGAGACTAAATCTCTATCAGAATCTTAAAATGCAGGGTCTTGATCACTAGCTTATTTATGATAGTTGTCTCAGGAAAGAAATAGATTAGTATTTCCTTCTATAACAACAACAACCAAAAAATAACAACAACACAACTTCTGTCTGGTGGCCAGAAATATGAGCTCTTCACTACAATGGAGGGTCATATTTTCTTAACTTATTTTTAAAGCTAAGCTGGTTTGCAGATCAGAGTCTCTTGATTGAAAGACAGGCTGATTTCCATTGAATAAAAACTCTGCAGCTCTGTCTCTGTAAATCATCCTCTCTGCCTAGATCTAAGGAAATTGTAACCAATTACTTGAACAATAGTGCCTTGGGGAAAAGACTATGTAGATTTCTCAGAGATTACTAGATTCTGGCTCTATGTTACTAATTCTTGTGGTTCACAGTTTAAAATGAGGCTTATGGTGAAATTTTGACCCAAGTTCAAATAAGGACATGATTAGTAGGTCTGCTTATCACTCCTGTGGTTATTTTTCCATTTACTGAATACATACCTGGAATGGCCATTCTTAGAACGTAGTAGAATATTCCCATTAAATCACAGGATTTTTACACTTGGTTAATGTTCTCTTTGATAATTCCTTTTTCTTGGGGGACAATGTAGGCTTCTGATCTTTTTGCATCGAATTCTTTCAATGTCTCAGAAATCACCTTAAAAGTTATCACCTAGACCTAAACAAAGGTCTCAAACTATTTTGCTTTTTCACCTTATGGGACTTGGTTAACTTACTAGATATTGTCACAGGGTCATTTAAAAGAAATAGGCCATAATGAGAAGGCAATGCCTTTAATCTAACCTGCCTTCTAAGGTATAGTAGGCAAATATTTTACCAATTATTATACTTGGCCTCATTGGAACAGGCCTCTAATTTTAACATCCACGATTCTGTTATCCATGCCGAGAAAAGGGTATGAGGAACAGTGATTTCAGGGCATGAGCTTTCATTTCCCAGGGCTACTGGCTATGCTGTTTCCACCTAGTTCAGAGAAAGCTGTGGTCTGTAGGAGAGAACCTAGAACTGAAGGGGGTCCTGCAGTGCAGCAAAAGTGTTATCTGCAGGAGTGTAGTGTGCAAGCTACTCTAAAACCTGTATGAGGACAAAATCTGCTACACCCAAATGTTTTTTGCCATGTGGCTTGTTTTTAACTGAAAACAAGCCATATCCGAAAGATTCAGGAAGAAACATTGACCTGCCCCCTAAAAGCCTAAAGTATTATATAGAATGGCTGTTCCCAGAATAAAATTATCATTAGATGTTTTTCTAAAGAATATAAGCCAGGTGTGGTGGGGAGAACAGGGCCTAGATCTCAGAGCCCAATCTGTATCTCATTGACTGCCTGGCTCAACAAACATTTGTTTACTCAAAATTTGCTTTTTCAGCTCCACGTGAATTGCCTCCACCCCTTTTGATGTCCCAAGCCACTAGCCCTAACATTCTTTTTTATCTTTAGGTGAAGATGGTATTTAAGGTAAGGGATTTTGCCATTTTCGTGATCTACTTAGCTTTCTTGGATCTCTCCCATGTATATAGATTATCAAACTTTTGTTTGATTTTTTTTCATGTGAAGCTGTCTCATGTCAATTTAATTCTTAGACCATCCAAGAAATCTAGGAGGATAAAGGAATATTTCTTTCTCTTTGACAAACCCTTTCCTCCTCTAGTATTTCTCCTGTGCTTTCTTTTTTTTTAAATATAAATTTATTTATTTTAATTGGAGGTTAATTACTTTACAGTATTTTATTGGTTTTGCCATACATCAACATGAATCTGCCACAGGTATACACGTACTCCCCATCCTGAACCCCCCTCCCTCTCCCTCCCCATACCATCCCTCTGGGTCGACTCAGTGCACCAGCCCCAAGCATCCAGTATCGTGCATCGAACCTGGACTGGTGATTCATTTCATATATGATATTAGACATGCTTCAATGCCATTCTCCCAAATCATCCCACCCTCTCCCTCTCCCACAGAGTCCAAAAGACTGTTCTATACATCTGTGTCTCTTTCACTGTCTCGCATACAGGGTTATCGTTATCATCTTTCTAAATTCCATATATATGTGTTAGTATACTGTATTGGTGTTTTTCTTTCTGGCTTACTTCACTCTGTATAATCGGCTCCAGTTTCATCCACCCATTAGAACTGATTCAAATGTATTCTTTTTAATGGCTGAGTAATATTCCATTGTGTATATGTACCACTGCTTTCTTATCCATTCATCTGCTGATGGACATCTAGGTTGCTTCCATGTCCTGGCTATTATAAACAGTGCTGCGATGAACATTGGGGTACACGTGTCTCTTTCAATTCTGGTTTCCTCAGTGTGTATGCCCAGCAGTGTGATTGCTAGATCATAAGGCAGTTCTGTTTCCAGTTTTTTAAGGAATCTCCACACTGTACTCCATAGTGGCTGTACTAGTTTGCATTCCCACCAACAGTGTAAGAGGGTTCCCTTTTCTCCACACCCTTTCCAGCATTTATTGCTTGTAGACTTTTGGATCGCAGCCATTCTGACTGGCATGAAATGGTATCTCATTGTGGTTTTGATTTTTATTTATCTGGTAATAAGTGATGTTGAGCATCTTTTCATGTGTTTGTTAGCCATCTGTATGTCTTCTTTGGAGAAATGTCTGTTTAGTTCTTTGGCCCATTTTTTGATTGTGTCATTAGTTTTCTGGAATTGAACTGCAGGAGTTGCTTCTACATTTTTGAGATTAGTTGTTTGTCAGTTGCTTCATTTGCTATTATTTTCGTCCATTCTGAAGGCTGTCTTTTCACCTTGCTTATAGTTTCTTTTGATGTGCAGAAGCTTTTAAGTTTAATTAGGTTCCATTTGTTTATTTTTGCTTTTATTTCCAATATTTTGGGAGGTGGGTCATAGAGGATCCTGCTGTGATGTATGTCAGAGAGTGTTTTGCCTATGTTCTCCTCTAGTTTTATGGTTTCTGGTCTTACGTTTAGATCTTTAATCCATTTTAGTTTATTCTTGTGTATGGTGTTAGAAGGTGTTCTAGTTTCATTCTTTTACAAGTGGTTGACCAGTTTTCCCAGCACCACTTGTTAAAGAGATTGTCTTTAATCCATTGTATATTCTTGCCTCCTTTGTCAAAGATAAGGTGTCCATAGGTGCATGGATTTGTCTCTGGGCTTTCTATTTTGTTTCATTGATCTATATTTCTGTCTTTGTGCCAGTACCATACTGTCTTGATGACTATGGCTTTATAGTAGAGCCTGAAGTCAGGTAGGTTGATTCCTCCAGTTCCATTCTTCTTTCTCAAGATTGCTTTGGCTATTCGAGGTTTTTTGTATTTCCATACAAATTGTGAAATTATTTGTTCTAGCTCTGTGAAAAATACCGTTGGTAGCTTAATAGGGATTGCATTGAATCTATAGATTGCTTTGGGTAGTATACTCATTTTCACTATATTGATTCTTCCAATCCATGAACATGGTATATTTTTCCATCTATTAGTGTCCTCTCTGATTTCTTTCACCAGTGTTTTATAGTTTTCTATATATAGATCTTTAGTTTCTTTAGGTAGATATATTCCTAAGTATTTATTCTTTACATTGCAATGGTGAATGGAATTGTTTCCTTAATTTCTCTTTGTATTTTCTCATTATTAGTGTATAGGAATGCAAGGGATTTCTGTGTGTTGATTTTATATCCTGCAACTTTACTATATTCATTTATTAGCTCTAGTAATTTTCTGGTGGAGTCTTTAGGGTTTTCTATGTAGAGGATCATGTCATCTTCAAATAGTGAGAGTTTTACTTCTTCTTTTCCAATTTGGATTCCTTTTATTTCTTTTTCTGCTCTGATTGCTGTGGCCAAAACTTCCAGTTTCTATTACAAGGTTTGGCATTGTGCTCCTGGCAAAGAGAAATATTTACAGTGCTCAGCTCTTATGATAAAGCAGCCTAATATATGAATTTATCAATGAGAGACAATAAATTGATCATTGACAGAGCTGGTATTGATGCATCACCTCTGTCCACATAACATTAGCAAAAATTAGTAACATGATAACATTCAGTTAGGAAGGGGCCAGGAAACTGTAGTTCCTACATCGGCAGCTGTCTGTCAGTAAATGCCATGACATGGGACTGATAGACAAAATTTTTGTATAAGCCATCACTTCTGCTACAATTCAAGTTATCCATATATTTGGAATTGAGGTGAGTCAATCATGTTTCTGAGAAGCTGAGTGAGGAAAATATCAGAATCTCTGGCCCTTCTACTGAGGATAACATATATTAATATTATTTTGCATGTAGTCATCTTTGCTACTTTTTGTCTATAGTTGTGAAGATAGTTCCCACTAAGTTATTTTCTGCACCTATAAGAATCTCCCATTAATACTGGATTTCTCCATGTACCATCCTTGACTCCAATTCTGTACATCCATCCTGGTCATGTTATTATTTTTTCTTAAATCTGTATACTTATTTCCTGTATAATATACCCCCTTTTAAGAAGAAGAATTATATTCTTAATAAAATTTTGGTCCTACTCTTTCTTATGTTTGGGCATGTTTCCAGGTTCTTGGGGGTGTGCTGTTTTTAAAGTCAGTTTTATCATCACCATAACTACTAGAAGTCATTCACTTATTTTTAGCTAAGTCAATTCAATGAAATGCTGATTATGGAAAAGATGTATATTAATTCTTAAATTTGTGTAAAGAAACAAGTAATACTTAATGATCTCATAATCCAGGAGGATCTATCATTATTTGAGGGGGATGTCTTTATAGTTCCTTTTTCTGTGCAAGTTTAATATATTTTAATTTATGCTAAAAATAAATGTATCCTTTTAAAAGTAGGATATAATATTAAATCCTTGTGAATATAGTTTGCAACATTTGCATAGCATTTACTAATATTGGTACACCATGCTTGAAGTAGTCATTTTAAGGCTTTTGGAATTTGTGTTGGATCTGACTTTTCCCTGTTATGCTTAAACAAAGTGACAGAGATGCTTACAAATAAAGCACAAAAAAATCTCTGCAAATTTAAATATCTAAAAACAGGTTTATAAAGGTTGAATTTCAAAATTAAAATTATTGATTTTTTAAGGCCTTGATATCTGTTGACAATCATTTTCTAAAATAATTTTTCATATTAACAAGAATTATGATGGTATTCTTTTAATAAAACCATCACCAGCACCAAAGCATGTTTTTAATGTCTACCTACTTAAACTGATATTGTAAGCTTTGTGATGTCTTTTGTGCCCAGTATCACTGTAAATATCAGGTATTAAAATTTTCTATCATGTGACATCGCAATTGTCTGTCACTGAAAGTCTCAACCTGTTTTTTTCTTTAATATTCTCATGAATATTTTTATTTCCTCCTTGAGAAGTAAGAAGGAAAATAAAACTAGCAATTCTTATATTAGGTGGTTTTACTTGTTTTGTCCCCTCATGTGTAAGCAATTTTCTGACATTTGTGATATTTGTAGATGCCAAGAATTCCTATATGAAATCCCATGTGAGACTTAAAGAACTAAATGTGTCCTGAAAAAAAAAAAAGCAGGATGCATGGTAATAACTCTGAGTTCTGTGAGTACCCATTTAGCAAGTACTTGGCAGAAATGATCATATATAAGTTTTTAATGTTGAAATAGTATTAATTTAGGTCCTTTAACAGCATTCAGTGGCACAGTATGCTATAGTAATCATCAGTAGTCATCAACTCATTTCCTAACTTCCAACATTGTTTCACATGCCTGTCATTCTCTTACTAGTAACACCTCTTGAGCCCTCAGTGATTTTCAGCCAGGAAATGATGCCACTTTTTTAGGCAGTAATATCTACTGCATAGTATTCCCTCTACCCATTAGGGAAAAAAATGAAAAAACAAAAACCAAACTCTTATAATTTTTTCAGTTGGCTGGAAAGATCCTCTGTAGGTTTCTACTGTTTATTCATGCTGCTACTGAAGGGTAAGTCTAGAAAGATGACCTTACTTCAATATTCAAAAGATGGTGCTGGCTGTTGGCCAATAAGTCTTGATTTCTCTTCCACATGATTTCTCATACTCAGGTGGCTAGATTGACTTCTGTTTATGGAAACATTTCAAGAAATTGAGAACAGAAGATGTAAGTTCATTAAGGTCTTAGAAACTGTGTGATATCACTTTTACTAAATTGTGTTGGTCAATCAAAGTAAATCACACAAAACAGCACATATCCAAGAAATGGGGAAAGATACTCCACCTCTGTATTAAAGAAATGGCAAAGTAACACTGATATAGCCATGCATAATCAATTGGGAATAATTTGTGGTCATATTTTGCAGTCTACTTTTGACTCTCTCTTACTACAATTATTTAAATTCCTCTTTGTTAAAAATTCACTCATCTATTCACAAGACTTCCAAAGTTTCATCTAACTGTGACATTAAGCTCAAAACCTAGTATCTTATGAATCTGGCTCATATATAAATGAGTCTTCTTTATACAAATACCTATAAATTGTAAAGGCAAATTATCTACATCACTCCATTCCCCAGTACATGATGATTGGCTAGGAACAGAATAATCATCAGACCCTCCTATTAAAAAAGGGAAAGACTGTGAGAACACAGGAATCAATGATTCATAGCATTTCTGAAATTCAGTCTATCACATATAGTCAGTTGCCTCTACGCTGGGAGCAGGGTATGGTCATTGATAAGGTATTGTTTTTAGTCTTTTGTGAGAGCTTTTCTGGGGCATTTTTCCAAATATCTCTTGGCTCTGTCCGGTTGAATCTTGGTGCTACCTTCTAAGGCAGTTTGGTTTTTACTAAGAAAACAGCCTAAGCTTATTACACTTTTGTACTCTCAGCCTGCTTTGCACGCATGCATGCTAAGTCACGTCAGCTGCGTCTGACACTTTGGAACCTTATGGACTGTAGCCCACCAGGCTCCTCTGTCTATGGCATTCTTTAGGCAAGAATACCAGTGTGGGTTGCCATGCCCTCCTCCTGCATCCTGCTTTATGACAATGTAAATTTAGTGAAAAGAGGCCTCTTTTCATTTTGAAATATCTCAGTTTCTTTTCATCTAAGTGCACACTGCTTTCATAGTTCAGTTCAGTTCAGTCGCTCAGTCGTGTCCGACTCTTTGCGACCCCATGAATCACAACACGCCAGGCCTCCCTGTCCATCACCAACTCCTGGAGTTCACTCAGACTCATGTCCATCGAGTCCGTGATGCCATCCAGCCATCTCATCCTCTGTTGTCCCCTTCTCCTCCTGCCCCGAATCCCTCCCAGCATCAGAGTCTTTTCCAATGAGTCAACTCTTCACATGAGGTGGC
>NW_011495032.1:9820751-9822622 GCF_000754665.1 Bison bison bison
CAAAAGCATCAATTCTTCGGCACTCAGCCTTCTTCACAGTCCAACTCTCAGATCCATACATGACCACTGGAAAAACCATAGCCTTAACTAGATGGACCTTTGTTGGCAAAGTAATGTCTCTGCTTTCATAAATTCAACTTAATTTTGAACATGAGTTTCCTAGGTATCTGATTATAGTTTCCTCATGCCTCAGTAAATCCATCTACAATTGTTTTGGAAACAGTAATTTCTCTATTTTGGGTCATGTGTTACTTTGAAGTCTGAAGTTTTACTAGGCATTTTTTTAAACCTTCTAGAAGTGCTAGCAAAGAGTTTTCTGCATTTTTTTTCTCACGTCTAATTTTTCTTCTTCTTTTTTCAATAGAAGGATAATTGATTCACGGTATTGTGTTGATTTATACTGAACATCAACATGAATCAGCCATAGATTCTTACTTTGGAATCTCTTGAGGGCTGGCTGGAGAAGATGAAGATGAGAAAAACTTTATTTCAAATTCAAACAGATATTGGATCCTCTTGATTTTTTCCTAAATTATGCTTGAAAACTAAGTATTTCCTTTCTAGGTTCATTTCCACTTCACACACCTTATAATAGGCATCCAAAAAAAGTCAGTTTCCACTTTCAGAAATCTGCCTGAAAATCTCTTTAGTCAGTTTAACACATTCATAAGACACACATTTAATCTTCCAAGCTATTATATAAGATATTTAACAGTTATTCTGCCACCATTTAACTCCAGATGTCCCTCTTCCAGTCTCAGATAACACTCTTCTTATTACTCTTCCAGCTTTCACCCACTTCCTGGTACCAAAGACAAAGCCCATTTTAAGTTTTGGTTAAGGTAGTCCTCTATTTCATGATACTAACTATTGTAATGGTATACAAAAACATCTCAAAACTACCATTTATATTTTCATAATTTTCCATTCAGTATTGGACTTAGCTGGGTGTCTTTTTTCTGTTCCACTTGGCTCACTCAAGCCTTTCTAGTGATTGTAGCATTCAAAATGGTATCACTCACATATCTGCTGCATCACCTAGGATTACTGGCTTGTTTAGAATCTGGCTGTTCCTCTCTTTATTCTTGTGGACTTTTACTCTCCAGCACTTCTCTCTGTATGTGGCCTCTCACCTTCTAGAAGACTCCTTTACATGAAATCTCAAAGCAGTGAGAGAGAAAAAGCAGAAACTTCAACTACTCTTAAGGCCTAATCTTGACATTTTCACGACAATATTGTTACATTCTATTGTCCAAAAAATTCAAGGGTCACCTCCATCTCAATGTGGAAGGGGACCACACAAAGAGGTTATAATCCATCATATTACCCTAAAACAAAGAAATTGTTTAATTCACTAAAGTACACACACATACATATACACATATATATACAGTTTTAAATATCTTTCTAGCAATAAGACATCCCATCACTTCATGGGAAATAGATGGGGAAACAGTGGAAACAGTGTCAGATTTTATTTTTCTCGGCTCCAAAATCACTACATATGGTGACTGCAGCCTTGAAATTAAAAGACGCTTACTCCTTGGAAGGAAAGTTATAACCAACCTAGACAGCATATTCAAAAGCAAAGACATTACTTTGCCAACAAAGGTTCATCTAGTCAAGGCTATGGTTTTTCCTGTGGTCATGTATAGATATGAGAGTTGGACTGTGAAGAAGGCTGAGTGCCTAAGAATTGATGCTTTTGAACTGTGGTGTTGGAGAAGACTCTTGAGAGTCCCTTGGACTGCAAGGAGATCCAACCAGTCCATTCTGAAGGAGATCAGCCCTGGGATTTCTTTGGAAGGAATGATGCTAAAGCTGAAACTCCAGTACTTTGGCCACCTCATGTGAAGAGTTGACTCATTGGA
>NW_011495032.1:9822788-9852613 GCF_000754665.1 Bison bison bison
GTTGCAAAGAGTCAGACATGACTGAGTCACTGATCTGATCTGATCTGATATATATATATATATATATATATACTAAGATATATATAGCTTTAAATATCTTTCTAGCAACTATATACATAGGACAATTTCATTTTGCCAATTCCCACATACCCTAGTTAATAATATCAATCAAGTAATAAAATATTTGTGAAGAAGCATAGTAGTTAAAGTCACAAGATTAAGATACACATTACATGGGTTCGTGTCTTGTATTATCTGCTTGTTTGGTACATGATTATATGTATTGTTATTTGACTTTTTCTTTCATCTTCACAATAGAATGGGGAAGTTAAAAATAGTAATTTCTCTTATAGATAAAGTTTAAAAGTCTATAGAAGGACTTCCCTGGCAATCCAGTGGTTAAGACTTCACCTTACAATGCATGGAGTGTGGGTTTGGTCTAGAAGCTAGGATCCCACCTGTCTAATGATCAAAAAGCCAAAATGTATAATAGAAACAATATTGTAACAAATTCAATAAAGACTTCAAAACTGGTACACACAAAAAAAATCATTAAATTCTGTAGAAAGTTTCTGGTATATGGTAACCTTCATTAGTTGCACACGTATAATAGTATGAGTAAAATTGGAAATAATTGAGGAACAGCAAAAACAAGATTTTAGCTGAATGTTAAAGTGTTCTGACAAATGTATTTTCAATATCCTAGAGAAGTTCAGAAGTGACTAGATTGATATTGAAAAAATGATTTTAAAAATATGATTAAGAATGGTTGGAAAGAAAAACAAAAGCTCGTCTTGTGGAAAGGCATGACAGAGGAAACTGACTGGGGCCGAGGGGTGTGGGTTGTGGTCCAGCAGCAGGAGAGTATAGTCCTGTGTTCTGAGTGAGATGTTGAGTCTCCCTCCTGGAATTTATGGAGAATTAGGGACTAGTGGCTCAGCTGGTAAAGAATCCACCTGCAGTGCAGGAGACCAAGATTTGATCCCTGGGTTGGGAAGATCCTCTGGAGAAAGGAACAGCTACCCACTCCAGTATTCTGGCCTGGAGAATTCCATGGACTGTATAGTCCACAGGGTTGCAAAGAGTCAGACATGACTGAGAAACGTTCATTTTCACTTTCATGGACATATTTTAAGCAGAGTGATTCCATGCATAGTTTTGTATCACAGAGGAACACTCTACAAACAAAGTGAAAAAGGTTTTAAAGACCCTTTGAGAGAATCTCTATAACTTGTACCTGGTTCAACTGTGCTGACTGCAGTTGAGTTGATATTTTTAGAGTATAAAAATATTTATGTATACTACTTTTTACTGGCACAGTTGCTGCATAAAATGAGGTGTATGTGTACACTCACAAATATGAAAGAGTTTTCCAATAGGTAATACAAGCCCACAACCATTTAAATAAAATTCTGAAATCCATAAACCTCAGAAGAAAAAAAAATTGGTAATAGAATAAACTCACCTTATTTGGACTCATTTGAGACAAAGTTGAATAGATATGAAATATTATTTTAAATTTTCCCACTTAGGTAATCTTTATATTTTTGCTAATTTCCTTTTTAATATAGGGTGAGTATACAATAAAATATATATCATATGCATGCTGTATATGATATATAACATACCCACACTGCATTACCATTCTAAAATGTTATATATATAATGAATTCTAAAATGCAGTATATATATATATGAAATTCAAAATATTTCTGGTTCCTAGAACTTTAGATAAAAGATTATGTCTCTGTGATATATAATTATAACAAACTAATAGCATGATTATCCAAATCAGACCAAGAAAAATAGTCAAAATATCTAATTAAATTAATTTAAAATGAAGAAAAAGAATTATTGTTATACACCTTGCATCATCTGAAGCCAGATATTGTTAATTTCCAATCTTTTTGGCAACACCAAATCCTGCCTAACCTTGTTACACTCAATCATGACTCTGATGAAGCAGTTTGGATAAACAAGTCTGTTATGACTGTCATATCTCGTTAAAACAAGATAAAAACAGAGAACTGGGAAAGATCATTGCATATGGTCAGGAGATTGTTAAAAAAAGAGAACTGCTCACAACTTTGTGCTCAAACCATCTGCTTACAAACCAGCACTCCACTGCTGACAAACTTGTAATTTTATCAATTTAGAAAGAGTCTATGTATCTCCACATCATTTAAAACAGTTAAAATGTAATTTATATGGGAAATGGTTACAATGATTTAGCCTCTAAATCCTCCAAAATTTAAAATGTCCCAGGAGAGTGGCCCTGAATTGCTTTCAAACTCTTTCAAGTTTTCCACAGAACTCAGCACAGTGTGACTCGCAAGTCTAGCCAGCAGCAAACCCATATTGGGGGCATTAATCTTCAGGCCCTTTTAGAGGCATCCTGGGGGTTGTTAAAATCACACACAAGCTGTTAACTATTAAAATGTACGATGTTTACCATATTCATCTCTTAGCCATGACCATGTGAACTGTCCAATTTTGTGAAGTCCAAGTGAAAGACAAGGTACACACAGATGCCTAATACTGGAGTGGGTAACATTTCCCTTCTTCAGGGGATCTTCCCAACCAAGGGATCAAATCCAGGTCTCCCGTGTTGCAGGAGGACTCTACCAGCTGAGGCACAAAGGAAGCCCAAGAGTACTGGAATGAGTAGCCTATCCCTTCTCCAGCAGATGTTCCTGATCCAGGAGTTGAACCGGGATCTCCTTCATTGCAGACGGATTCTTTACCAACTGAGCTATCAGGGAAGCCCTTTGATGTTTTCAAACATTCCCAATTTCCCCATCACTGTAGAATACATTGCATCCTATAACTTATTGTAATTTTATGCAGTCATATGAGGTCATTCTTTGTCTAGAATGAGTTGTGCATAACTTTCATAGATAGGAAGAAAACATGGGATGGTATTTGGGTACTGTATTACCAGGGACCATCAAATCTGAGAATCTCCTTATGTAACTTTCTCATATGTGTGAAAGCTTGGCAAGATAAAGCATTTTTGAGATATGTCATTTTCCTTTGAAAATTCATAAACCAATTCATTGCTTTCCTGAAAATGATGCTATAGAGAACTATAATGTTGCAGTAATGTTTCCTCTCTGAGCTTTGCTTATTGACTGGTGCTTTTTTTAAAAAATTGGGGTATAGTTGCTTTATGATGTTGTATTAGTTTCTGCTGTACAACAAAGTAAGTCAGCTATTGATATACCCTCCTTGCTGGATCTCCCTCCTATGTCCACCATCTCACCCATCTAGATCACTGCAAAGTATCAACCTGAGCTCCCTTTGCTATACAGCAGGCTCCCACTAGCTATTACTTTGCACTTGGTAGTATATATATGTCAGTGCTACTTTCCCTATTTATCCCACTCTCCCCTTTCTCTACCCTGTGACCACAAGTCCATTTACTACATCTATATCTCTATTCCAGCTCTGCAAATAGGTTTATCTATATTATTTTCCAGATTTCACATATACACCTTAATATATAATATGTTTTTTTTCTCCTTCTAAGTTCACTTTACAAATGATCTAATTTCATTCTTTTTTTATGGCCAAGTAATGTTCCATTGTATATGTGTACCACATCTTCTTCATCCGTTCATCTGTCAATGAACATTTAATTTACTTCCTTGTTCTGGATACTGTAATAGTGCTGCAGTGAACATAGAGGTGCATGTGTCTTTTTGAATTGTGAGTTTTCTCAGGGTACATGCCAGTAGGCAGATTACTGGGTCATATGGTAGTTCTATTTTTAGTTTTTTAAGGAACCTCCATAATGCCCTCTACAGAGGCTGAATCAATTTACATTTCCACCAACCATGAAAGAAGATTCCCCTTTTTCCACATCCTGTCCATCATTTATTTTTGAAGATGTTTAGATGATGGCCATTCTGACCAGTGTGAAGTGATACCTCATTGTAGTTTTGATCTGTATATCTCTAACAATTAGTGAAGCTAAGAATCTTTTCACATGCCTATTGGCCATCTGTATATCTTCACAATAATTGGTGCTGGGAAAACTGGACAGCTACATGTAAAAGAGTGAAATTAGAACATTACCGAGCACCATACACAAAAGTAAATTCCAAATAGATTAAAGACCTAAGTGTAAGACCATACAACATAAGAACACTATGATATAAATCACAACAAGATCTTTCCGACCTAACTCCCAGAGTAATGAAAAAGAAAAAAAAAAAATAAACAAATGGGAACTAATTAAACTTAAAAGGTTTTTCACACAACAAAGAAAATCATGAAGCAAAAAGACAGCCCTCAAAATGGGAGAAAATATTTGCACATGAAGCAACTGACAAGGTATTAATCTCCAAAATATATAAACAACTTATGCAGCTCAATGTAAAAAATGCATGTTGATGTATGGCAAAACCAATACAATATTGTAAAGTAAAAAAAAAATAATAATTAATTAATTTTAAAAAAGGAAAAAAAAATAAACCAACCAAACATAAATAAATAAATGGGCAGAAGACCTAATGGACATTTCTTCAAAGAATACATACAGATGGCCAAAGGGAACTTGAAAAGATGACAGGCTTAAAGAACTCATTGCTGCTGCTGCTAAATCGCTTCAGTCGTGTTCGACTCTGTGCGACCCCATAGACAGCAGCCCACTAGGCTCCCGCATCCCTGGGATTCTCCAGGCAAGAATACAGGAGTGGGTTGCCATTTCCTTCTCCAATGCATGAAAGTGAAAATTGAAAGTGAAGTCGCTCAGTCGTGTCCGACTCCTAGCGACCCCATGGACTGCAGCCTACCAGGCTCCTCTGTCCATGGGATTTTCCAGGCAAGAGTACCTGAGTGGGTTGCCATTGCCTTCTCCAAAGAATTCATTACTTAATTTTAATGTTCATGGTTTTCACCAGGATATGTCAATGTATACAATGAAACAATATACCCAGGCAATGTATTTGAAAAACAAAGTGTTTAGGGTCCAATCGTTTGGTAAGTGGAATATACTGTATGATCCTCTCTTAAGAACCACTGTGAACACTTGCATGTCTCTGAGAAGCCCAGCAGTAAAGGAGCCTGGACGATTCTGCTGTATCCAATGCTCTTCAGACTCTAAATATATTCAAACAGTTCTTCACTGTTACTTTGAGACAACAATTCTTTTAGGAGATATTTTATAAATATTGATATCTTCTAAGTCATTTTTATGATACCTTTTGAGTTTTTCTAATATATAAAATCTCATATTATGTTTCAGCAGAAAAGCTTTGTTATATTGCTTCTATTTTGGTTCTTATCTGTTGAGAAACATTTTTGATACCCCTTTCTTTTCCTTTATTCCCAACATCATTCCCTCCTTGTACATATCTATAATTTTATGAAGTTCATTCTCAAAATCACAAGAACCAAAATTTCTTGGTTTTAGACAACAAAAGGGACTTGCACTTACTCAGTAGAAAATATATATGTAGGAAGCATATCCAAACACTTAAATTTTTCTCTGAAGTAGGGAATGAGCTGCAGAACCAGACTCAGATAGTTGGCAAGGATAGATGGTGGAAAGGAAGAGGAGAACATCACCAAGAACCATCTACCTCAGACACCACTGCCTCTGGACACTCACCTGTGTCACTATTGCCTGATCCTAGTCACTCAGAAGTGTCCTCTGTGGACCTACTCTCAAGGACACTTGTTTCCACACTGCTGAATGCTAGATCTTCTAGAAGTCTCTTCAAAATTCCCTAACATTTCTGTGAAACAGTGTCTCACTTTAGTTACTGAGCTGTGCTATCTACTTCACAAAAACTTGGGCCACATGACTCTACTATGTGTTATACAAGGGGGGAAATATGAAACGTTGAAGGGGAGCAGTGTTTTGCCTCCTTCTCATTTTGATATATCCCCAAATTTAAAGGATGCTTTTTGGCTAGACAAGCAAATACACACATACATACACACAAACACACATACATCCATTATATCACTCATTTACTTTTTGAATTATCCTTTTCCCTTATGTTTACTGTGTACTCTTTATTATTACGTTGATGAATATTTGATTTTATAGCATTCTACACACTATCTAGGTTTCTTGTCGTAAATTTCTTCTTGATTTTCAATTAGCTTTTCACCACACACTGTTATCCTATCTTATCTCTCATTATATGGAATACATGCTCCATAAATTTGACTAAGATAACAATGGATGCTATTTAAAGTTTACTCCTTTTCCCTACAGTGAATCTGTTGGGAAAAAAATGCCTTTCTGCCTTTTATTGTTACGTCTTGTTTCTGACATAACAGCAGATTTTCTTGAGTTTGATATTATTTTTTATCCATCTTTATTCATCCTTTTAAAATGAGACAACTCTAAAATTTAATGCCTATTCCTAAAACAAAGGATGGATAATTGTCTTTGATATGTTGTGTTTACATTTAGGTACCACTCCTCTGGAATCTGGAAAGTGGAGAGCTGATTCAGCAACCCAGGATATATGCAAAGGGCCAGGAACACAGGAAGTTGAGTGGGGCAGTAGCGGGATTAATTACCCTGTTGGGCACGGAGTCTAATGAGACTTACATGCTTTCTCACTATTGTCGCCTTCCATGTCAAAGAATAGCATGTACTCTTTATAAAGAAATTCCTGTCAATTTTCCACTCCTTTCATCAAGTTTGCTTGGTGGATTCCTCCCTGTGATAGCACTGTCTCAACAGGAAAGATACTATCATGTCTCTGAAGATGCTATGGGAGACACTCTATGGTATGACCTACTGTCTCTGGAGCTACTGAATTTTGCACACATTTCTTAGCCCCACTCTTAATACTGACACTTGATATGCAAAGGACAAGAATATATGTCCTTTTCCCCACTAAGAGCTATAGTTGGCACCTTGATTTTAGGTGCAGCCACCCATTCCTTGGACCACCAATGTACTATACCCCTCTAGTCTGACTGGTATTCGTCCAAGTGCTGCTGCCTGCTCACCAGGGAAGCACATTTCAACTATGGGTAACCTTCACTTGTTGCCATAGCCCACCACTCCTATGGCTCTTTCACTCATTAAAGCCTAGTGGCACACTCTCCAGGCATCTCAGTTTCTTCTCTGTTCATTCCAAACTGTAGAGAACTCATGGAACCCAACACATCTTTTAGTTATTTCCCACATATCTAAGCTGACTTCATAGGAAGGAAGTCTCTGTGTCCTTCTTCATGGTAGTGGCATGTGACTATCACCCTTGCTTACTTTTTAATAGTGACCAGACCTATTTATGTTCACTTTTTTTGGTTTTTGCATTTACTGCAGAGATGGAAGGAAGGAGACTCATCTACTTCAACTCAAGATTTTCCAAAAGATGGATCTTTATGAACTTTTCAGCATTAGCTATATTATCGATTGATTTCCTCACTTGCAAAAAAATTGAAAATTTAAGGCCTTTAAAACTGACTTTACCACTTTTATATATCCTTTAAATGCTTTATTTGTTATTTTGATTCTATTCCAATTTTTAAACCATGGCAGAGAAATTCTTTGTTACTGTTGGACTTGATTGTAATCCAAAGTAATTCATTGGGTTGACTTAGCTCTGTCTTAAAGCCTATTTTGATGTTTACTCTTTATTTTGATAATTCTGATAATTTTTAAAACATTTTAAAAATGTTTGAAAATGCGTTTTGCTTTTTCTGGCTTTCTGTACATTCTTTGAGCTTCTTACTTAAAGTACTAAGTATAAAATGGCAAAGTGTAAATAAACCCTTCTTTTATACATTATATATCATTTCATCATTATTAACAGATTTCTTCATTATATTTCTGAGTCATTTGTGAAGGTTTTGGTTATTAGCAACTTTGATTAAAGTTTGATAAAATTTCCCCAAATCTTCATAATTTAATGTACCTCATCATAAAGGAAAAATTATAATGACTCTGATCTTCTGTAGTGAGCAGAACTTTTTTTTTTATTAGTGTGCATAAAATTCAGTGTCACTATACCTCCAGAATCCTATTATTTCTAGATTCTAATTTTTGCCATGTGTTTCTATGCATCTTATTTTTATCATGATTTCTTAAAAGATCTAACGTACATCAGTACTGTAATGATATTTAAAGTAGCTTGGTACAAAATAAAACAGCTTCATATGTTGAAACCATTGCAGTATGATGTCTAGATTATCGAAATGCTAGGAATTGTTTGATTTTTGATAGAATAAAAACTTGTCAGAACAAAAATTAATATTTGTAGAAATAAAAAAAAGTTTTGTTTTGTTTTGTTTTTTTTAGGTGGAACACAGTAATGATGATAAAGAAAATTTAGTATTTGCTTTTCATAGCAAAATGGGGTAAATTTCAAGGATTCCATATTTTGGCCTAATCACTCTGAACATAATTGTACACTGAGAGATCAGTTCAGAATCTTCTGACATTTGTGGAAATGTACAAGATATTCTTGTTCCTGATCCAAAGTACCATTCTAATTTGTTAGAAAGTTTTCCCATGAACAGAGACATTCTGAAGAAATAATCCTTTGGGGGAAAAAATAATTTTAGGTCACATTGAGAAGAAGGTAGAGATATATGGTGACTGTAGAAAATGGTTTAAGAAAGATGTCATTTTTAGAACTTTAAGGAAAATCAGTTTATATATTACTCATTTAGTAGATTATAACTATTAATCTTAAATGGGCTAGATAAATTAATATAAATGCTTATTATAAACTATAGATAAACCATTAAATTCTATGAGGTGTGCTTCTTTGAAAATTATTTTTCATTTTATTTTCAATGAAAGAAAGCATGGAAGCAGGCACAACCATAAGCAGCCACAGCAGGCAGGCTGCTCATGATTAAAAGACCCTTACTCCTTGGAAGGAAAGTTATGACCAACCTAGATAGCATATTCAAAAGCAGAGACATTACTTTGCCAACAAATGTCCGTCTAGTCAAGGCTATGGTTTTTCCAGCGGTCATGTATGGATGTGAGAGTTGGACTGTGAAGAAAGCTGAGCACCGAAGAATTGATGCTTTTGAACTGTGGTGTTGGAGAAGTCTCTTAAGAGTCCCTTGGACTGCAAGGAGATCCAACCAGTCCATTGTAAAGGAGATCGGTCCTGGGTGTTCTTTGGAAGGAATGATGCTAAAGCTGAAACTCCAGTACTTCGGCCACCTCATGTGAAGAGTTGACTCATTGGAAAAGACTCTGATGCTGGGAGGGATTGGGGTCAGGAGGAGAAGGGGACAACAGAGGATGAGATGGCTGGATGGCATCACCGACTCGATGGACGTGAGTTTGAGTGAACTCCAGGAGCTGGTAATGGACAGGGAGGCCTGGCGTGCTGCGATTCATGGGGTCGCAGAGTCGGACAAGCCTGAGCGACTGAACTGAACTGAACAGAACCGTGCAATTTAAAGGCATCCCTTGCCTATTCTGCTTTATGCAATGTACCCAAACTAAGATTGTGGTGCCCTAAAGTTCACAAAAGTACGGAGAAGGCAATGGCAACCCACTCCAGTACCCTTGCCTGGAAAATCCCATAGACGGAGGAGCCTGCTAGGCTGCAGTCCATGGGGTCGCGAAGAGTCGGACACGACTGAGTGACTTCGCTTTCACTTTTCACTTTCATGCATTGGAGAAGGAAATGGCAACCCACTCCAGTGTTCTTGCTTGGAGAATCCCAGGGACGGGGGACCCTGGTAGGCTGCCGTCTATGGGGTTGCACAGAGTCGGATAGGACTGAAGCGACTTGGCAGTATTAGCAGCAAAGTACACAAAGGAATGAGACCTGTCTCATTTTTCAATACTTGTAGAAAATGGAACATTTTGACATATTTGGAAAAATGTATCTGCTCTTCTAGTTTATTAGAGTCTTCTTTCACATACAGGAAAAATAAGAGTGTATGTTCTTTACCTTTCTTGGCATGTAAGTAATAAAAACAAGGATCTAGATAAAATAAACTATCCAGTAATAAATATAATTTTATGCTTATAATATAGCTTTAATAATAGTATGTATTATGGAAGGACTCTTTTAAAATTTCTATTGGAGTATGGTTGATTTACAAAGCTATATTAGTTTCAGGTATACAGAAAATGAATGTTATGCATATAACTGATTCATAACATATATATATATATATGTTTGTGTGCATCCATTCTTTTTCATATTCTTTTCCTATGTAGATTATTTCAGAATATTGAATAGAGGTCTCTGTGCTATGCAATAGGTCCTTATTAGTTACATATTTTATGCATTGCAGTGTGCATATGTTAATTCAAATCTCTTAATTTATCACATCCCCCAAGTTTTCCCCTTTGGTAACCACAATTTTGATTTTGAGGTCTGTGAGTCTATTTCTGTTTTGTAAAAAATGTTCATTTGTATCATCTTTTATTAGATTTCACACATAAGTGATATCATATGCTGTTTGTCTTCTCTGTCTGACTTATTTCAGTCAGTATAATAATCTCTAAAGGATAAAGAAAGTTTGTTAATAACACAATGGAATATTACTCAGCCATAGAAAAGAGGAAAACAATTATTAAATACTGAAAACTCATTGGAAACATTGCTAAAACATTGGCTTTATGAAATTAAAGTTGAAAATGTCTTCGGGGTCAACTACAGTCTTTAAAATAGACATATCATAGGAAACAAAGCTACATGGAAGAAGGGGCAGAAAACCAGGAAATTTGTGAATGGGATTGCCATGTAGAGATTGAGAAAGTGTAGAGAGATGAGCACGAGCAGCAGGAAAGTAGCTCTAAAGGATATGGAATCCTATCTTTAGCATTTTCCTTAGTAACAGTAAGAGTCTGTAACCTAAGCTAACACATTCCCAGAAAACTGTGATTTAATTATACGCTTATTTTATACAGGCTTACCAGGTGGCTAAGTGAGAAAGAATCTGCCTGCCAATGGAGGAGATATGAGTTCAATCCCTGGGTCAGGAAGATCCCCTGGAGAAGGAAATGACAACCCACTCCACTATTCTTACCTGGGAAATGCCATGGATGGAGGAGTCTGGCAGGCTGTATAGTATATGGGGTTGCAAAAGAGTGGGACACGATTTAACAACTAAGTGACAGTTTCTATACACAAAAATAAACATTTATGATAATTAAACTCAGAAGTATTGACAATATTATTAATAATAGTACAAGCTAAAAACAAACTAAATGTCTAACAAAAATTTATAAGAGCATGTAATTCAATGAACTATTAGGTTGTTGATTGTGGTCATTCATATCTGATAATAATTACATGTGAACCTAATTATGTATAAAGTTAAAGTGGTTGTATTTGAATATCAAACTATGATCTTTTTTAACATTTGTGTGAGGGTGCTTATCCAATTATTTTAACAAATTTTAATGAAATGTATAGTAGCAATAAAAATAACATAACATGTTTAATATATATTCAAGTAAAATAAGCTAATTGGAAAGTTTACATGCTGTATGACTCCAACAATATGACATTCTATAAAGAGCAAAACTATAGAGATAGTCAAAAAGCAAATCAGTGGTTTCCAGGCATTGCAGGAGTGGAAGGTGAGTGATAAATAGTTGAAACACAGAAATTTTAGGCAGTGAAAATGCTCTGTATGATACCATTTGATGAATACATGTTATTATGCATTTATTCAAAATCATAGAATGTACAATACCAAGATTGGACTTTGGGTGATTACGATGTGCCAACATAGGTTCATCAATTGTAACCAATATGAGGAATGTTGAAAATGGGGGAGACTCTGCATGTGTAGAGGCAGATGATTTAGGGAGTCTCTGTATCTTATCTTCAATTTTTCTGTGAATCTAAAATTGCCCCAAAGAGTAAAGTGATAGCTGAAAAAAATTACAAATGTTAATATGAGTTTCATTAAAGCACATTGGTTAAAGTTAAAGCTCTAGGTGCTATTCCAAATAAGCCCCCAATCTCTAGAGCTTCAAAATAAAATTGTAGCAAATTTAGACTATTTTTAATTAAAAATAATTTAATTTTTAAACTAGTAGAAATCAACACTATGCATTTAGAGCCTAATATAAGTGCTTTACATATTCTATATTCAATTTCACAAGCAGATGATTATGTGTTCTACACATGTGGAAACAAATCCTCAGAAACATTAAGCAACTTACCTGGGATCACACTGCAATTAACTAGCAAAACCTGGATTCAAATCTGCATCTGTGTGATTCCAAGTTTTCTTTCCTCTCTACTTGGAATCACTGATTCACTGTTCATCCATTCATAAGCCAGTGTTTCACAGTGCCAAACAGGAAACTCAAAGTGACATTGCTCAAGGCTTCATACATGATACTTTTAGAAAGAACACAATCTATCTTCACTTTAGCCAGGGCTGGGGATTGTTTTCACAAAACTTTAACTCCCCGCTGTGGGAAGACCTCCATCTGATTTCACCATCCCTTGATTTATAACAGCCATTAGTTGGGGTCGGTCACTTTTACGGGTATCCATGTCCCAGTGAACTGATTTGTCCATGGCCATATATAATTATAGTCCAATTGGTTCAGGCAGGGACCATCCAACTGCCCAGACATTCATTTTATTATAAGCCTTGATTTGAGCTTTAATTAAATAATAATTTATTCAGTACCTTCTTCAAAGAAGTCTGCTGCGATTAATACCCATATATCTCTCCAAATGTCTATATATACTGTGGAAACTCAATAAACGGTGCTGACTAACTTCATGCCTGGCAGAAAGAGAAATATTGCTGAGGCAGATGAGGTGGAAACAAACCCAATAGTGCGATATATAAAATTGAATCAGTTGATGTTTCATTGGTTAATGCAGGGACACAGCCAGGCATCAAATGAGAAACAGCAGTTCAGAGCCATGTAATATCAGAAACAGCTGCATAACCTTAACTGCTGTGCCCACTGGCTCATTTCTCTTGTCATTAGAAAGATCAGCTATGAAATTTCTACAAACATACTGGCATTTGACACAGCAGGCTTCTCTGGAGGTTGGTTGTGTGGTGATCCTGGGCTTAAGCCCCAACAGCCACTGAAAGACAGTACTCTTTTTCCTTTACACTGGTATCCACATAGGAAAAATGGCAAGAATATACTGCTGTCATTAATAACACCACACTGTTTATTTCTAGGAAAAGGAGTTAAGATGCATCTGTAGTGGATGGGCAAACCAGCTCCATGCACAGCATCTGCATTCTGCAGATAAGAAAATAAACACCCCATTATAAATAAAACATCAATAAAATAAATGAAGGTAGTCAGATCACATACATACCATACATACAAAGGCACAAAGCACTAACCGTTATAATTGAGAAGTCTAAATGGTAAAGAATATTTAAGAATAGAATTACCTATATCAATGGGTCAAATAGATAAAGAGCCTGTGATTTATCACCAGACTTATTTAGGTAAATATAAAGCACATGAAAATGGATTAGTACACAAAACCATCTCTTATTTGCACCTTTCAATGCTTTGCTTCCAGGGGATTCAGATATTATTCTGCTCTCTCATTTACCAAATATAAATAGACTATAGCCCACCTGATTCCTCTGTATTTGAAATTCTCCAGGCAAGAATACTGGAGTGAGAAGCCATATTCTCCAGGGGCTCTTCTTGACCCAGGGATTGAACGCAGGCATCCCATATTGCAGGCAGATTCTCAGGTGGTGCTAGTGATAAAGAACCTTCCTGCCAGAGCAGGAGATGTAAGAGATTCAAGTTTGATCCCTGGGACAGGAAGATCCCATGGAAGAGGGAATGGCAATGCATTCCAGGATTCTTGCTTGGAGAATCCCACGGACAGAGGAGCCTGGCAGGCTACACTACATGAAGTTGCAAAGAGTCAGACACAACTGAAGGGACTTACCATGCATGCATCATTAACATTCCCAAGACTCCCTTATACTCTCTCTCAGTCTAAGATGACTATGATTCCTCTTCCCATGGACACATATCTCATGTTATTTTTCCTATCAAGTCAGTCATCAGCTTTATTTAATCATAGAGTTCTATGAACTTCTGAGAAAAGGGACTAAGGAAAGGGGTAACAGGGAACAAGATTCAGTTTAGTTCAGATCAGTCACTTAGTTGTGTCCAACTCTTTGTGACCCCATGGACTGCAGCATACCAGGCTTCCCTGGTCATCACCAACTCCTGGAGCTTAGTCAAACCTATGTCCATTGAGTCTGAGATGCTATCCAACTGTCTCATCCTCTGTTGTCCCCTTCTCCTCCTGCCTTCAGTCTTTCCCAGAATCAGGGTCTTTTCCAATGAGTCAGTTCTTCACATCAGGTGGCCAACGTATTGGAGTTTCAGCTTCAGCATCAGTCCTTCCAATGAACATCCAGGACTGATCTTCTTTAGGGTGGACTGGTTGGATCTCTTTGCAGTCCAGGGTACTCTCAAGAGTCTTCTCCAATACCACAGTTCAAAAGCATCAATTCTTCACTGCTCAGCTTTCTTTATAGTTCAACTCTCACATCCATACATGACTACTGGAAAAACCATAGCTTTGACTAGATGGATTTTTGTTGACAGAGTAATGTCTCTGCTTTTTAATAAGCTGTCTATGCTGGTCATAGCTTTTCTTCCAAGGAGCAAGTGTCATTTAATTTCATGGCTACAGTCACCATCTGCAATGATTTTGGAGTACCAAAAAAATAAAGTATCTCACTGTTTCCATTATTTCCTCATCTATTTGCCATGAAGTGATGGGACAAGATGTCATAATCTTAGTTTTACAGATGTTGAGTTCTAAGCCGACTTTTTCACTCTCCTCTTTCGTATTCATCAAGAGGCTCTTTAGTTTTTCTTCAATTTCTGACATAAGGGTGGTGTCATCTGTATATCTGAGGTTATTGATGTTTCTTCCAGTAGTCTTGAACCCAGATTGTGCTTCATCCAGCCTGGCATTTCACATGATGTATTCTGCATGTAAGCTAAATAAGCAGGGTGACAATATACAGCCTTGATGTAGTCACTTTCCAATTTGGAACCAGTCTGTTGTTCCACATCCAGTTCTAACTGTTGCTTCCTGACCTGAATACAGATTTCTCAGGTGGTCTGGTATTCTGATTTCTTTAAAAACTTTCCATAGTTTGTTGTGATCCCACAGTCAAAGGCTTTGGTGTAGTCAATAAGGAACAAGAGGATATTTTTCTGGAACTCTCATGCTTTTTCAATGATCCATCGGATGTTGGCAATTTGATTTCTGGTCCCTCTGCCTTTTCTAAATCTGGCTTGAACATCTGGAAGTACATCTTTAAGAGTATAGTTCATGTACTCTTGAAGCCTGGCTTGGAGAATTTTGATCATTACTCTGCTAGCATGTGAGATGAGTGCAATTGTGCAGTAGTCTGATCATTCTTTGGCATTGCTTTTCTTTGGGATTGGAATGAAAACTGATCTTTTCCAGTCCTGTGGCCACTGCTGAGTTTTCCGAATTTGCTGGGATATTGAGTGCAGCACTTTCACAGCATCATCTTTTAGAATTTGGAATAGCTCAGCTGGAATTCCGTCACCTCCACTAGCTTTGTTTGTAGTGGATTAGGAAGCCTCTTAGAGCTTCCTAAGGCCCAGGTGACTTTGCATTCGAGGGTATCTAGCTCTAGGTGAGTAATCACACCATCGTGATTTTCTGGGTCATGAAGATCTTTTCTGTATAGTTCTTCTGTGTATTCTTGCCACCTCTTCTTAATATCTTCTGCTACTTTTAGGTCCATACCATTTTTCTCCTTTATTGTGCCCATCCATCTTTGCATGAAATGTTCCCTTGGTATCTCTAATTTTCTTGAAGAGATATCTAGTTTTTCCCATTTTATTGATTTCCTCTATATCTTTGCATTGATCACTGAGGAAGACTTTCTTTTCTCTCCTTATTATTCTTTGAAACTCTGCATTCAAATGGGTATATCTTTCCTTTTCTCCTTTGCCTTTAGCTTCTCCTCTTCTCAGCTGTTTGTAAGGTCTCCTCAGACAACCATTTTGCCTTTTTGCCTTTCTTTTTCTTAGGGATGATTTTGATCACTGCCTCCTGTATAATGTTATGAACCTCCATCCATAGTTCTGCAGGCACTCTGTCTATCAGATCTTATCCCTTGAATTTATTTGTCACTTCCCTGCATAGTCATAAGGGATTTGATTTAAGTCATACCTGAGTGGCCTAGTGGTTTTCCCTACTTTCTTCAGTTTCAGTCTGAATTTGGCAATAAAGAGTTCATGATCTGAGCCACAGTCAGCACCCAGTCTTGTTTTTGCAGACTGTATAGAGCTTCTCCTTCTTTGGCTGCAAAGAATATAATCAATCTGATTTCAATATTGACCATCTGGTGATGTCCACATGCAGGGTCTTTTCTTGTGTTGTTGGAAGAGGGTGTTTGCTATTACACGTGCATTCTCTTGGAAAACTCTGTGAGCCTTTGACCTGCTTTGTTTTGTAATCCAAGGCCAAATTTGTCTATTACTCCAAGTATCTCTTGACTTCCTACTTTTGCATGCTAGTCCCCTATAATGGAAAGGATATCTTTTGTGGGTGTTAGTTCAGAAGGTCTTGTAGGTCTTCATAGAACTGTTCAATGTCAGCTTCTTCAGCATTACTGGTCAGGGCATAGTCTTGGATTATTATAATATTGAATGGTTTGCCTTGGTGACAAAGAATTCATTCTGCATCTGTTTTTGAGATTGGATCCAAGTACTGTATTTTGGACTCTTTTGTTGACTATGAGGGCCACTCCGTTTCTTCAAGAAGATTGGATTCTTTTATTATGTGAGGTTAGAGATCCTTGAAAATTCAAGGACTCCAAAGACTTGTTTTTGTCCTGGGTTGTCTGTTTTCATACCCTCCTTTATAAGGATGCCTGTCATAACTCTATTCAGAACCTGCCCCATTTTCCCATCCTCACTCTCAACTTCCACTTGGTTGATTGAACTCTGATTACCTGTGGTCAGAATGCACTAGGTTCTGACACTGACTGCCTACCTTTTTTTTTTTTTTTTTGTATAACCTGTATATACAGTAATATTCTCATGTTTCACTTGTATGCAGAGCATCTTCAGGACTTAAATTAGCATTCTGGATGCTATAGAAGAACTTCCCAGACAGTACAAGTGGAAAAGAAACCACCTGCAGATGCAGGAGATGCAAGAGATGCAGGTTTGATCCCTGGGTGTGGAAGATCTCCTAGAGTAGGAAATGGCAACCTTCTCCAGTATTCTTGCCTGGAAAAATTCCATGGACATAGGAGGTTTCCAGGTTACAGTTTATGGGGTGGCAAAGAGTTGGACATGACTGAGCGACGGAGTATGCACGTACATACGCTATAGACAGCTCACCACTCCTACTTGCCACATCTTACAAGTAACATGTTCTGCCTTTTGGGTAAGACATCTCTGTCTCTGTCTCTTTATTTCTTATATACTATTTTTTTTTTCTCAGTAAAAAAAAACAAAACAACAACAAAAAAAAAACCTCCCTTCTGTCTAGGTAGATAGCTCTTATAAGCTCCTGAGAAATTTTTCCAGAATTGCAAAACTGTGGAAGTCACATGAACTCAGAGAGGCTAACTAGAAAGTGTAATAATGACCATATATTGCCCCTTGCTCTAACATTTAATGAAGCTTCACAACAGAAGGTCTTGTGACTAAAATGATGGTTTGGAATCTCTAAGCATCAATAGATAAAAGTTTACAAGTTCTGAAAGTCTCTAAAAGTTCTCCTTTTGGTTCCCCATTTTGGTAAAGGACAATTCTGCCTTGCCAGCTGTTCAAAGGCAAGAACAATAGAATCATTGATTCCTTTACCTCTCTTATCATACATCAGAACCACCAGCAAAACCTGTTAACTTTGACTTCAGAGTGTGTCCTCCATCCATTTACTTCTCTCTACATATTCTATCACTTCTGTCAACCCTTGCCAGGCTGTTGGCAATAATATCCAAAATTTTCTCTCTGGTTCCAACATGGCCACCCTATACTCTGTTCTCAACATATGATCAGCATTCTTCTGTTTCTTTTTGCTGCTTTATTTTGCTTTGCTTTTATATTCTTAAATTAATTATTATTGGTGCACAGTTCCTTTACAAAGATGTATTAGTTTCTACTGTACAGAAAATGAATTAGATATAAATATACATATATCCCCTATTTTTGGACTTCTTTCCCATTCAGGTCACCACAGTGCATTAAGTACAATTCCCTGCACCATAGAATATGCTCCCATTTATCTATGTTATACATAGCATCAAAAGTGTATATGTGTATGCCCCAATCTACTAATTATTCCTATCCCCTGTTTTTACCCCATGGTGTCCATCCATTTGTTCTCTATGTCTGTGTCTCTCTTTATGCTTTGCAAATAGATCATCTATACCATTTTTCTATTCCACATTATATGCTAATATATGATATATATTTTTTCTTTTTAACTCACTTCACTCAGTGTGCCACTATGTAGATCCATCCACATCTCTACAAATGACTGTATATGCAGTGCATCTTTCTTATCAATTCCTTAGTCAATGGACATTCAGGTTGCTTCCATGTCTTGACTATTGTAAGTAGTGCTGCTATAAACATTGGGAAGCACTCGTCTTTTTGAATTACGGTTTTCTCTTGGTGTATGCCAAGTAATGGGATTTCTGGGTTATATAGTAGTTCTATTTTTAGTTTTTTTAGGGAAACTCCATACTGTTTTGCATAGTGACTGTATCAGTTTACACTCTTACCAACAGTGCATGAAGGTCCCCTTTTCTCCAGAACCCCTCCAGCATTTACTGTTTGTAGATTTTTTGATGATGGCCCTTCAGATCAGTATGAAATGATACTTCATTGTAGTTCTGATTTGCATTCCTCTAATAATTAGTGATGTTGAGCATATTTTCACATGTTAGATATATATATATATGTCTTCTTTGGAGAAATGTCTGGTTAGGTCTTCCACCATTTTTTGATTGGATTCCTTGATTTTTTTTTTTTTTTTATATTGAGCTTCATGAGCTGCTGGTATATTTGGAGCCCAAGAAAATAAAGTCTGCCAATATTTCTATTGTTTCCCCATCTATTTGCCATGAAGTGATGGGACCATACGCCATAATTTTATTTTTTGAATGTTGAGTTTTAAGCCAGGTGAGAGTTGGACCATAAAAAACGCTGAGCACTGAACAATTGATGTTGGTGGTGGAGAAGACTCTTGAAGGTCCCTTGGATTGCAAGGAGATCCAACCAGTTAATCTTAAAGGAAATCAGTCCTAAATATTCATTGGAAGGACTGATCCTGAAGCTGAAGCTCCAATACTTTGGCCACCTGATGTGAAGAGCTGACTCATTGGGAAAGACCCTGATGCTGGCAAAGATTGAAGGCACGAGGAGAAGGGGATGACAGAGAATGAGATGGTTGGATTGCATCCCTGACTCGATGGACATGAGTTTGAATAAGCTCCCGGAGTCAGGGATGGACAGGGACGACTGGTGTGCTGCAGTCCATGGGGTTGCAAAGAGTCAGATACAACTGAATGACTTAATGGAACTGACAGAGTACCCAAATTTCATTTTTTTTATATGTAGTTGTCCAGTTTTCCTAGCACCACTTATTGAAAAGACTGTCTTTTCCCAATTTTGTGTTCTTGCTTCCTTTGTCATAAATTAGGTGACCATAGGTGCATAGATTTTCACTTTCATGTATTGGAGAAGAAAATGGCAACCCACTCCAGTGTTCTTGCCTGGAGAATCCCAGGGACGGGGGGAGGCTGGTGGGCTGCCATCTATGGGGTCGCACAGAGTCGGACATGACTGAAGCGACTTAGCAGCAGCAGCAGGTGCATAGGTTTATCTCTGAGCTTTCTATTCTGTTCCATTGATCTGTATTTTGGCTTTTTTTTTTTTTTTCCTTTTTTGCCAGCACCATACTGTTTTGAATATTGTTGCTTTGTTGTATAGTCTGAAGACAGGGAGATGATTCCTCCAGTTCTGTTTTACTTTCTCAAGATTGCTTTGCTACCTGGATCCTTTGTATTTGCAAAGTACAATCTTTCTAGCATGTAAAATGACCACAATTGTGTGCTAGTTTGAACATTCTCTGTCATTGTCTTTCTCTGCATAAATTAATAATACTTCCCTACAACTTTCCTACCCAAGGAGCTCACATCCTCTATTCAACTTTATGCCTCTATAAATTTATCTCTTCTATGTAACTCATAGAAGTGGAATCATAAAATAAGTATCCTTTTGTGTCTAATTTATTTCATTTAGCACATGTTTTCAAAGTTCATGTTTATCATTTTGTATCAGAATTTTTGCATATTTAAGACTGAATAATATTCTTTAATTTATAATTATTTTATATCAACACATTTGTATTTTAAATTTCATAATAATTAGAAAGTGAATTTTCAAAACAAAATTTAATAATATTCACTTTTTGAAATTTGCCTACATATTTATCTTTACTATAGATCTTTATATGAATTTGAGTTATTGCCCAGCATTATTCCATTTCAAACTGATTGGCTCCCTTTAGACTAGATCTAGTGGTATTGAACTCACTCAGCTTTTGTATATGTGGGATTATCTTAATTTCTTCATTTTTGAAGAACAGTTTTGTTGGATATAGAGTTTTCAATGACAGAGTTTTTTTTTTTTTTTCCTCTTAGTTCTTAGTACTTTAAATATATCATCCCACTGCCTTCTTGTCTTTAGGTTTTATGATGAAAAACTAACTGAAAAAATCATTGACAACCCCTTGTATGTGAATCATTTTTCTCCTGCTACTTTCAAGATTCTCTTTGGTGTTTGAAAGTTGGATTATTATGTTTCTTGGTGTAGGTATCTCTGAGTTTACTCTATATGAATTTGTTGAGGTTATTGAATTTCAATAATTATGCCTTTCATAAAATTGAGGAAGTTATCAGCAATTATATCTTCAAACATTCTTCTGTCCCTTTATTTCTCTCCTGTCTTGTATCCCTGCAATGTGTGTGCCCATCTTCTTTATGGAATTATGCATGTCAAGTAAGCTATCTTCACTTTTTTTCATTATATTCCCTTTCTGTTCTTCAGATGTGGTAATTTTATTTATCATCTTACTTTAATGTTTGATTCTTTCTTTTGGTTTCTCTATACTTCTTTAGAATTCCTCTTACATATTTTCCATATCAGTTATTGTGCTTTTTAGCTCCAAAATTACATTTTAGCTCATTTTAATAATTTATAAATCTTTACTGATGTTATCATTTTGTTCATACAAAATGTCTTTTGGTTTTTTTTGTCTTTGTCCATATCTTCCTTTAGCAGTTTGAATGTCTTTTAAAAATTGTTTTGAAGTCTTTGTCTTGAAAGTCCAATGTTACTGTTTCTTCAGGTACACTTTCTTTTGACCCTGTTTTTTTTAATGAGCCAAACTTTCTTATTTCTTTGTATGTGTTGTAATTTTATACTGCAAACTGGACATTTGACTCTTATAATGTGGTAACTCTTGAGATCAGATTCTCCCTGTTCATAAGAATTTGCTGTTTTGTTGACTGTTGTAAGGATCAGCCTGAGCCTATGTTTTTTCCTCAACACATACAGTACTTTATAATATAAGCATTGATGTTTTTTAATATCCACTAAAACAGGCGGACATTCATAAATCTTCTGGAAGTCACTTTGGTTAGTGTTGGTTAGCACAGTGCCAGTCTGCCTCTATATCTGCACCCCTCATGATCAGAAGCAGGATTCTGCAGCCAGAGCATGAAACTCTAACATTTAGAGGACACAGTCCTTATTGTCCATGCTTCCTCCAGCAAGCCTTGCCAGAAACATGATTTCTATCCCCAAATATACCTGCCCCAAGCCTGTGGGGAAAGGAATGTGTAGCTGCCAGCACTCTGAAGACTGAAATTGACCAGTATTAACTGTAATTTCCCATCCAAATTTTCCCTTAGAAGCTGTCAGAGTTCAAAGTTAGTACAGACTTTCAAAACAGTTACTTTGGAAATTTTCTGCCTGGGTAATTGATCTTTCCCAAAATGTCTGTGTGGGAATGAGAACTTGGAGAATCTTCATCTCCCATTTTGCTTTTCTCTCACTTTTGAATCTATTCAGATCTCTGTTCATATGTCATCTTACTAGATCAATCTTCCCTGAAAATTCTCTACAAAATAAAAATTTTCTCCATTGACATACATGTCTTTATGCTGTTTCATATTTGTTTTTCTCTCACAATTATCCCCCATTATGTATATTTATCTGTTAATATAACATGTAACTATCTTTAATGTCACCATCTTCTCTAACATGAAAGTTTTAAGCAGGCAAGGAGGTTTTATAATCTTATTTGTTTAATTTATTTTAATTAAAGGATAATAATTTTTCAATGCTGTTACCCTCTTTCTGTCAACACCATAGCTCAGTATCCAAAAGAATGCCTGACTCCTCCTGAGCACTCAGGACAATTTTGCTGAATGGTAATCATTGTTCACATGTGATCCATATCTGCCTTTTTTGAAATGCATGTGTTTTGGACAAACAAGTTCTTTCCTTTTTTGTTTCTCTTTTCACCATTTTTCACTTCCCATTTCACTCCTCATGTGTGTTGATGAGTAAGTTTAATTCAAGGGTATTTAAGGCAGAGTCTAAGATGTATTTTTAAGCTTAATTTTGTGGGAGTTATCAGTTTCTTACTCATCAGTGACTCAAGTTGATATTTTAAACCTCATTTGACTTGACAAAAATTATCCTAAATTTTGAAATGCACTCTAAATTTATACTAAATTAAACAACATTAGAGACTCAAGAAAAAAGGAAGGATCTATTTATTAAGATAAATATTTCAATAGTTTGGCAGCACAAGCCAATGTGATTTAAGAAAGAGAGAAATAGAGTTTAAATATTGGTAAGAGAAGAATATCATTATGAGTAGTCATCTATAAATATTCAAGACAATAAGCTATCAACTATTAGAACTAATGAGTATCTAAAACTACCAGGATACAAGATAAATCTTAGAAGAATCAAAAGCACTCACTAAAGTAATCAATTAGAAGTTTTAACTTCAAAAGGATTCAAGGTATAGTGAATTTAAAATCATCAGTGTTAACAGATGTTAAAAATTGCCTATCAATAAAACTGAAAAAATCTAAAGTGAAGGTGTTAGTTGTTTGAGTCATGTCCAACTCTGCAACCCCATGGACTGTAGCCTGCCAGGTTTCTCTGTCCATGGAATTCTCTAGGCAAGAATAGTGGAGTGGGTAGCTATTTCCTTCTCCAGAGTATCTTCCCTACCCCTATCAAACCTGGGTCTCTTGAATTGCATACAGATTCTTAACCATCTGAGCCAGCAGGTAAAGCACTAATAAACACGGTAAAGACAAAAAACTAACTTAATAAACAGAAAAGTAATTATATTCCTCTATTAAAAAGCTCAATTAAAATATGTTAAAATTTCAAAATCTATAAATGTATGCTGCTGCTGCTGCTGCTATGTCGCTTCAGTCGTGTCCGACTCTGTGCAATCCCATAGATGGAAGCCAACCAGGCTCCCCTGTCTCTGGGATCCTCCAGGCAAGAGTACTGGAGTGGGTTGCCATTTCCTTCTCCAATGCATGAAAGTGAAAAGTGGAGTGAAGTCGCTCAGTCGTGTCTGACTCTTAGCGACCCCATGGACTGCAGCCTACCAGGCTCCTCGCCCATGGGATTTTCCAGGCAAGAGTATTGGAGTGGGGTGCTATTGCCTTCTCTGTTCCCTTTTAAACCTTTGTAGTATTCATTTACGAATTTTTTACTATTATATTGTAGGAATATCTGAATTTTTTAATAGAATAAGAAGAAGAAGAATTGTACTTTCAAATATTAACACACACAGTGAAGTTATGTTAATTTAAATTGTGAGATATGATTCAAAAATTGACGATTTCATCAATAGAACAGATTAGAGAGTCTAAAATATGCAGAATTTGTTGCATTATAATGGTAACAATTCTAATTAATGGCAAGTAGATTGATATATTCAATATATGTCATTCAGATATTTGGCTAAATATTTAGAAAAAAAAAATGTGTCTCTTACCTTATCTGTACTCTAAATAGGATGGATCAAAAGCTCTAATGTAAAAAACAGAATAAAAAAATTGACAAAAATTTAGCAAATTGCACATTGAGCTTGAGTATAATTAAGGCCATGGCAAGTAAGATGAAATTTTAGAGACCATAAAAAGATGAAGAGATTTGACTATAAAAATCTAAAAGAACTGAGCAGTGAAAGGTACTATAAATATATTAAGAAGCCATATACTGGAATAAAATACTTTCTTCTTATACAGCTAACATCTATGTAAATTAATATCTAAACTTATAAAATAATTCTGCAAATAAAAATAATAAATATAATAACTCAAAAGGTAAATTAACAAAGGATAGAAACTGAAAATTTATAAAATAAGACCCTCATATGGTGAGTGGATAAATGAAAAGATGCCAAATTTTTCTAGCAATTAAAGAAAAGAAAATTGAAGTTGTAAATGTTATGCAGATTGATACATTTTTTTCAGAATTTGGTAATATTGAAGTTTGCCATGGAGATGTGGAGGTTGTGTGGCTATTTTTATAAATTACAGATACAGAGCAAAAATTAGTTCAGTCTCTTTGAATTTTAAATATGCATAGACTTTGAACTCAGAAATTCTATTTTTCAAAGTTCAGCTAGGGAAATATGTATGCAGGTAAACATGAATATATGTATAACGTACCCCACTGTTTGTAACAGTAAAATTGGAAATAATCAGAGAACATACTGAGCATAGAAAAATAAATTATAACATGTATGGTTTTAGGACTAATATGGAGCTATTAAAAAGAATGGCTTAAATCTGCTCATATTGACACAGAAATTTAGGTAAGCTTTAATATGCCAGTAAAAAGCCTAGTGGTAGAACATATGAATACCAAGATCCCATATGTGCCTTGAGCAAAAGTTTGGAAAGATATAATCTTATTAACAGTGGTTACCTCTAAAATTAGTGTATGAAGAGGGAGAATTGGCTTGAGAAAATACAAAAGGATCTGAAGAGAAATTATAATTCTCTTTCTGTTGTTTTATATATCATTCTTACCATAAGCATGCATTAATTCTGTAATTAAAATGAAAAAGTTCACTAATTACAAAACAATATAAACTAATGGTAGCTATGTACTGTTAGTAAGAGCAGAGAAGAATTCAGAGCAGCAGAAAAGAATTTCCCAGGAAAGTTTGTTTAAAGCAGGGAACTTCCCTGGTGGTCCCATGGTTAGGACTCTGCTTCCACTGCAGGGGCACAGGTCCAGTCTCTGGTCTGGGAACCAAGATCCCATTTACCAGGATGTGGCAAAAAAAGAAGAAGAAGAAAAGATAAAAATCAGAAGGGAAATGTCTTCTGGAAGGCATCTGGTCTACAGTCTTTAAGTCAATTTTGATTATTGTGATTATTAAATACCTGTAGATAAGAATATCCTAGATTTGCACTGTCCGTGTCCTTAGATTTTATCAGAAATACCTATATGATAATACAGAATTTGTCTCTGTGATTTTGTGTTTATGTTTGTGTTCATGAATTTAAGAATTAAAAATTTTCAAAGATATATGCTTATTTATCCCTTATTGTTTCAAAGCATCGATTAGCAGAACCTCAAAGCATTATCTCTTTAACCTGTGTGTCTCCAACTTATTATTGCTTGAAGCCTGGGCAATGTTTATAAGCAACATAAATTATGGATGTAAAACAGCACAGGAATGATGTTTCCCTAGATATGTAGCAATTGCAAAAGCAATTTTTGGTCATTTTAGAAAAAACTGAAATTCTCCTGTCTCCATTAAATGGATGTATTTTTTTCATCCAAGTCCTTTCACTATGTACTTGTAAGACTGACTACCAACAACTCTCTCTAGGTTTATTTATTGAATTTAGGAGTTTCATTTTGTTGCCAGAAATGTTGTAATTGTGAAGAATGGCAAGAGATAATAAAATACAGATAGAACCAGCCTGATCCTGTCATCCCTGGAAATGTTTTTCATGGGCCTTAGATTTGGCTCCTGGCTCCATTTCAGTCTGTTCGGTGTTGATGGAACAATGAAATGCAGACCTTACTAGCAAGGAAAATAGTACTTGAATCATCAGGTAGGTGTGTGGCAGGCAGCCATACAGGAATTCAAACCCAATAAATCTAAAAATCCATGCAAACGGTGAGGCAGTGAGCCCCAGAACACTAATGCCTTAGACACCATCTGTTCAATTTTCCAATCACTAAAGGCAAATTCAAAGTTCCTCAGCTCTTGAGATAGCTGAATACACAAGATTTTTCATTTAATAGTTCTATCCTAGAAGAGCTATCTCTCCCTTACTCAGTTTCTGACCCAATCTGCTTCTCTGTAGCATGAAAAATAGTTGGCTTACAGTGACTCCTTCTTAATTACATATTTCTTAAATTGCTAACATGTCAAATCTGTAGAGTATCTGGAAAGATTAATAATTTGCCTTCCATATTTTAGAAGTAAGGTACTTCTACACATTAGAAGTTACCTGGCTTGCCTGGAGTCATAACAGAAAATTTTGTCTTATAGTCTGGGGCTTTCTTTAGAAACACACTAGTTTAACACAATGAAATGTAGAGTCCTCAAAACACTGACAAACAGCAGAAAAAAAAAAAAAAAACTTTCATACAAAAGAAAAGAAGGAATTGAGGGAAAGGGAGACAGAGAAGGAAGAAGAAGGGCCTAACAGGGGAAAGGGAAAGTGAGAAGAAAAATATGAAATTAGAACATAAATGTGAAACCAAAATGAAATAAATTAATTATGAGGTGCTGTTACAATAATAGAATATAAAAACCCAAGCATCATTCTTTAATCCATAATTAACTCCAGAATATCATACTGAGGACCAATGATGCTGGATAAAATAGGTACCCAAAGAACAAAAGAGTATAAGACTAAGAAACTCTACACCCCAACAGGGAAGACAAAGAACGAGACAAAATTTTCTAGCCAGTAAATACCGTGAAGGCTTTCCAAATATGAAGAAAATGGCATAAAGGGGAGGTGGGGAGGAGAGGGAGAGAGATGCAGAAGGAAAGACAGGTATTCTTTACTGCACTTATTTCAAATTTGTTCATGTAATATTTAATTAAATTATTTAAAGCACAAAAATTTTGGAAAGAAGCATATCCAGTGAGAGGAGGATTGCCCAGCCATACTAGACAAGAACTTACTAGCAGGGAGTATTCAGGATTCCATTAGCATTGGTCTGTAAGGTTTCTGGAGTGTAGTTTAATTCAGTTCAGTTCAGTTCCATCCTTCAGTCATTTCTGACTCTTTGTGACCCCATGGACTGCAGCATGTCAGGCTTCCCTGTCCATCACCACTCCCAGACCTTGCTCAAACTAATATCCATCAAGTTGGTGATGCCATCCAGCCATCTCATCCTCTGTCATCCCCTTCTCCTCCTGACTTCAATCTTTCCCAGCATCAGGGTCTTTTCCAATAAGTCAGGTCTTCACATCAGGTAGCCAAAGTATTGGCATTTCACCTTTAGCATCAGTCCTTCCAGTGAATATTCAGGACTGATTTCCTTTAGGATGGACTGGTTGGATCTCCTTGAAGTCCAAGGGACTCTCAAAAGTGTTCTCCAACACCACAGTTTAAAAGCATCAATTCCTCATCACTTGCTTTCTTTATAGTCCAACTCCCCATCTATTTGCCAAGAAGTAATGGGACTGGCTGCCATGATCTTCGGTTTTTGAATGTTGAGTTTTAAGCCAGCCTTTTCACTCTCCTCTTTCACTTTCATCAGCAGACCCTTTAGTTCCTCTTTACTTTCTGCCATAAGGGTGATATCATCTGCGTATCTGAGGTTATTGATATTTCTCCCACCAATCTTGATCCCAGCCTGTGCTCCATCTAGCCTGACATTTTGTATGAGGTATTCTGCATATAAGTTAAAAGCAGGGTGAAAATATACAGCCTTGATGCACTCCTTTCCCAATTTGGAACCAGTCTGTTGTTCCATGTCCAGTTCTAACTGTTGCTTCTTGATCTGCAAACAGATTTCTCAGAGGCAGTTAAGGTGGTATGGTATTCCCATCTCTTTAAGAAATTTCCATAGTTTGTTGTGATCTATATATTCAAAAAGGATTTACTATAACCAATAAAGAAGTACATGTTTTTATGGAATTATCTTGCTTTCATCATGATCCAATGGATGTTGGCAATTTGATCTCTGGCTCCTCTGTCTTTTCTAAATCCAGCTTGAACATCTGGAAGTTCATGGTTCATATAGTATTGAAGCCTAGCTTGGAGAGTTTTGCACATTACTTTGCTAGCGGTGAGATGAGTGCACTTGTGTGGTAGTTTGAACATTCTTTGGCACTGCCTTTCTCTGGGATTGTAATGAAAACTGACCGTTTCCAGTCCTGTGGCCACTGCTGAGTTTTCCAAATTTGCTTGCATACAGCACATTCATAGCATCATCTTTCAGGATTTGAAATAGCTTAACTGGAATTCTATCACCTCCACTAGCTTTGTTTTTAGTGATGCTTCCTAAGGCCCATTTGACTTCACATTCGAAGATGTCTGGCTCTAGGTGAGTGATGAAAGGATCGTGGTTATCTAGGTCATGAAGATCTTTTTTGTAGAGTTTTTCAGTGTATTCTTGCCATCTCTTCCTAATATCTTCTGCTTCTGTTAGGTCCATTCTCAGTGGATTATTAATTGAAGTCAGCTCAGATAGTTCCTACTGTAAATAACCAATAATAATCAGTTGTCCCTTCAGCACTTGCTTTCTGAAATTGTTCTTGCAATGAACTCAGCTGGTAGGTATTCTTCTAAGTGATTTAAAATAATAGATTTAGAAACCTCAGATGAATGTCCACTGTGAACAGACCCTCTTGAAAATCCAAAAAAGTATAATTTTCTCCTATAAATAAGATTCCTCATTGCATAGAACTTCATCTTCCACCAGCCACTTAGGTTAATTCAGTAGCACAGGTAAGGTTGTGGCCTCTAGTTAGGGAATTATTTCCTATGATATGTGTTAGATGAGAGTCAAGCTTTTTCATGTTTTTCTCTAACTTCAAGGCAATGTAGCTCAGTTAGATGCAAGATTAGTTGTCCAAAATTATTATTTGGGATCACAGGGCATTCTTAGTGATAGAAAATGTAATTTTGATAGAAATTAGCTCAAAGATCTGAAAGAAGCAAGTAAAATCAAATCTGATTTCCATTTCCAGATATATTGGCATTTCTGTCCACGTATGTATGTGTTCATGCATGCCTGTGTGTATGGCCATTTCTTTATACAACTTCCTGTGTAACAATCCAAAGAAACTTAAGAAGGAATTGAAGAAAATATTCACCTTGCAAAAAATTTAATAAGTACTTACTGAAATAAAATCCTTACACTTGTATATATATATTAATAATATAATATATATTTATATGTCCTACTATATAATTTGTACATATTAATATATTGCTATACACATAACCTATATGCAGATCAGGAAGCAACATTTAGAACTGGACATGGAACAACAGACTGGTTCCAAATAGGAAAAGGAGTACGTCAAGGTTGTATATTGTCACCCTGCTTATTTAACTTATATGCAGAGTACATCACGAGAAATGCTGGGCTGGAAGAAGCACAAGCTAGAATCAAGATTGCCAGGAGAAAGATCAATAACCTCAGATATGCAGATGACACCACTCTTATGGCAGAAAGTGAAGAGGAACTAAAAAGCCTCTTGATGAAAGTGAAAGAGGAGAATGAAAAAGTTGGCTTAAAGCTCAACATTCAGAAAACAAAGATCATGGCATCCGGTCCCATCACTTCA
>NW_011495032.1:9852713-9872962 GCF_000754665.1 Bison bison bison
AGATAGCATATTCAAAAGCAAAGATATTACCTTGCCAACAAAGGCCCGTCTAGTCAAGGCTATGGCTTTTCCAGTGGTCGTGTATGGATGTGAGAGTTGGACTGTGAAGAAAGCTGAGCGCTCAAGAATTGATGCTTTTGAACTGTGGTGTTGGAGAAGACTCCTGAGAGTCCCTTGGACTGCAAGGAGATCCAACCAGTCCATTCTGATGGAGATCAGCCCTGGGTGTTCTTTGGAAGGAATGATGCTAAAGCTGAAACTCCAGTACTTTAGCCACCGCATGCGAAGAGTTGACTCATTGGAAAAGACTCTGATGCCGGGAGTGATTGGGGGCAGGAGAAAAAGGGGACAACAGAGGATGAAATGGCTGGATGGCATCACCGACTCAATGGACGTGAGTTTGAATGAACTCCAGGAGTCGATGATGGATAGGGAGGCCTGGCGTGCTGTGATTCATGGGGTCTCAAAGAGTTGGACATGACTGAGCGACTGAACTGAACTGAACTGATACACGTAAGTAGCTTCTCTGGTGGCTGAGGTTAAAGCATCTGCCTGCAATGTGGGAGACCCAGGTTTGATCGCTGTGTCGGAAAGATCCCCTGGAGAAGGAAATGGCAACACATTCCAGTAATCTCTCCTGGAGAATCCCATGGACAGAGGAACCTGGTAGGCTACAGTCCACGGGGTCACAAAGAGTCGGATACTACTGAGCGACTTTACTTTCTATACACATAAGTCGTATATATATATATTAATAAATATATTAATATGTTATTACTTTTATATAGTAACATATATTAAGATATGTGTGTATGTATATGTATATTCTGTACATATTATATGTATAATATACAATATACATTATATAATATGTATATATTAATATATACATACAAGGCTTATGTGTATATTAATATATATTAATTTTGTATATTAACACATCTAAATTAAAAAAACTAAGATCATGGCATCCAGTCCCATCACCTTACGGTATATAGATTGGTAAACAATGGAAACAGTGAAAGACTTTAATTTCTTGGGCTCCAAAATCACTGTGGATGCTCTTTCAGCCATGAGATTATAACATACTTGCTCCGTGGAAGAAAAGCTATGGAAAACCTAGACAGTGCATTAAAAACCAGAGACATTACATTGCCAACAAAGGTCCATATAATCAAAGCTATGGGCTTCCCTTGTGGCTCAGCTGGTATAGAATCCTCCTGCAATGCAGGAGACCTGACTTTGATACCTAGATTTGGAAGATACCCTTGGAGAAGAGAAAGGCTAACCACTCCAGTATTCTGGCCTGGAGAATTCCACGTACTGTACAGCCCATGGGGTTGCAAAGAGTTGGACACGACTGAGTGACCTTAACTTTCATTTTCACATTCATAGTTTTTCCAGTAGTCACATATGGATGTGAGAGTTGGACCATAAAGAAGGCTGAGCACTGAAGAATTGATGTTTTCAACTGTGGTGTTGGAGAAGACTCTTGAGAGTCCCTTGGACTACAAGGCGATCAAACCAGTCAATCCTAAAGGATATCAACACTGAATGTTCATTAGAAGGAATGCTGAAGCTGAAGCTCCAATATTTTGGCCACCTCATGCAAAGACCTGACTAATTGGAAAAGATTCTGATGCTGGGAAAGATAAAAGTCAAAAGAAGGGGATAGCAGAGGATGAAATGGTTGTGTGGCATCTCTGACTCAATGGACATGACTTTGAGCAAGCTCCGGGAGTTGGTGAAGTTCAGGGAAGCCTGAAGTGCTACAGTCCATGGGGCTGCAGAGTTGGACACAACTGAGGACTTAACAACAACATATAAATATATATTGTATATGATATGTACTATATATTATATATGCATATATTAATAAATATACTCATTCAAGCCTTTTATTTCAACAAATATTTAGTGAATATTTTTGTTAAGTGGGTGTTTTCCCTGTAGTTCAGAGTGTAAAGAGTCTGCCTGCAATGCAGGAGACCCGGATTCAATCCCTGAGTTGGGATAATCCCCTGGAGAAGGGAATGGCAATCCACTCCAGTATTCTTTCTTGGAAAATTCCATGGACAGAGGAGTCTGGTGGATTATAGCCCATGGGGTCACAAAGAGTTGGATATGACTGAGTGACTAATATACACACACAAATATAATACATAAACACACACACACACACACACACCCTTGCTCTTGATTGAAACATAGCTTTCTAGGACCACATTAGTTTGAGCAATTTGGGCTTGATGCCCACCATTAATCTTGCCTAACCATCTATAGGAAATGTGATTGAAGGATAATAAAGATTAGGAAGACACATCTCCATTAGAAATATTTGCCCTGAACCCTTCTGACTTGACTTTTATTTTTTTCCTTCTCTGATCCAGTCTCAACCTTAATTTGATTAAAATTATTATTTAATCACCAATACTGAGTTCCAACTACTTTATTGAGTTGTTGAATAATATATATGCCTTTGATTTTTAGGGCATTTTTGAGAAATATCTTATTTTCTAGCTAAGAAAAAAAAAAAAAAAAACTTGTGTAATATCACATACAACCTTGACTGGAAACAATATCCTCCTAACTTCAAAATCCATGGTTTCCCAAATAGATCCTTAGCTTTCCTAAGGACTTGGGATGTCACTCACTGTTAACTTTCAGTAATTTAGATACATATGAGTAATTTATCTTATCCTCAGCCTTCTGGAAGAGAAAAGTTTGGCTTTATTTCTATAGTTCTTGTCTAAAATGTTCCACTTCTGCAGGACTGGAATATTGAAATATAGAAAGTATTTGCAATTAAAAATAAATACTAAGGGCATTCCAAGGTTTCCTTTTGTTTGCTCTGTAACAGACACAGTGAATTCTCTGAGGTGACCCTGAGGTGTATAGGGATATAGCAAAAAAATGATCATGTTATGATGCTTCTGTAGAAATCGTTCCAGAAGATTATACTTAAGTTAGTGTTTCTAATTCAGTTTTGTCCTGTGGAGTTCAAATACACCTACAACTTATGTAAAATAATTCATCAAAGTTAAAAGGATTATTGGCATGTCTGGCTGTACAATCACTCCTACATTTGACATTTAACAAGCATGCCAGATTGCCTCCTAATTTGCAGATGGTACCATTTCCGAGGCCTTAGTATAGGTACATTGCTTACCTTGAGATTCACTGTAGCTCTGGGAGCTGTGTTGGTCAAAAATTAATCTAAACATAAGCTTCATGAAAATAAAAAATATCTTTTTCCACTACTTCTGATAGGAGAGCAGTCTTGAATTTCTTGTGATCCCCATGTTGCTGTTTAATAATACATATTTTGAGTGAGTGATTATTACCCTATCTAAAAACAGATGATTTCAGAAGTTGTACTTTTTCTTCTGTTTATAAATGGAAGGATTTTACAACTGCAAGAAAACTTAGCTATTTATGTTCATTCATTATGCATACATTTTTACTATTTTTAAACAAAGTTATATTTTATTTTATTTCTTACATAATAAAGAAAATAATCTTTGTGTCAAAAGGTACTATAGATGAAAGAAGAGACCCTAGGAAAAATGTTTGGTAATATGTAAAAAACAAAGTTACTATTCTTTTTTTTTTCTTAATTTTTATTGGGATATAGTTGCTTTATAGTTGCTTTATAATGCTGTGTTAATTTCTGTTGTAAAATGAAGTGACTCAGCTACATGTATACATATGTCCCCTTCCTCTTGGCCCTCCCTCCTACCACTCACACCCAGGTCACTATAGACCTGGGGGTGTCCCTGTGCTATGCAGCAGCTTCCCACTAGCTATTTTACACGTGGTAATACATATGTGTCAATATTACAAATCATAGGAAATACATTACATAATAAAAAGAAGAAAGATATTCGTGTGCGAAATGCACACAAAAGTACAAGCCAAAAATGTGGAAAAAATATAGAACTTTATAGTAATAGAGACAATGCAAATTAAAATAACATTAGGCTTCTCTTCATCAAATGAACATTTTTTCAAAGGAAGATACTTAATATTGACAAGAGTACATAAAGTTTGGTATTTGGACAGGTGAGGGTGTTTGTTCTGAAACCAATCTCTTGTGAATACTGAGAGAGGGCTCTGTGTAGACTCCTCTTCAATTCTCTGGCATCAATCAACTTTTCTTCCCTAAAATGTATTAAGAGAGGAATAATTGGACCTGAAATCTTTTACCTGGTCTTAAGAGGGTTGCCACAACAATAACAACAACAAAGAGAAAACTTGTCAGGAATCACTAATTCCCACTTGCCACTTATACAACTGGACATTTGCAACTATGGGAGAGTTATTCCTAAAATTCAAGGAACTTTCTCCCAACCAACTTATCTAAAATAACCACATCAATCTCTTCTGTCCTTATCTTTGTGTTTATGCATATGTTTCTTTCTTTCCCTTCAAAGTATATCTCAGTGCCTGAAATTTGGTTATTTGGTTTTTGAATTATTTAATTTACTAATCTTTCATCTTTTTCAAGGAATTGAACTGTATAAAGACATGAATGTCTTGTCTTTTTTACCTCCAAATTCCCAGAAACTAAACAATGGCTGGTACAGAGATTGAAAATATTTACACATTATTTTATATTATGACAATAACACTCTAATGGAAGAAAGCAAAGAGGAACTAAAGAGCCTCTTGATGAGGGTGAAGGAAGAGAGTGAAAGAGCTGGTTTAAAGCTGAATATTAAAAAAACCAAGACCATGGCATCCAGATCCATTATTTCATGCAAACAGAAGGAGAAAAGGTGGAAGTAGTGACAGATTTTCTCTTCTTCGGCTCTAAAATGGTGCAGATGGTGACTGTAGCCATGAAATCAGTAGACATTTGCTTCTTGGCAGAAAAGTTATGATAAATCTAGACAGTGTGCTGAAAAGCAGAGACATCACTTTGCTGATAAAGATCCGTACAGTCAAGGCTATGGTCTTCCCAAAGGTCACATACTGTTGTGAAAGATGGACCGTAAAGCCTAAAATTTGATGCCTTCGAACTGTGATGCTGGAGAAGATTTCTGAGAGTCCCTTGGACAGGAAGTATATCAAACCAGTCAATGTTAAGGGAAATCAACCCTGAATATTCACTAGAAGAACTTATGCTGGAGCTGAAATTCCAGTATTTTGGTCATCTGATGTGAACAGATGGCTCATTGGAAAAGCCCCTGATACTGGGAAAGATTGAGGGCAGAAAGAGAAGAGGTGTCAGAGGGTGAGATGGATAGATGGCATCATCAAAGCAATGAACATGTACTTGGGCAAACTTCATCAGATGGTGAAGCACAGGGAGGCCTGTCATGCTACTGTTCATGGGGTTAAAAAGTGCTGGACAGGTCTGGGCGACTGAAAGCAACAACAATTAATGCATGTTTCCCAAGTGGTGCTAGTGGTAAGGAATCTGCCTGCAAAACAGAAGCTATGAAAGACATGGGCTTGTTCTCTAGGATGAGAAAACTTCTTGGAAGAGAGCATTGCAACCCACTCCAGTATTTTTGCCCAGAGAGTGCCACTGACAGAGAGCCTGGCTGGCTGCAATCCATAGGCTCACAAGGAGTTGGACACAACTGAAGTGACATAGCACACACGTATTAATATTGTTGTGGTTGCTGTTCAGTCATCCAGTTGAGTCCAACTCTTTACCACCCCATAGACTGCAGCACACCAGGCCTCCTTGTCCCTCACCATTTCCCAGAGTTTGCCCAAGTTCATGTTCATTGCATCAGTGCTGCCATCCATCCGTCTCATCCTCTGACTTCCTCTTCTCCTTCTGCCCTTGATCTTTCCCAGCATCACGGATTTTTCCAATGAGTCATCTGTTCACATCAGATGAATATAATAATATACATAAATATTTAAATATAAAAATACATTAAATATATATTTAATTTAACATATATAATTAAATATATAAAAATCATATATATTGTTCAGGAAGAATGAAAGAAAAAGAAGGGAAGAAAGGAAACCAAGAAAAAGAGAAGAAGCGAAACTACGCAAATGAGGAATGAAAGAAGGGAGAAAGGAAAGAGCCATGGAAGAAAATGAAAGACAAAAAAAAGAGAGAAGAAAAGAGGGCAAGAATTTTGAGTGTCTTATATTTCTTTGTGCACTTAATAATGAATGTACAAAGATAATTCTCAGCATAGTATTTAGCAGAATGTCATTCATATATAGGCCAATAGCCTGAAAGCAAAGCTTCAATATATTGTTCATACTATTTCTCCCTTGTATTCTGTATTCAACTTGTGCCATTTCTTCAAGGCTCTTCAGTGCTGTAGAAGGGCCTGTGTAGAAGAGAGGAAATTTACTTCCCTTTTGCCCTCCAATCCTTTTGCTATAACCTTCTTCTGGCCCTCTTTTCACAAGGGTTAGCCTTAGAGAGATGGCCTTCTAACAAGTATCCATTCTTCTTTAGTTCAGTTCAGTTCATTGGCTCAGTCATGTCTGACTATTTGTGACCCCATGGCCTGTAGCATGCCAGGCCTCCCTGTCGATCACCAACTCCAGGAGTTTACTCAAACTCATGTTCATTGATTTGGTGATGCCATCTAGCCATCTCATCCTCTGTCATCCCCTTCTCCTCCTGCCTTCAATCTTTTCCAGCATCATGGTCTTTTCAAATGAATCAGTTCTTCACATCAGGTGGCCAAAGTATTAGAGTTTCAGCTTCAGCGTCAGTCCTTCCTATGAATATTCAGGACTGATTTCCTTTAGGGTGGACTTCCCCAAGTCCAGATCTTTTTCCCCAAGATCCTGTCAAATTAATTTCTCTAAACCAGCAACCAATTAATGTCCACTCAAAATAAAATATAAGTCTTCATTACAAATAGAAAAAGGTTGAATCTTTTTTCCCTCACGATCATAGATTCTCCCATAAAGTTGCCCATCATCTTTTCTAGTGTATTTGGCCAATAGTGATAAGGCATAGGAGCTCTGGTCATAAACCAAAAAAATCCCATTCTTTGGTTATGTGGTTTTGGAAAAATTAATCATCAATTTTCATGTGGAAAAATGTATAAGAGGAGTGCCTATGTTATAGAGTTGTTGTAATAATTGTGAGGTATAAAGCACCTGGATCCCTGGTTTCAAATTTCAGTGTCCCCATGTTTACTGTGTAATTTTAAGCACACACTTAAGGACTCTGCAATTTAGCTTTTCAAGTGTAAAATGAAGATAGTACCTACTTCAGAACGTTCTTATAAGGTTTAAGTAAATATCTGAAGGCTCTTCAGGCATATAATAATGTTCATATATGCTCATTTTGGGGCTTCCCAGGTGGCACTAGTGGTAAAGAACTAGCCCACCAATGTAGGAGACATAAAACATTCAGGTTCAATCTGAAGGTTGGGAAGATCCCATGGAGGAGAGCATGGCAACCAGTCCAATATTCTTTCCTGGAAAATCCCAAGGACACAGAAGCCTGGCAGGCTATAGTCCATGGGGTCGCAAAGAGTCAGACACGACTGAAGCGACTGAGCACACACGCATGCATGTTCATTTATAAGACACATACTTTTAGCCAAATATTCCCTTTAAAATTAGATTTACCCTCGTTTCTTCTATGTATTTTCATTTTGTTTTAAACAGAAGATCTATTCTGAGATTCTGGCAATAAAAATCCTTCTCACTCTTCAAGGCTCCTCCCTGAAGCCTTCTCTGGGTTCATATTGAAGTCCTAATCTATCTACCAACTCTTATATCTCTCTTCCTTAAGAATTCAACAATGTACAACTTTCTTACAATAGTACTGTTTCCCTTTATTTGTTAACTGAAAAAACAGTTTTTAATAAGTTGAGATTTTATTCTTGCAGGTATGACATTTTTCTCCCTTCATGGATTACAGCCTTGTCATGGCAAAGAGATTTGCATAATGACAATGAATAATCATAATCAATGAAACTATGAGCCATGCCATGCAGGGTCACCCAGGATGGATGGGTCATGCTGGAAAGTTCTGACAAAACATGGTCCAGTGGAGGAAGGAATGGCAAACCACTCCAGTATACTAGCTGTGAGAATCCCATGAACAGTATAAAAAGGCAAAAAGATATGACACCTAAGGATGAGTTCCCCCAGGACAGAAGGTGTCCAACAGGCTACTGGGGAAGAGGGAGGGCAAGGTCAAGGGCACTGACCTTGGAGAAAGAATGAAGTCAGTGGGCTAAAGCAGAATCACTGCTTGTTTATGGATGTGTATGGTGGTAAAAATAATGTCCAATACTGTAATTAACAATTCTGTAGGACCCTGGAATGTTAGGTCCATGAAATCAAGGTAAATTAGATGTGGTCAAGCAGGAAGTGGCAGGAATGAATATAGACAGTTTAGGAATAGTTTAGGAATCAGTGAACTAAAATGGGCAGGAATGGGTGAGTTTAACTCAGATGACCATTATATCTACCACTGTGGTTAAGAGTCCCTTAGAAGAAATGGAGTAGCCCCGATAGTCAACTAAAGAGTCCAAAATTCAGTACCTGGTTGGAATCTCAAAAATAACAGAATGATCTTGGTTCATTTCCAAGGCAACTATTCAACATCAGAATAGATGCTGAATTCTAGATTCAAGTCTATGCCCCAACCACTGATGCTGAGAATTTTAAGTTGACCAGTTCTATGAAGATCTATAAGACTTTCTAGGACTAATACCAAAAAAGAAAAAAAGATGTCTTTTTCATCATAGGGGATTGGAATGCAAAAGTCAGAAGTCAATAGATAACTGAAGTAACAAGCAAGTTTGGCCACGGAGTACAAAATGAAGCAGGGAAAAGGCTAGTAGAATTTTGGCAGGAGAAGAAACTAGTCATAGCAAACACTCTTTTCCAACAACACAAGAGATGACTCTACACATAGACATCACCAAATGATCAATACAGAAATTAGATTGATTTTATTCTTTGCAGCCATAGATGAAGGCATTCTGTATAGTCAGTAAAAACAAGACCAGGAGCTGATTGTAGCTCAGATCATCAACTCCTTACTACAAATTTGGGCTTCAATTTAAAAAGTAGGAAAAACCACTAAGCCATTCAGTCATGACTTAAATCAAATCTCTTATGATTATACAGTGGAGGTGATGAATAGATTCAAGGGATTAGATCTGGTAGAGAGAGTGCCTGAAGAAATATGGACAGAGGTTCTTAACATTGTACAGGAGGTGGTGAACAAAAATATCTCAAAGAAAAAGAAATGCAAGAAGCAAAGCACTTGTCTGAGAAAGCTATAAAAAATAATTGAGGAAGGAAGAGAAGTAAAAAGCAAGGGAGAAGGGGAAAGATATACCCAACTGTATGCAGAGTTCCAGAGAATAGCAAGGAGAGATAAGAAGACCTTCTTCAATGAACAATGCAAAGAAATAGAAGAAAACAATACAATGGAAAAGACTAGAGACCTCTTCAAGAAAAGTGGAGATATGAAGGGAACATTTCATGCAAGGATGGACATGATTAAGGACAGAAATGTTAAGGACATAACAAAAGCAGAAGAGATTAAGAATAGGTGGCAAAAATACACAGAAAACTGTACCATAAATGTCTTAATGACTAGGCTAACTGTGATGGTGAAGTAACTCATCTAGAGCCAGACATCCTGGAGTGCGAAGTCAAGGGGGCCTTATGAACCATTACAAAGAACAAAGCTAGTGGAGTTGATGTAATTCAACTGAGCTATTAAACCCTAAAAGATGATGCTGTTAAAGTGATGCACTAAGTCTGCCAGCAAATTTTGAAAACTCATCAGTGGGACAGGACTGGAAAAGGTCAGTTTTCATTTCAACATCAAAGAACAGTTCCAATCAATGTTCAAACTACCAGATAATTTCTCTCATTTCCTGAACTAGTAAGTTGAGTTCAGTCACTCAGTCATGTCCAACTCTCTGTGACCCTATGGACTGCAGCACTCCAGCCTTCCCTGTTCATCACCAAACTCATGTCCATTGAGTCAGTGATTCCATCCAACCATCTTGTCCTCTGTCATCCCCTTCTTCTCCTGCCTTCAATCTTTCCCAGCATCAGGGTCTTTTCCAGTGAGTCAGTTCTTCTCATCAGGTGGCCAAAGTACTGGAGCTTCAGCTTCAGCATCAGTCCTTCCAATGAATATTCAGGACTTATTTCCTTTAGCATAGACTAGTTGGATCCCCTTGCAGTCTAAGGGACTCTCAAGAGTCTTATCCAACACCACAGTTCAAAAGCATTAATTCTTTAGTGCTCAAATTTCTTTATAGTCCAACTCTCACATCCATACATGACTACTGGAAAAACCATAGCTCTGATTAGACAGACCTTTGTCAGCAAAGTAATGTCTCTGCTTTTTAATATGCTGTCTAGGTTGGTCATGGCTTTTCTTCTAAGGAGCACATGTCTTTTAATTTCATGGTTGCAGTCACCATCTGCAGTGATTTTGGAGCCCAAAGAAAATAAAATCTGTCACTGTTTCCACTGTTTTCCCATTTATTTACTATGAAAGGATGGGACCGGATTCCATGATCTTCATTTTTGAATATTGAGTTTTAAGCCAGCTTTTTCAGTCTCCTCTTTCACTTTCATCCAGAGGCTCTTCAGTTCCTCTTGACTTTTGGCCAGAAGGGTGGTGTCATCTGCGTATCTGAGGTTATTGATATTTCTCCTGGCAATCTTGATTCCAGCTTGTGCTTCTTCCGGCCTGGCATTTTGCGATATATGCTCTGCATATAAGTTAAATAAGCAGAATGACAAATTGCAGCCTTGAAGTACTCCTTTTCCTATTTGGAACCAGTCTGTTGTTCCATGTTTGGTTCTAACTGTTGCTTTTTGACATAGTAACATCATGCTCAAAGTCCTTCAAGCTAGACTACATCTGTAAATGTCCTGACAAATTCCAAATGTGCAAGCTGGCTTAAAGGAAGAGTTACCAGAGATCAAATTGCCGACACTGTTGTATCATAGAGAAAGCAGGGGAATTCCAGAGAAACATCTACTTCTGCTTCATTGACTATGAAAAAGTCTTTGACCACGTGGCTCATAACAAATTGTGGAAAATTCTTAAAAAGATGGAAATGCCAGACCATTTTACCTGTCTTCTGAGAAACTTGTATGCGAGTCAAGAAGCAGGAGTTAGAACCTTACATGGAACATCAGACTGGTTCGCAAATAGCAAAGGAGTATAACAAGGCTGCATATTGTCACCCTGTTTATTTAACTTATATATAGAGTACATCATGTGAAATGCCCTGCTGGATATGTCACATGGTGGAATCAAAATTGCTGGGAAAAGCTTCAACAACTTCAGATATGCAAATGATACCACTCTAATGGCAGAAACAAAGAGGAACTAAAGAGCCTCTTGATAAGAGTTGAAAGAGGAGAGTAAAAAAGCTGGCTTAAAACTCACCATTAAAAAAATTAATAAGATCATGGCATCTGGTCCCATCACTTCATGGCAAATGAGGGGAAAAAGTAGAAGCAGTGATAGATTTTCTTTTCTTGGATTCCAAAATCACTGCAAATGGTTACTGCAGCCAGTTTCTTTACCTAAAGAAACAAAAGACCTATATACAGAAAACTATAAAACACTGGTGAAAGAAATAAAAGAGGACACAAACAGATGGAGAAATATACCATGTTCATGGATTGGAAGAATCAATATAGTGAAAATGAGCATACTACCCAAAGAAGTCTATAGATTCAATGCAATCCCCATTAAGCTACCAACAGTATTTTTCAGAGAACTAGAACAAATAATTTCACAATTTGTATGGAAATACAGAAAATGGAAAATAGCCAAAGCAATCTTGAGAAAAAAGAATGAAACTGGAGGAATCAATCTGTCTGACTTCAGGGTTTACTTCAAAGCTACCATCATCCAGAGAGTATGGTACTGGCACAAAGACATTTTTCAGATCAATGGAACAAAATAGAAAGCCCAGAGATAAATCCAAGGACCGATGTATATCTTATCTTTGACAAAGGAGGCAAAAATATATAATGGAGAAAAGACAATCTTTTTAACAAGTAGTGCTGGGAAAACTGGTCAACCACCTGTAACAGAATGAAACTAGAGCACTATCGGTCCATCTAGTCAAGGCTATGGTTTTTCCTGTGGTCATGCATGGATGTGAGAGTTGGACTGTGAAGAAAGCTGAGCATTGAAGAATTGATGCTTTTGAACTGTGGTGTTGGAGAAGACTCTTGAGAGTCCCTTGGACTGCAAGGAGATCCAACCAGTCCATTCTGAAGGAGATCAGCCCTGGGATTTCTTTGGAAGGAATGATGCTAAAGCTGAAACTCCAGTACTTTGGCCACCGCATGAGAAGAGTTGACTCATTGGAAAAGACTCTGATGCTGGGAGGGATTGAGGGCAGGAGGAGAACGGGACGACAGACGATGAGATGACTGGATGGCATCACTGACTCGATGGATGTGAGTCTGAGTGAACTCCAGGAGTTGGTGATAGACAGGGAGGCCTGGCATGCTGCGATTCATGGGGTGGCAAAGAGTCGGACACGACTGAGTGACTGAACTGAACTGACAGCACTTTCTAACACTGTACACAAAAATAAACTCAAAATGGATTAAAGATCTAAATATAAGACCAGAAACTATAAAACTCCTAGAGGAAAACATAGGCAGAACACTCTCTGACATGAATCACAGCAGGCTCCTCTATGACCCACCTCCTAAAATAATGGAAATAAAAGCAAAAATAAACAAATGGGACTTAAAAGCTTTTGCACAATGAAGGAAACTATAAGCAAGGTGAAAAGACAGCATTCAGAATGGGGAAAAGTAATAGCAAATGAAGCAAATGACAAAGAATTAATCTCAATATATGCAAGCAGCTCATGCAGCTCAATAAATGACCCAATCAAAAAATGGGCCAAAGAACTAAACAGACATTTCTCCAAAGAAAACATACAGATGGCTAACAAACACATGAAAAGATGCTCAACATCACTTTTTATCAGAGAAATACAAGTCAAAACCACAATGAGGTACTGTCTCACACAGGTCAGAATGGCTACTATCAAAAAGTCTACAAATAATAAATGCTGGAGAGGGTGTGCAGAAGAGAACCCTCTAACACTGTTGATGGGAATGCAAACTAGTGCAGCCACTATGGAGAACAGTGTGGAGGTTCCTTAAAAAAACTGGAAATAGAACTGCCATATGACCTAGCAATCCCACTGCTGGGCATATGCACTGAGGAAATCAGAATTGAAAGAGACACATGTACCCCAGTGTTCATCACAGCACTGTTTACAATAGCTAGGACATGGAAGCAACCTAGATTTTCATTGGCAGACAAATGGATAAGAAAGCTGTGGTGCGTATACACAAGGGAATATTACTCAGCTATTAAAAAGAGTGTGTTTCAGTCCGTTTTAATGAGGTGGATGAAACTGGAGTCCCATATACAGAGTGAAGTAAGTCAGAAAGAAGAACAACAATACAGTATATTAATGCATATATATGGAATTTAGAAAGATGATAACGACAACCTTATATGCAAGACAGGAAAAAAGATACAGATATAAAGAATAGATTTTTGGACTCTGAGAGAAGGTGAGGGTGTGTTGATTTGAGAGAATAGCATTGAAACATGTATATTACAATATGTGAAATAGATGACCATTCCAAGTTCAATGCATGAAACAGGGCACTCAGTGCAGGAGCACTGGGACAACTCAGAGGGTTGGGATGGGGAGGGAGGTGGGAGGGGGGTTCAGGACAGGGAGACACATGTACACCCGTGGTTGATTCATGTCAACGTATGGCAAAAACCACTGCAATATTGTAAACTAATTAGCCTTCCGTTAAAATTTAAAAAGAAAGAAAAAACATAATTGAACTATAGGATGATGTTATAAATGAAGAATGGGTTTCCCACTTAACAGAATTCCAACTGAAACAATCAAACCCTGTATCAGCTAAATAAATTCAGTGGACTAGATTCAACTCACAAGTCTTAAATTTAAGCCCACTAGTCTAGACTTGTATTTTAAAAAGAGAGAGAAATAAAAAATAAATGTGAAGAGTGTGCATGTGATTAGTTGCAGGGGGTGAGGGAGAATGTGTCTTCTGAATGTATCAAGAAGAGGGTAGCAAGTGGCAGGCTGGGCTCTACCACTGTGTCTTGATGGATTGTCCAACCTTCTCTCCTCTGTATCTGGTGCAGTGCAAAGCAGTCTTTTTCTAGATGGTCAGGTAATATGTATTGGATTGAATATATAGAATTCCATTTGTACAGTCACTTCTTGGCATCCATGCCTGATTCAATTCCTTGACAGCTCATCCTGTTTCTCTGTAGTTAAAAGACTTAAGCTCTAAACTGACAGTTCCCGAAATCATTCTGAAACCCTTTAATGTGAAAAAGGTTCAACATAAACCCTGCTCTCACTTCCTCCATTCTGGGCTTACATAGGTAGCTCTGTAGGAATAATAATGTGACATAAAGAGACATTTTTCAGTGTTTATGGTTTAAAGGGTCTTTGTGTAAAAGCTTTAAAATTAAACTCATGAGAAAAATTCAAGCGTTAATAGAATTGTTCCACTATTCACTTGGTTCTACCATCCTTCAAGTAAAGATTTTAAACTTACTCTGCCTATTTCTTTGTGTATTAATAAAGAAAATTATAGGACTCCCTTTATAGTTGATACTTAACTACAATGACACTTGCAGTGTACTGATGAGGCTATTGTAGAAAGGACCTTAGTAATCCCGCTTCCTGTCTGCTTCAGAAAATAAGTCAAGGTTGTAAAGATGATGGGGAACACATGTATACCTGTGGCAGATTCATTTTGATATTTGGCAAAACCAATACAATAGTGTAAAGTTCAAAAATAAAATAAAATTAAATTAAAAAAAAAAAAGAAAATAAGTCAAGGTTGTAAAGATGGCTGTTTGAAGTGATGTCCAAAACGAAGACATCATGGTTTTTTGCCCCTTGCTCTTATTTATTTTGATTTTAGAAAAATCTTTAGAGAAACAGCATGCCCCTTACCCCTTTCTACCCTATCTCACCCATCAGAATTACTGTAAATGTATTTCTTGATTTGATCCACATCTGTCTGCAATCTTTGGCATCCCTCATTGTTACAGAAAGTCCTTCTCCCCTCAACACTGTCCTTGCTTACCCTCATCACCTATGCCAAAATTCTTATGCAAATAAGACATAATTCTGATGTAAATTTAAGCTTATAGACACTGCTTTGCTTTGCAGAGTTCCTGGACAGGTTTCACATTATCATCTGTCTTCCTTTCTTTATACTCGAGATCTTATTTGCTAAGTCATTAGAGGCATAGTTCTTGTTAGTACATAGCTCTTGAAAACACTTTCATGTTTTAAGAAGAAAAAAAGTACAAAAATCTAATCATTCCGTTTTGGGGATTACAGACAGCATAGGTTTGGAGAGATTTATGGGCAGAAAGGAGATCAAACCAGTCAATCCTAAAGGAAATCAGTCCTGAATATTCATTGGAAGGGCTGATGCTGAAGCTGAAGCTCCAATACTTTGGCCACCTGATGCGAAGACCCGACTCATTAGAAAAGATCCTGATGCTGGAAAAGATTGAAGGCAGGATGAGAAGAGAACAACAGAGGACAAGACGGTTGGATGGTATCACTGACTCGATGGACATGAGTTTGAGCAAGGTCCGGGAGTTGGTGATGGACAGGAGGGCCTGGTGTGCTGCAGTCCATGGGGTTGCAAAGAGTTGGACATGACTGAACTGAACTGATGGGCAGAAAAGCCTTCACAATGCAACGTATTAAAGCTAACCTCTTTCCCCAAGAAGTCAGTGTTGCTTGATTTTTAGTTTTGAAATCAGACTGAGATTGACTCCCTGACCTAATGTGTGGCTTTAGAAATGTTGCTTCCCTTCTCTGTACCTTATTTTCTTCACCTGTAAGTTAAGTGCATATCAATAGTAATTAGATCAAAGGAATTTTTACAAGAGACCAGTGAATAATTCACATAAAATACTTAGAAATGTGCTTGACAGAAAGGAAGGTCTCAGTAAAATTCTAGCTGTATTAATTATAATTGTTTTCAAATCTGATAGATTTGGTTAAGACTCCAAATTTACTTCCTACTAATTATTCATTGGAAGGACTGATGCTGAAGCTGAAACTCCAATATTTTGGCCACCTGATGTGAAGAACTGACTCATTGGAAAAGACTCTGATACTGGGAAATATTGAAGGCAGGAGGAGAAGGGAACGACACAGGATGAGATGGTTTTATGGCATCACCGACTCAATGGACGTGAGTTTGAGCAAGCTCTGGAAGTTGGTGATAGACAGGGAAGCCTGGCATGCTGCAATCCCTGGGGTCACAAAGAGTCAGACAGGACTGAGTGACTGAACTAAATTTAACTGCATCGGTCTTTAGTTTCCTCATCTGAAAAAGAGACAAAAAGATTATATGAGAAGTCAATGAAATAAGAAATATAGTACCATTATGAATATCCAACATAGACTGATTTTTGATAAACATAATGAAGATGCATTTAAAATATTTAGTATTTAAAATAAGAGGTCTGTATGGAGTCAACAGTGTTGACTAAAAAATATAGTCACAACCTGAAAGTAGAGAGTTATTTTATTTGGTGGGAATGTTTGGGCTCTAAGCCTAGGAGACAGCATCTCAGTGGCTCTGAGAAAACTGCTCAAAGAAGGCAGGATGGGAAGTCAGGCTATATGCAAGGCTGTGACAAAAGGAGCACGCAGTCTGAACATCAAAGATTAGGTATCAAGATAAAGAATTTAGCGTTCTCTGTAGGGGAGATGCAAGCCTCTGGACTCACTGAATTCATTCCTTTCCTAAGCACTCTCTGGGGCCAATCTTGTTTCCTTGTTCCCCTTGCCTCTTGCATTCCCCCACTCCCTCAACAATCACTTTGGGGGCTGGCAGCATCTGCTGGATCCCAGGGATCCCTCATTCCCTGGTGGCTCAGAAGGTAAAGCATCTGCCTGCAATTCGGGAGACACGGATTCGATCCCTGGGTCGGGAAGATCCCCTGGGGAAGGAAAGGGCAACCCATTCCAGTACTCTTACCTGGAAAATCCCACAGACGGAGGAGCCTGGTAGGTTACAGTCCATGGGGTCGCAAAGAGTTGCACACAACTGAGAGACTTCACTTTCTTTCTTTCACATTTGAAAGCCAGAAATCACTGATGTCTGTGACATTTCTTCTTTATTAAGATGGCAGAAGATATTTTCATTTCACAATAGTTAATAAATATCAGTTTTCTGTCTCTGTTATTCTAACCTCCTGCTCTGTTGTTTTTCTTGATCAGTCACTAAGTTGTGTCCAACACTGTGACCCCGTGGACTGCAACACGCCGGGTTTTCCTGCCCTTCACTATCTCCCAGCGTTAGCTCAAACTCATGTCCATTAAGGTAGTGATGCCATCCAACCATCTCATCCTCTGTTGCCCCCTTCTCCTCTTGCCCTCAATCTTTCCCAGTATCAGGGTCTTTTGAATGAGTCGGCTCTTTGAATCCAGTGGCCAAAGTATTGGAGCTTTAGCATCAGTCCTTCCAGTGAATATTCAAGTTTGATTTCCTTTAGGACTCACTGGTTTTACCACCTAGCAGTGGCTCTCAAAAGTGTTCTCCAGCACCACAATTCAAAAGCATCAGTTCCGCAGTACTCAGCCTTCTTATGGTCCAACTCTCACATCCGTACATGACTACTAAAATATACATAACTTTTGCTATGCATACCTTGTCGGCAAAGTGATGTCTTTGCTTTTTATTACACTGTCTAGGTTTGTCATAGCTTTTCTTCCAAAGAGCAAGCATCTTTTAATTTCATGGCTGCAGTCACTGAAAATAGTAGCATTCATAAAATAACATTTTCTTTCTAATGCTGAGACTGCTTGATGAAGTGAATATTGCATAATTACTGACAGCCCACTTCATGTACTAACAAGGACTAGGTTGTGAAATTTTACAATTACAGTAGTAAACAATTGCAATCTTTTATTTAAATTAAATTAAAAACAGCAAAAACAGCTTTGAAAAATAGATTCTGGCCTATCCCTAATTAAGTTTTAAAATAATCTTTTGAATAAAAGTGCCCAAAAGGAAGATTAAGTTTTGTGTGTTAATCAAAATGAATCTTATTTTGTTTCTCACCACCACTCTTTTATGCCAGGTATCTGCCATTCTGCTCTGCAATGAGAACTCAGCAGTGACTAAGATACCTCCATTATCCTCAGGAAGCAGCCTGGTCTGGCAGAGTCTCTGCTGCTGCTGCTGCTCAGTCGTGTTCGACTCTGTGCGACCCCATAGACGGCAGCCCAACAGGCTCCTCTGTCCTTGGAATTCTCCAGGCAAGAATACTGGAGAATTTCCTTCTCCAAAGCATTAAAGTGAAAAATGAAAATGAAGTAACTCAGTCCTGTCCTACTCTTAGAGACCCCAATGGACTGTAGCCTACCAGGCTCCTCCGTCCATGGGATTTTCCAGGTAAGAGTACTGGAGTGGGTTGCCATTACCTTCTCCAGGCAGAGCCTCTAGTCTGTGAGAAATAACTGTGAAGATTTTCCTTACATCTAATATTTTCATTAGTGAAGGAGGATCAAAATATTCATAGACCATTAATGAGGATGGGCTGCTGAGATGACCTGAAGTTTTATATTGTACTATTACTAATCACTTTTATCTAGCATTTTGATTTTGGGGAAATTCAGCAATACAGAGGGCAACTGAAGACTTAATTCATCTGAAAAGCATTTAAAATTCATCATAGAACTGTTGGAATGTATTGCCAAGGTTATAGTGAAACAAGGTAACTCTGATGTTTTTGTCCCCATTCTATACATTGTAGAAAAGTTCCTAGTTTCCATGTGTGTTAGTTGCTCAGTTGTGTCCAACTTTTTGGGACCCCATGGACTGTAGCCCACCAGACTCTGTCTGTGGGATTCTCCAGGCCAGAATACTAGAGTGCATTGCCATTTCCTTCTCCAGGAGATCTTCCCAACCCAGGGACTGAACCAACATCTCCTGCATTGCAGGCAGATTCTTTACCATCTGAGGTACTAGGAAAGTTTCCTTCATTTCCATAGTTTCCAATAAGTTTCTGTTTCCGCATTCATCCTGTTCTGAGTTTTGTTTCTACTGGATCCAGAACTTGAGTGTCAGGTCAAGGTTAGGTCCCAAATGGCTCCTTTCCAATCAGTCCTTCTTTTTAGTTCTGGATATGAGAAATTATACTGCAGCAGTGCCAAAAAATTTAAAGTAAATATCAGTCATTTTATGAGTAAAAATCCAGTCTCACTTCCTAAATTTGGACTATAGATTTTTTGCATGTCCTCTTCTCTCCTTCCATATTTTAATCTTCTCTCTTAACTCCCAGGCTCCAGTACCTGTTCATTTCTCATGCAGATGATTTATTCTTTTATTAATCTTTATTTGTTTCCTTGTCCAGATGAGAGATAATTTATGTACTTAAAGTTGTACCTCTTTCTCCAAGCATCATTTAATCATATTTCTAAAACAGAAAGACATTCTGAACATTAATTCAAGATGATATATAGCTTTACTTTTCTACACTATATGAAAAAAATCAGGTGATTTAACAATAAAAGTCACATGTATACCTTGTCCTCCATATGGACTCTATTTTCTTTGTGAATGAAATTTTTATTTTAAAATCCTTTGAATTCTCTCTTTCACCTAAGATAGCACTCTAAACATACTACTCATGGAAGGCAGAGGATGCTCTGCAAGCTAAGAGACCATATGTTGCTCTTTTGGTTGCAACAGTAGAATGCAGGAGACAGAATGCTACAGAAAGTCCGATTTTCTTGCTAGACTCTGTTACTGCTCACCATATGAATTGGGGTACATCAATTAATCATACTGAGTTTTAGTGTCTTCATTTGCAAAACTGATTTTATATGTCATAGTAATGTTGTAAATCACCTTAAGCGCGGGCGGCTGTGACCGGTGCACTTAAGCGTGGGCGAGGGAAGCTACCCCACATCCGAGGTCAGGGGCAGAAGCTGGGAGGACCCCATGACCGAAGGGTGGCGGCCAAAAGGAGCTACCCCAAGTCCGAGGTCAGGGTCAGCGGCCGAGTGTGCCAGGCTGCAAGGGCGCTGCAACAGCCGAGAAGAGCTACCAAGTCCGAGGTCAGGGGCGGCAGCCAAGAGGAGCTACCCTGCGTCCGAGGTCAGGGGTGGCGGCCAGGAGGAGCTACCCCACGCCCCCACACCTGAGGCCAGGGGTGGCGGCCGGGAGGA
>NW_011495032.1:9873062-9875528 GCF_000754665.1 Bison bison bison
CCATGCCTGAGGTCAGGGGTGGCGGCTGGGAGGAACAACCCCACGTCCAAGAAGTGGTGGCTGCCTCAGCGCAGGAGGACCTAGAGGACATATCCAACGTTGAAGGTCAAGAAGGGTGGCGGTGAGGAGATACCCCTCGTCCAAGGTAAGGAGCAGCAGCTGCACTTGGCTGGAGCAGCTGTGAAGAGATACCCCACGCCCAAGGTAAGAGAAACCCAAGTAAGACGGTAGGTGTTGCAAGAGGGCATCAGAGGGCAGACACACTGAAACCGTACTCAAAGGAAACTAGTCAATCTAATCACACTAGGACCACAGCCTTGTCTAACTCAGTGAAACAAAGCCATGCCCATGGGGCAACCCAAGATGGGCCGGTCATGGTGGAGAGATCTGACAGAATGTGGTCCACTGGAGAAGGGAATGGCAAACCACTTCAGTATTCTTGCCTTGAGAACCCCATCAACAGTATGAAAAGGCAAAATGATAGGATACTGAAAGAGGAACTCCCCAGGTCAGTAGGTGCCCAATATGCTACTGGAGATCAGTGGAGAAACAACTCCAGAAAGAATGAAGGGATGGAGCCAACGCAAAAACAATACCCAACTGTGGATGTGACTGGTGATAGAAGCAAGGTCTGATGCTGTAAAGATCAATATTGCATAGGGACCTGGACTGTCAGGTCCATGAATCAAGGCAAATTGGAAGTGGTCAAACAAGAGATGGCAAGAGTGAATGTCGACATTCTAGGAATCAGTGAACTCAAATGAACTGGAATGGGTGAATTTAACACAGATTATCATTATATCTACTACTGCGGGCAGGAATCCCTTGGAAGAAATGGAGTATCCATCGTGGTCAACAAAAGAGTCCATAATGCAGTACTTGGATGCAATCTCAAAAACGACAGAATGATCTTTGTTCATTTCCAAGGCAAACCATTCAATATCACAGTAATCCAAGTTTATGCTTCAACCAGTAACGCTGAAGAAGCTGAAGTTGAACGGTTTTATGAAGACCTACAAGACCTTTTAGAACTAACACCCAAAAAAAGATGTCCTTCTCATTATAGGGGACTGGAATGCAAAAGTAGGAAGTCAAGAAACACCTGGAGTAACAGGAAAATTTGGCCTTGGAATACGGAATGAAGCAGGACAAAGACTAATAGAGTTTTGCAAAGAAAATGCATTGGTCATAGCAAAGACCCTCTTCCAACAACACAAGAGAAGACTCTACACATGGACATCACCAGATGGTCAACACCAAAATCAGAATGATTATGTTGCAGCCAAAGATGGAGAAGCTCTATACAGTCAACAAAAACAAGACCGGGAGCTGGCTGTGGCTCAGATCATGATCTCCTTATTACCAAATTCAGACTTAAATTGAAGAAAGTAGGGAAAACCACTAGACCATTCAGATATGGCCTAAATCAAATCCCTTATGACTAGACAGTGGAAGTGAGAAATAGATTTAAGGGCCTAGATCTGATAGATAGAGTGCCTGATGAACTATGGACTGAGGTTCGTGACATTGTACAGGAGACAGGGATCAAGACCGTCCCCATGGAAAAGAAATGCACAAAAGCAAAATGGCTGTCTGGGGAGGCCTTACAAATAGCTGTGAAAAGAAGAGAAGTGAAAAGCAAAGGAGAAAAGAAAAGATATAAGCATCTGAATGCAAAGTTCCAAAGAATAGCAAAAAGAGATTAGAAAGCCTTCCTCAGTGATCAATGCCAAGAAATAGAGGAAAACAACAGAATGGGAAAGACTAGACACCTCTTCAAGAAAATTAGAGATACCAAGGGAACATTTTATGCAAAGATGGGCTCGATAAAGGACAGAAATGGCATGGACCTAACAGAAGCAGAAGATATTAAGAAGAGGTGGCAAGAATACACATGAGAACTGTACAAAAAAGAGCTTCACGACCCAGATAATCACGATCATGTGATCACTGACTTAGAGCCAGACATCCTGGAATGTGAAGTCAAGTGGGCCTTAGAAAGCATCACTACGAACAAAGCCAGTGGAAGTGATAGAATTCCAGTTGAGCTATTTCAAATCCTGAAAGATGATGCTGTGAAAGTGCTGCACTCAATATGCCAGCAAATTTGGAAAACTCAGCAGTGGCCACAGGACTGGAAAAGGTCAGTTTTCATTCCAATCCCAAAGAAAGGCAATGCCAAAGAATGCTCAAACTACCCCACAATTACACTCATCTCACACACTAGTTAAGTAATGCTCAAAATTCTCCAAGCCAGGCTTTAGCAATATGTGAACCATGAAATTCCAGATGTTTAAGCTGGTTTTAGAAAAGGCAGAGGAACCAGAGATCAAATTGCCAACATCTGCTGGATCTTGGAAAAAGCAAGACAGTTCCAGAAAAACATCTATTTCTGCTTTATTGATTATGCCAAAGCCTTTGACTGTGTGGATCAAATAAACTATGGAAAATTCTTCAAGAGATGGG
>NW_011495032.1:9876368-9876919 GCF_000754665.1 Bison bison bison
GCCTCCTGAGAAGCCTATATGCAGGTCAGGAAGCAACAGTTAGAACTGGACATGGAACAACAGACTGGTTCCAAATAGGAAAAGGAATACGTCAAGGCTGTATATTGTCACCCTGCTTATTTAACTTACATGCAGAGTACATCATGAGAAATGCTGGACTGGAAGAAGTACAAGCTGGAATCAAGATTGCTGGGAGAAATATCAATAACCTCAGATATGCAGATGACACCACTCTTATGGCAGAAAGTGAAGAGGAACTAAAAAGCCTCTTGATGAAAGTGAAAGAGGAGAGTGCAAGGTTGGCTTAAAGCTCAACATTCAGAAAACGAAGATCATGGCATCTGGTTCCATCACTTCATGGGAAATAGATGGGGAAACAGTGGAAACAGTGTCAGACTTTATTTTTTTGTGCTCCAAAATCACTGTAGAATGTGATGACAGCCATGAAATTAAAAGATGCTTACTCCTTGGAAGGAAAGTTATGACCAAAGTAGATAGCATATTCAAAAGCAGAGACATTACTTTGCCAACAAAGGTCCATCTAGTCAAGG
>NW_011495032.1:9877019-9892881 GCF_000754665.1 Bison bison bison
GAAAGGGACGACAAAGGATGAGATGGCTGGATGGCATCACTGACTCGATGGACGTGAGTCTGAGTGAACTCCGGGAGTTGGTGATGCACAGGGAGGCCTGGTGTGCTGCGATTCATGGGGTCGCAAAGAGTTGGACATGACTGAGCAACTGAATTGAACTGAATGTTGTAAAAACTAAGTAAGGTGAAGAAATAAAAATATAATTATGTTTCTTTTCTCCACCGTATATAGTTTTGTGAATGTTTTAAAAAGTAAATGAAAAGTTTGAAGTGGTTTCCATGACTGTCATGCAAATATAAAGGGAAACTTTCAGTTGATCGAATCTGGGTATTATGTCTTAGTAGTCCTTCAACCAACTTGCTTCATTCCTAGTAAACAATAGGATATGAGCCTTATCTCTATTTTGTCAACTAGATGCTCTAGCATCTGCTGTACAAGCATATGCCAGACACACATGTTCAGGGAAAACCTGGTGTTATATTAAGTCACCTGGCTTGGCTCCCTTAGGGCTCCCTTTCTCTTTTGGAGGAGCCTTCCACAAGAGGGCATGATATTCAAAGAAAAGCATTCAACTGGACTCCACATCCCCAACCACCTCCTCTGTTAGGCTCTCAAACTCCAGCCACTATACACCTTAACTGATCACCTAGGCCGAGGTACCAGACAACTCGAGGCAACCCTTATGGCCAGAGAGCCTGTGCCATTATCCAAATTAGTTGATCCTGAGTTTTCTTATCTTATCTCATCTGTTTCCCTTACCCCTGCCATGGAAATTACAATAAAGGCTCTTGCCCATAAATGTTCCCATTCTATCTGCCTCAGAAACAACCCTGGAAATTCCCCAATTGCCTCCTGCCTCCCCCCAATCATGACATGATATATCCTTCTTCTTGTAAGATTTTTAAGCACAGAAAACTATCTATTCCATAACAATCAGCTCCTTATCTATTATCTTTTGGGGCTTCCCTGGTGGCTCAGAGGTTAAAGCGTCTGCCTGCAATGTGGGAGACCGGGTTCGATCCCTAGGTCAGGAAGATCCCCTGGGGAAGGAAATGGCAACCCACTCCAGTATACTTGCCAGGAGAATCCCATGGATGGAGGAGCCTGGTCGGCTACAGTCCACAGGGTCACAAAGAGTTGGACATGACTGAGCGACTTCACTTATCTTTACAATGCCTGAAATTTTCTAGCAATATACTTTTTTTAAAAACATCAGCATAATTCAATGCAGTGTCACTGGGCACATCTGGCTTTTGTGACATTAAGCCAAATGGTGGTCCCACTGACTTTTTCTCTTAATTAGATTTCTGAAAATGAATTAGATTGACTTTTGGTGACATTCTTTATTTATAAATAGCTGTCTGTATTTGGTTTTTTCTTGCCCTTAATTTTGTAATTTTAATTATTTTTGAATATATGATGAATAGACAGACTCTTATGGAACTCAAAAACCAGTAGGGCAGAGAGAAAAATCAAATAACAAAACAAACGTATGTAAACTGACATGTGTAAAAATTCCTATAAAGAAGAGACATGAGATACTTGAGGATGTTTTATCACAGTTGGAAGATCAAAGACAGAGTCCCCGTGGAAGTGACATCTGAGGTGGGATCTGAATGATGAGTAGGACTTAAGAGGCAAGAAAAGGGAGATCTCTTTTCTTCTGGGTGTATGAGAGATGAAAAATATTTGCTGCTTCTCCTTCATCATCCATCAAGTCTTCTATAAAATCAAAACCAAAAACAAAACAAAAACTTAGAAAGCAATAAAATATGTACACTAAGTCCTCTCCATGTGAACCTTCAAATCGCAAAGTTTCAAGGATGCGGATGTGTGTTCATACATCCAATCATTCAAACTACTTCAAGTATCTGGCATATATGTGTGCATCCTCTACAAGTAGCTATGCTTCTGTGTACATCACTGTATAGTACTGTGTAGAGTATAGCACTACAGTATCTTTATTTCAAGCCCAAGATGTATGGAAGCCAGGGTAAAAGCAGCGGTGATGTAACTGGTACTGTATTGTACTTTCCAAGATACTGTACTGTAAGATTAAAAATGTTTTCCTTATTTTCTTTGCTTTTAATGTAACATTTGTGTGGAAAGGATTATCAACCTATTACAATAAAGCTCTATTAAGACAATTTTGTTAGTTACATACCTAAACTAATTATGTTAGACTTAACAAATAAATTGGACTCATAAACATGCTCTCAGAACAGAACTCATTTGTACATAGGGGACATACTGTAATTGTGTTTAAACCATAGAATTTTGCACATCTGGTATAGTTTTGATATGAAATTTGATAGTAAAGATATTTTTGTTCAGATTTGTGACCAATGGCCCACGTTAGGTATCAGTTCAATTCAGTTGCTCACTTGTGTTGTACTCTTTGTGACTCTATGGACGGCAGCATGCTAGGCTTCCCTGTCCATCATCAACTCCTAGAGCTTGATCAAACTCATGCCCATTGAGTCACTTATGCCATCCAACCGTCTCATCCTCTGTCGTCCCCTTCTCCTCCTGCCTTCAATCTTTCCCAGCATCAGGGTCTTTTCCAATGTGTCAGGTTTTTGCATCAGGTGGCCAAAGTTTTGGAGTTTCAACATCAGTCCTTTCAGTGAATATTCAGGACTGATTTTCTTTAGGATTGACTGGTTTGATCTCCTTGCAGTCTGAGGGACTCTCAAGAGTCTTCTTCAACACCACAGTTCAAAAGCATCAACTCTTCGGTGCTCAGCTTTCTTTATAGTCCAACTCTCACATCCATACATGACTACTGGAAAATTCATAGCTTTGACTAGATGGACCTTTGTCAGCAACGTAGTGTCTCTGCTTTTCAATACGCTGTCTAGGTTAGTCATAGTTTTTCTTCCAAGGAGCAAGCATCTTTAATTTCATGGCTGCAGCCACCATCTGCAGCAATTTCAGAGCCCAAGAAAATAAAGTATGTCACTGTTTCCACTGTTTCCCTTCTATTTACCATGAAGTGATGGGCCCAGATGCCATGATCTCCGTTTTTTGAATGTTAAGTTTTATGCCATTTTTTTCACTCTCCTCTTTCACTTTAATCAAGAGGCTCTTTAGTTCCTCTTTGCTTTCTTCCATAAGGGTAGTGTCATCTGCATATCTGAGGTTATTGATATTTCTCCCAGCAATCTTGATTCCAGCTTGTGCTTCATCCATCCCAGCATTTTGCATGATGTACTCTGCATATAAGTTAAATAGACAGGGTGAAAATATACAGCTTTGATGTACTCCTTTCCCAATTTGGAACCAGGCCATTGTTTCATGTCCAGTTCTAACTGTTGCTTCTTGACCTACATACAGATTTAATGTTATGTGTAGTCTGAAATTAAAAAGTAATTACCTAAATTAACTCTAATACTTTACTATGATACTAATGTTGAAAATGGAACTGGAAATATAATATTTCTTCTGGACAGATATTACAATGTATGCAATATATTTTCTATGTGCACATACCATCATATCCATTCATTTGTTCATATATGAAATATTTACTGAGAATCTACTAAGTTATAGATATACAAGATGTGATGAGTCAGATTTCTAGGCTAAGGGATTTATAACAGAGTTGAAGGTACAAAAAGTCATAGGATTATAGCACAATGATAGCTACACAAAAGCTTTTGTGGAGACAGAAAGAAGGGAAATTTTATTGGACAGAGGGTCCCGATCTACTTACTAAAGGAAAAGACATTTAAGAGGAGCTTTAAAGAATTAAATGGGATAATGGCCCTCAACACCTAAACGATGGAAACAGGCTGAGAACACAGTGAAATGAGGAGACTAGGGATATCTTTTAGAGAAATGATTTCATAATCAGAATCTGAACAACTCACTCTTCATTTTGTAGATAAGGATTTGATGAAACCTGGAGAGCTCAAGTGCCTTGCCAAGGGCTACACAAGTAATTAGTCCCTTAGCCAGAACCAGACTCTGCTTCCTGACTCCACAGCATGGGGCAGGAACTGAAGCCACACAGGAAAAGCAAAAGGACTGTAACATAATGGTGAGGTATTTTAGGACATGTTCTCATCTTGGAGTTTTTTGCAAGGCTCTTTGCTGTCAAGTGTACTTGGGAATAGATTTGTTTCCCTGTCCCCATGTAGCCTCAGAAGGTTACTCTGCAATTGACCCCACAAGAAAAAACCCACAGGTGACAGGAAACTATTATTCTACAAAGAAACTAGCTCACCTCTGGGGTTACTAAAGACAGAAAAAAAAACCTTAAAATCAAGGCTAGAATAATTTTTTAAATAATCAGGAACTTGGAAGACTAATGGCCAACCTAGACAGCATATTAAAAAGCAGAGACATTACTTACTTTACCAACAAAGGTCCATCTAGTCAAAGCTATGGTTTTTCCAGTAGTCATGTATGAATGTGGGAGTTGGACTATAAAGAAAGCTGAGCGCTGAAGAATTGATGCTTTTGAACTGTGGTGTGAGATAAGACTCTTGAGAGTCCCTTGGACTGCAAGGAGATCAAACCAGTCAATCCTAAAGGAAATCAGTCCTGAATATTCAATGGAAGGACTGATGCTGAGGCTGAAACTCCAATACTTGGCCACCTGATGTGAAGAACCAACTCCTTGGAAAAGACCCTGATGCTGGGAAAGATTGAAGGTGGGAGGAGAAGGGGACAACAAAGGATGAGATGGTTGGATGGCATCACCGACATGATGGACATGTAGGCTCCAGGAGTTGATGATCGAAAGGGAAGCCCAGCACGCTGTAGTCCATGGGGTCACAAAGAGTCAGACACAGCTGAGTGACTGAATTGAACTGGAAAACTAATATTGATTTCTTAGTTTCTTTGGTCATTCTTTATGTAGCATATGTTGGGACAATAGAGGAACAGAAAGTAAAAGTTGTTGTGGTTGTTGTTTGTTTACTCATTTCCATGTTTGCTCATTTCCATAGATACCATGTAGGGACTGGAAGTACATCTTAGTTTTGTTAACTGTGTCTTCAAAAGAGTTAAGTCACATGTGTTGAATAATGCATATCTGTCTCTTATCTAAATAACATTTTTATTCATTATTAATTCATTCACTCAGAAAATAAAGACTCTGATGCTGGGAAAGATTGAGGGCAGGAGGAGAAGGGGACTACAGAGGATAAGATGGTTGGATGGCATCACCGACTCAATGGACATGGGCTTGGGTGGACTCCAGGAGTCAGTGATGGACAGGGAGGCCTGGTGTGCTGCAGTTCATGGAGTTACAAAGAGTCGGACATGACTGAGCAACTGAACTGAACTGATTTTCCAAATGGTAAATAGCATTTACCACTGAGATTAACATTGTGCCACCATTTCAAATGCACCATGGTTCTTAATCACTGAGAGTTTTATATCTCTTAATATCAATAAGGAAAACAAACAAATAAACAAACTGAAAAAACAAAACTCCCAAGGAATCTATTCCTCAGTTGGTGAAATTTCCCATCCTGGTCAGCCCTGGTTGGGCTTACCTTTATGATTCCTTTAAGGTTCAGCTTATGTGTCACTTTTTCTTTTCTTAGCCTAACACTTCCCAAATGGATCACATGCTCTTCATCTTTCCTTGACATCACAGTGCATTTCAATTATAGTACTGACTGCACCATATTGTGGTCATAGGCTAATGTGCTTTTCTCCCTCATTAAAGTGTAGACTCTTGAAGGTAAAATATTATATTTTATTTATTGTTATATTCTAAATATAAGAATACAAAGCAATTGTAGATGTTCAAACAACGTTTAAGTGAAGAAAATTAAATATATGACACATAGCTATCCCTTTCATAGGAGTATCATGTCATATTCACATTAGCATCCAGGAGAATTCTGAGCTTGACATAAGATAGGAATTCATATGTTTAATGAATAAATGTGATTGAATGGGAGGTGGTTTGAGGGAAAAGTATTAGATGTAATGAACAGTAAAGAAGGAAGATATCTATGTTAACTAAAACAATGAAAAAGGTTTATAGATAATTAGAAGGTGTCAGCTGGACCTTGGAAGACCCTAAACTTTGATGGATACAGGAAGGGAACAGGAATTTCAAGTGGGATATAGCTTATACAGAGACATATGATTGGATTTTTCCATAACATTTTATTAAAACCTGAACAACCTTTTAGGCCAACCCAATATATTTGAACATAGGTCAATTGGAATATTGCAATAAGGATGGGCAAGACCAGTCAGTCAAATCTATATGAGATTCCCAAGGCACAATTTATAGGCCCTTTATGGTATAGTATAAGAAATATTAAGTAAATACATACTAATATTCTAACTTTGGTTAGCCAAGCACAGTTATTGCCTGGTAAAGCACCTACAAGTTTCCACAATTTTCAGATGGCATTCATGCTTTACTCACTTAATTAATGCTAAATGGAAATGCAGATGTGTTAATATAGGGTTTTGCACTCCACAATATGTCACAATGCACAAAATTCATAATTAATAAAATGTCTTTGACAGTATTACCTAAAAATATGTATGATCTCTCAGTTGGTAAAGAATCCACCTGCAATTCAGGAGACCCCAGTTCGATTCCTGGGTCAGGTAGATCTGTTGGAGAAGGGATAGGCTACTCATTCCAGTATTCTTGGACTTCCCTTGTGGCTCAGCTGGTAAAGAATCCCCAGCAACGCGGGATACCTGGATTTGATCCCTGGGTTAGGACGATCCCCTGGAGAAGGGAAAGGCTACCCACTCCAGTATTCTGGCCTGGAGAATTCCGTGGACTGTATAGTCCATGGGGTTGCAAACAGTCAGACACGACTGAGCAACTTGCACTTGCACTTTTCACTTTCATGATTTAATGAGACATTGACTTTTCAGCCCAAACATACAGCTTCTTCTGAAGTCAAATAAAGAAATGTTTCTCACCAGAAGATTTAGTCAGATAAATCAGATTTAGATCTTGCCTCTCCATGATTGTACCAACTATACTTTCTCTAAGGCTATTAAAGAGAACTTCCTCCAGAAAAGCCAGTGCATGCACTGGAACCAGAAGTGTCTATTCCACTACTTTCTTTCTTTCTTTGATGTGGGCCATATTTAGAGACTTCATTGAACTTCTTACAATACAGTAGATCCCATGAGATATCTGGGATCTCCCATCTGACACTTTGCAAACCTGTGGACCATTGCCCTCCAGGATCCTCTGTCCATGGCATTCTTTAGGCAAGAATACTAGAGCGGGTTGCCATTGCCTTCTCTAGGGAATCTTCACAACCCAGGGATTGAATCTGCATCTCATGTCTCCTGAATCTGCAGGCAGATTCTTTACCACTAGCATTACCTAGGAAGCCCATATTTAAAGTCTTTATTGAATTTGTTACAATACTACTTCTGTTTATGTTTTGATTTTTTGACCATGAGGCATGTGGGATCTCAGTTCCACAACAAGAGTGTGAACCAACATCCCTTGCATTGGAGAGGTGAAGTCTTAACCCTAGATGGTCAAGAAGTCCTTATTCTACTACTTTCTTTACTACTTCCTAGTACAAAAGAAACTAAGCATTCTTTAGCCTAATTTTTATCTAAATGCCTACCTTGCAACATTATGTCAAATACTTAGCTTAAGGAATTGCTGTTACAAAGTGTTTAATATAGCATGTGGAATATATAGGATGGCTATAAAGAATATTTTTAGTAATTCATTTGTTATAATTTAGTATTCATTGCCATTCACCTATTTATTTATCCATTCATACTTTTATAGTGTGATAAATATGTGTGTTTGTTTCTATTGCATGTGCTAGTGGTATGTCTGTGAATGAAACCAATAAAAATTAATGTTATTCCTATTTGCTTAAACCCTAATCTTGTTCTCTCCTGGGTGGAGTGAGAGGAAATAACAATTAGGTAAATATCTAATATAAGTAATAATTACTGGGGAAGGGGAAAATCTAAGCAAAGCAACAGGGAATTCAGAGATAGATGAGTTAACAATTTTAAATAAAGACATAAGAAAGTGACCTGCTAAAATGTAGCACTGGGTCCAGACTTTTAAGAGAATGAAGGGGTGGGAATTCCCTGGTGGTCCAGCATTTGACTCTGCATTTACATTGCAGGGGGCATGGGTTTTATCCCAGTTGGGGAACTAAAATCCCACAAGCCAAGTGGCTCAAAAACGACAAAAAAGAGGATGAAGGGTTGAGCCATTTGGATGTTTAAGGAAGAGCATTCCAGTCATAGAAAAGAGCAAATGAGAAAGCCTTGAGTTGGGGTTGACTGGGCCTAATTTAAGAACAGCAAGGAAAATGGCATAATTGTAGCAGAGACAGCTAGGGAAAGCTGGGCAAAACTGAAGATGAATTCAGAGAGGGAGCTACCAGACATTTGAAAGTTAATAACTTTGGGTTTATCCCTGAGTGACATGGGAAGAATGGAGGGGTGGAGCAGAGAGAGCATGATCTGACAGTTGACATATTTTAATAAGGTGATTTGTGAAAAACGACTTCATAGGAGTTGGGATCAGGATATAAGTAGGGGGACCAACAGGGCACAGAAGACTCTAGGTCAGTTCCTCCAAGGTCAATACACTGATTTGTAAAATGCATCAGTTGTTTTCAAGACATGCCTGTCCACCTGTCAAGGGAAAAGGAAAGTTAACCTGAGTCCAGAACAATGGGCTTTAACTTTCTAGAATAAAAGCCTGAAGTGTAGGTGTGAAGATTATGAGGAGTCAAGGATAAAAGCAGAATGTTGTAACCGCTGGGGCAGCCATCTGGGGCTGGCCTCTGCTCTTTCCCTCTAGGGATACTGGGCATATGGGCATGTGCACACACACACACACACACATGCACACATACACACATCCTGAAACCAAATCAGGAACTGTTGCTGCTCCTTTGGCTGGACTCTCCCATGCCTTTGATTAAGCTTCTCTAATCTGCTCTAGACCTAGCGTCTCTAAAGGAACTGTATAACTTACTCATACGAAGAATTCTTTTTCGACCAACTGATTTTTTTTGCAAATTGTTCCGTTACCACCAAAGTGGGGACAAGACAGGTCTTTCCATGCCCTTCCATTTTTCTTTTCTTCAAGATATGTTACTATATCAACCCAAAGTGGCTAGCAATGAACTCTTGTTGCTAGGTTGGCAAAATAAATGTATTTTGAGATTGGTATAGTCCTGTTATTCTCTCTTCTGCTTGCTATATCCCCAATTCATTTTGAGAAAGGGTGTCTAGCTACCCTTATTTCCCTAAATCCCTCTGCTTTGGGGATGTACTCGGTCATTTTAACTTTACTGGTGTGACTTTTTTAAAAATCCTCTTGTTTCAAATGTTCATTTCTTTGCTAAGGTGTTAAAAAGAAATATGGTGGATTGAACTACCTTCTGTTAAGCTGCGGATGACCCATAACTCATTTGGTGCACTAATGGATGGTGCATAAAAATGAACCCCTTTCTGGCAATCATAATGGAAGTAAAGAATTTCTTGAGAAGGGAGCAGAAGTATCCGCCTGAAATTTTCTAAAGTGTATTACTGAACTCTATTATTTAAAGAAGTGCCTATCTTTACTCCACGTTCATAGTGAATGTGAAAATTGAGGTAACTTTAAAGAAGAAAGGAGAGAGGAAGAGAGGGAGAGGGGGAGAGAGCTAGCAGAATTTCTTATCCAGAATAATCTATAAATTGCTTCATTCTGTTTTATTTGGGTTTCTCATAACTGGCTTTACCAAGAGAAAACTTCTGCAAGAAGCAAAAATTAACAATTCCAACAGAGCAGTGAAACTTTAAGAAGTATAGCTAATGGAGAAGCCATACAAAAATAATGAGCTATGAGTTTCAATCATTATAAGACTAATGCCACATCCTTATGACAGAAACACTAATCAAGTTTAGAACATCCGGTTTGTTTCTGATTTTTTTCTTAAGTAACCAAATTAGTCACCCATACAATATTAAATCTCCTGTTCATTATCCATAAAATGTTTTGCTTTATTTGGGGAGAGAAGTTCCTGAAATTAAACAGAGAATGACACATAAAGTTATAACTAGTTTTCCAGTAAATGAATGTCTTCGAGTAGCATATATTTTCCTTCCTTAAGCACAGTTGGCCTCATACACATCATAATTCCTGCAGCAAATTCAATTTTGATACTCAAAACAGAAACATTCTTACAAATTTTATTGTCCTATATTATCTAGTGCAATTTTCTATCTTCCTCAGGGTTCAGTTGCTTTGCTTAAAAAGAGACCAACTGAATTGGTTATCTTCTTGCTAATTTAAGTGTGAGTGAGCAAGAGTGTATTGTATATTTAATAGAGGATCAGAGTTAGACTTGCGTCAAAGTCAGCACCGTGCCTCCACATCACTGAAGCTAAGTCAGGATTTAATTCTCAGGCTGTCACTGAGCATACTAGAGATTAACAGAAAGGAGGGGAAATGGATAGCTCAGTAGGAAACTATGTTTTTGTAATGCAGGCTTGGGATAGATGAAGGGAGCTTACAAGTCGACCTGGGCAGCTTATACAGGGCAGAAGGCCAACTTGATTACTACAACAGATGTAGTCAAGAGAGGTTGTCTTTTCTGCACTGTTAGCTGGAGTGAGGAAAGTTGAATAAACCTGCAGGTCTGACTGTGGGCAAAGACTGCTGTTCTGAGTTGCCTAGTGCACCTTTGAAAGTAATTAACGCAAGCAAAAGAAAGATATAATTTACACTGCAAATGTATGATGAGCTTTCAGATTATCTCTGAGACCGTATTTTCTAAGAAAGAAATGTATAGTCATGAGGAGAGTACCACACCAGCTTTTGTCCCAGGCAACATATCAACTCCCTAAGGGCATCTATTTGTTGACTTGAATGCATGTGTCTGTCATACTGAGCATCTCTATTGCACAGAATAGGACCAAGTGCGGCTCTTGTTTCTTCATTTTTTGTTCTTGCTGTGTCCTGACCTGACATGATACTCTTTCTTTAGTTATGATAAGGTCATTCTTTAAGCTACAGCCAAGTAGCTGTTTCTGTCCATTCAGGAAATGCTATGATTCTTTCTAGATATTAAGAATTACTTTGGAAAAAAAATGGTTTTCTTTATCTCCAAATGTTTGGAAAGCACCTACTTTTATCCCCAGATGTTGCATTTGGCAGCCAAAATCCTGTGGTTTCTCAACAATGTTATAGACACTTAGATTCCCAGTGCAGTCAGAGCTGCCAAATCTATTGACAAACTAGATAATTGTTTCATTTTTGATACAGAGTTTTAGTGAACAGCATCATATGCTGCCCACTGACCTCATAAAAGCATCCAATATCATGTCTTCCCTTTGGCAACCCCTAAGCAAGGTTGATTGCCGTAAGGAGTTCACAGAGAACCCCAAGCTATTGCATTTTACTAGAAAATGTCATCCACAACTGGTAACACCATAAAACTGCACTAATGGGAGCTGGGCCCCACTGAGACTCAGCATACATTTCGTTTGTCTCCAGCTGGCATCTCAATACATCTGGCAGGGTTGATTCACTCTCCCTAATATTGAGATCCTCTCCCTCTGGTGACATGACACTTTACTGATGCCTTCCCAATAGTACCCACATCTTCTACATAAGTTTCTGCTTAAAAATGATTTTCCTTGTCTGTTTTATCTTTCCTTCAGTCCTTTTTTTCTCTCCCCTCCTCTGTTTTTCCTTTATGCTTCCTCCCATTTTTAATTTAAATTTAATAAGCATCTTTCTGGCTTTATCAGTGCAAGGATTTATAATCTGAGGCAAATTCCCTTCTGCATCAGAAGTCCTCCTCTTCTTTCCAGAATGAGACTTTAAGACTCAAACTAGGTGTAATTACTTCTGAGAAGTGTTCTCTGAGCTCTCTAAGCTAACTTGGTTCTCCCTTTCTGTGCAATTGGAGAACACAGGCTGACCTCTTCTTTTATGAAACTCCATTGTAATTGGCTGCTGGCTCCACTCACGTGTGATCCCATTGAAGAAAACAGTTGCCTTTGGCCATTTATATGTTTCTCGTAGCACTAGGTTCTCAATATTATTTTTTGAATTATAAAACATTTAAAGCAAGTCCTCAATATTATTTTTGAATTATAAAACATACAAAAACAAAAATATTTTGAATCCCTCGCTATGCTTGTTTATACTTGTTTATGCTTAATTAACCTTGCTGAAAATATCACTCCCTGTCTTAGCCTAGAACACAACATCTTCTACAGGATAAGACCAAGCTTATCCTGCTCACCATACAACAGGTCAGTAGATTAAAAGATGAGGTCTTGGATCAAGGAATAATGACTTTGTTCAGGAAGCCAGCTGACCAAAAAGATAGTAGATGAGTGTTCCAAAAAACCATCTTCTGCAAGTTAGAATTAAGGCTTTCTTTTTACTAAAAGAGGAGGGAATGTGGCTGGTTGTTGCAAACAGATGTGCCAAAATCCTTTATTTTTGCACTTGACAATATAGGTCAGGTTACAGTGCTTCTGTAAACCTCCAACAAGACAAATGCAATTCCATTTTGCAACTTTTTATCTTTGTATGAATGAAAATGTGTTATAACTTTAAAGGTCAAGCCTGGGAGGCAGAGCCTTGAGAATGAACTGTCCTGTTAATTTCAGGCTATAGGCAACATTCTTTTACAAAAGGTGGGGAGTCAGCATAACTAACCACAAGCAACAGAGCACAGTGGTTAGATCTCAAGAAATAGATCCAATATAGAGTCAGGTTTGTTCCCTGTTACACTATCCCCTCCAGTATTCGTCCCTCCCAGGGACGGGGGAGCCTGGTGAGCTGCCGTCTATGGGGTTGCACAGAGTCGGACACAACTGAAGCAACTGAGCAGCAGCAGCAGCAGGGAGAACTGGACTTCCACCTGAGTCTTGAAGCAATCAGCACCCACTTGCTCCTCCGACCTCCTTTCGTGCCTTAAATCTTACCACTGGAACTAAAATTCTGCTTCACAAAAATCTGCTTCACAAAAAAGCGACTAGCAGCAGCAGCAGCAGCACACTACTATCTTCTTCTTCTTCTTCTTCTTTTTTTTTTTTAACTTACACATGTGCTTAATCATCACCTATTAAAAATTCTGTGTTTTTTTTTTTTATGCTATTAACTCAAGTTATCCCTCATGGGGGGGGGGACAGTAATTTGTAGCCTCATTTATCACATCTAATTCACAATTCTACTCCAATCATTTCTCAAATTGTGATACCCAGATGGGCATCATCAAGGGCATCCATGTGAACTTGTGACACATGCACATTTTTGGTCTGTATCCAAAAGGTAATGAATTAGAAACCCTAGGGCGGGGTCTAACCATCTATGTTTTGATAAATCCTCCCAGTGATATTAACACATTCTGTTTGAAAACCACTGCTCTTGAATTATTTTTCCCATGAGATTAGAGACCTTGATTTGGTTGTCAAATTAAATACCACTTTTTAGCTTTCCTCATAATTGATATTTAGAAAATATTCAGGTGAGCCTTGCAGGACAGGAGCCATGGAGCTGGCACTGAGAGAGGCTGCTGCCAGAGCAAGTGGGAGAGACAAAGGCTATGACAGGACCAGTTACGTGTGTGTGTGTGTATTTTTAAGTAAATCCTCAAACCTAAATAAGAAGAAATATTCAAATAACAGCTTCTACTGACAGTGATTCTGCAGTCATCTGTATGCATAATATGGGATGTTCTCAACCCAGAGATGGCTCTACTGACAAGGAGTGAGTGACTACCTGAGAAGACCATAAGTCAAGACAGCAAATTTTTATACCTTTCCTGGTAGTTCAAAAACAAGTCTCTGTAGAACCAGAAGCAAAGAAAGGAAATAATCTGAAGTTTTCTTTAGATTGACTACAAAAGTTGCTTGACTTCCAGAAACAGAAACACAGAGAAATAATAAAATTATTTTGGCATCATTGGACATTCATCATATTGAGAAGCATGCTTTGTGAGGCTTCCTGAGTTGAGATTTGGAAACTTCTTTGGTGCTCATTTATTAAACATGAGTGAATTGTGGTTGTGTTTCAACTACTGTATTGTTTCAATCTAAAAGGGGCCAGCGGATTGACTGAAGTATACGATTGGGGAGACCACAAACTTTGTGCACACAGTTCACATGGGGTCAGGAGAGCTGTTAAGTGGGATGAAGGCCGTGAGCTCCATTCAGAACCAGATGTAGTCCAAGGGAGGCTACGGGGGTGCCATGCCTGTCACAATGCAGATGCTCCTGGACATGAAGACAGGATAGCCCTGGACCTCCCTCCAAAGTGTAATGGGTGTCTTGTTCACCCCATTGTGATTACTCCAGTGACATGTTCCTGTTCTGCTCTGAAGAAACTAGTCAGAACAATCCTGCATTTCCTTATCCTGGCACATGTGCGTTTGGACTCATGGAGACAGAGTTCTTTGGATTGTGGCTTAATTATTGATTTTTATGAATGTGGATCTGATTTTACCAAGAACTTTTTTGTGAATGTTAGCACTGTTCTGCACTTTCCCCCCTCATTTTTCTCTTTCCACTGCCAACCCCTCTGCCATATGATCTTATTGGTGAGCAAATACCTACTGTTGTTACTTTGTCACCATTTATGTGTGTTTTGGGGCTTCTCAGGTGGCACTAGTGGTAAAGAACCCACCTGCAATGCAGGCGACATAAAAGACGCAGGTTCAATTCCTGGGTCAGGGAGATCCCCTGAAGGAAGGCATGGCAGCCCACTCTAGTATTCTTGCCTAGAGAATCCCATGGACAGAGGAGCCAGGTGGGCTACAGTCCACAGTGTCTCAAAGAGTCAGATACGACTGAAGAAAGTTAGCGCACACACATATATATATTTTGGAAAGTATGAGACTCAAAAGCACAATGATCATTTCTATTCATTTGGAACTTCAACAGAGTAGTATCTGTATGTTTTATGAAGTTGCCTGTGTGGGAACCCATATGATGCCAGAGATGAACACTTCTTTACTGCCCTTTCTGCTGCTATCATCAGAATCATAAATTATCATCAGCAAAAGGTTAGTTGTAGCACCAAGTCACATCCATTTCATTAAAAAAAATGGCAACTTGCAGCTTATTTTAGAAGTATAACTTTTATTTTGTTAGAATTATAATTTTTAAAAAAGCTTGCATTCATAAGGCATTCTTTTGTTGTAAATATTCAATATATTTATTTGAGAACAAGAGCCTGGTGTTGTAAATGTGTATGGTTATGTATCTGAGTCTGTGGTAACACTCTCATCTTGTCTGACTCTGAGCATCATGACCTTAGTAGCTGTTCATTTCTTTGTGTGCTCCTTCTGTTTTTACATGTTTGTGCTTAATATTATTATATCCAGTTGCTTTCACTAGAAATTTGTTGAGCTTCTAGCCTGTACTTCTAACTGTGGACTCTGTAGTCATTGGTCTCTCTATATTCATATTTTGGAACAGTGGCAGTTGCCAGGAGCAACGATTGACCTGACTGTGTTATTGCCTATGACAACAACTTGCATGGTGACTTAAGATATTGGTGTGAAACCTTTGGCTCAGGTTCCAAAATATATCTGTTTTCACAAATTGTATTTCTATAAATGCTCCCCCTTCCCCATAAGTGTGTAGTGCTAAGCCAGGTAATGTTTTTGTTTTTTTTTTTTCATTAAAATTTTTAAATCCTATGTCCAGTTACATTTGATAGGAGTACATTTCATGCAGGAAATGGGCTTAATTGAAAACGGACTTAGAAAACTGTAAGGATTTAGGTAACTGCACTAATAAAAAGGGATCATTTTCTCTTCACCTTTTAAAGTTCTTATGAAACAGGTAACTGAGTAAATATTGGGTTATAAAGGCAAAACGTGACAGCTTTTCTTTCCCCAGTTCTTTTAATTTACCTAGT
>NW_011495032.1:9892981-9898656 GCF_000754665.1 Bison bison bison
TATAGCTGGCTCTAGATTTTTCAGTCCTTGTATTTCTGCAATTTTGAGTCTTCATAGATGTCAATCCCAGAGAATCTGTCAAGTAAAAACATTTATGTTTAGCAATCAAAATATGCATTTTACAGCTTAATAACTTCTAAACTTGAATTCATCTGGTGTCATTAATTAAGTATGTTGATACTGCATTCTGGATTTTGCTTGAGTACCTGTGCCATTCTGTTTAGCAGAGTCAGGGTCCAGCCAGGCACTCTGCAGTGTGCAAGCTCTCATAAGACAGATTTTTTTTTTTTTGGTATTGTCAGTCCTGATGCATTTTAGTCTACTTCTATTTTGACTTTAAAAATTAGTACACAGTTTATAATTGTATAATTCCTAGAACAGTACAAAGAGCCATGGTCCCTTTTCCCTAATTCATGATTTTATTTATTTTTTCTCACTTGCTTGCTTTTCTGATTCTCCAAGGATCAAATACTCCAGTGAGCACTGAAGTGTGTCTCCATGGTAAGCCAAAGGCTGCACACTTCAGCCTCCAACTGTTCTGCAGCCACCCTGACTCAACAGGCACAAGTAGCCACACTGTGTGCGAGAATACATGCCAAGGAAGGTGTCAGCAATGAGTCAAGAATAAGAAAACTACCAATTTTAAGATACTAACCTTGGACTCAATTTTTTTTAGGGAGTCAGCTTTCCCACATGGATAAGAGGATTTGTAAATTTGGGGAGGTCATTTGCTCCCCATAACAATGTGTCTCATTTGAAAAATGAAGCTAAGTAGAATTGACTCTTAATACTTTATTGAAATACGTTCTAACAACTGGTAACTAAAGGCAAGCATTCAGTAAAAGAGGTGCTTTTTCTGTGATGCAGGCATGAAATGGTGCCTGTGAACATACAGTGGAAATGTGAACTGTGGTGATTAGGTTCAGCATTTCTGATGTAGCGCTATCAGTGGGCTTTTAAAGATACTTTGTGAGTATATATTAACTTTCACTTTTGTTATTAAATTATGGCAGTTCTATTACAGAGAGGGAGTTTGACTTGATTTTGTTCAAAATGACTTCTCAGCACCCAGGAGATAAAATTGACCTACTTTTACAACATACGCGTGTTTATTTTATACATTGTATTCATTCTTGCATATAGTAAGTCCAGTGTTGGCTTGTAGAGAGTAAAAATAAAGTATTTGATTTTGATTCAATAAATGTTTTTCAGTCCTGAAAAAAAGCATTCATACAGCTTGATAATAAAGCACATACACATGATACTTATTTGCTTGACATATGCTTAAATAGTTCTTAAAGAACATTTAGCTATTAATTGAAATTATTAAAAGACTGGTTTTCATTTTTCTCTTTAAGTATTTACAGTGACCTTAAGTTTCTAAACATTTGAGGGAAGATTTTATTGGTTTCTAATTTTATTTTTTTGTGACCAAAAAACAGTATCTATATGAGATTGATTCTTTGTTGTTTATTGATATTTTCTTTGTGATCAGCACATGATCATTGTCCTTTTTATTCTTGAAAAGAATGTATATTCTATGATTGTTGGTTGTAGGTCTCTATCTATGCTATATTAAGCTTCGTGATAGGCTGTTCAGATTTTCCTTAGCATTACTAGGTTGTTGCATATGGAAATTAACATTATTCACAATATTAATTATGAGTTTGTTGATTTCTGCCTCAAATTTTGTCATTTTTTGCTTTGCATATTTTGAGGCTATATGTATATACAGATTTAAAATGTTCACATTAATATGTTTCTTTTTCATTATGTAACTAAATATATTTTATATATAAATATATTGTACCTTACTATTACTAGTATAACTATATTAATATTATCTTGTTTATTATCTCTCTAAATCATTTTTCACCTTCTATTTTAAATGTGTGCTTTAGAAGAAATTGGTAACATGAACTCAGTAAACAGAACATAAGGCTTAACATAAAAAAAAATCATAGTAAGTTTAAAAAATGAAGAGTTTCTTCGTGATTGAGGTAATAGAAACTGAAAAACAAAGTGTTCTTATTATAAGAATAAAAGTTAAAAGCAGTAGGGAAAAATGGGTATACTAAAAATGGAAATGCTGGAATAGAATAGGGGCTTGAAACGATTAAAGTTAATACCAAGAGAAAAGACAAGGAGATTAATGGAAATAGAATACATAAAAGATGTAGAGGACAAGAAAGAACAAATGGTAAACTTTATCCCCAGATCCTGGCACTCTGAATAAAATGAGCACTAAGAATTAAGACTTGTATATGATGAAGGGAGTCCCAAGTGATCAGAGCTGTTTCTTTGAAGACGAATGAATTCAAGACGGAGCCGCAGTCATGGAAGAATGAGAAATACGTAGACAACAAGTACAGGCAGGTTTTATGAGTTGTTAAACTTTCAAAATAACTTTTTATAAATGTTTAAATTATTGAATCCTATAACTTAACTCACTTATACGGAGAAACATAAATGTAGTCTTCCAGAAGAAAGTGGATTATATGAAAGGAAGAAAAATAATCATGGGCAAATAATACTCCAAGTCAAACTTTTATTGATTAATGAAGGCCAGAAAAGATATTATCAAATGTATAATAAGTTGGTGGTACAGGCTTTATGCATGCCCCGTTCTTTAAAAAAAAATGGCAAAATCCAAACAATGTAAATGACTGCAGTGAAAATGTTATCGTAACTGTGGAGAACATGAGGCCACATCTCTAAGTATCTATGCAATTTTCAATGGTCCAGAAAATTTTTATTTAGACAAATTTTCCTTTTATATAAAAACATCATATATATAATCTTAATAGGGCAAGAATTTACAATGCCCTAAATTTGACCCATCTTTATAATAGCTTTATTGTGATGGACTAGGTGAGCGACTGATTTGATCTGATCTGAGGAAATATATAAACCAAAATCAATGAATGAGAAATGAAAAAACTATGGCAAACAAACCAGCAAATAATATTTAATCCTCTGAGATATTGAAATCAGAGTAAAACCATTCAGTAATTACACTTGTAGAAAGGGAAGCGGCAGAGCATTCGGAACCCCCGTAAAGTCAGAGATGTAGGTGAGAGCACAAAGTAGTAAAGTAGGCAGGCTCTGGTTATGGGGGTAGATGCTCGAGGGGTTCCAGGGAGACTCCTGAGGCTCGATCCCGCCTTTGCGTATGTCGAGCCTCCTTCCTCATGACCTTTGTCACGGGCGGAGTACCTCACTCTGGCCCCCAACAGGAAGCAAATGTACTGAATTCTAACAGAGTTAAGTTTTGTAATTAACTAAAAAAAAAAAAAAAAATACAAAAGTCAGAGAATGAAACAGGTGAGAAATCTTATGGAGAGTATTTCTTCTTGAAGTTTTAAAGCAGGGAGAAAATTGCTTTATGTAAAACTGAAGCAAGTAGTTAATGTGAAATAATTGCCAATGTAAAATACTAATGTTTTTTATAATAATTATCTTTAATTTAAGGTATATTTTAGAAATCAAAAAATTTGTTTTGGTTAAATATTTATCTAATGTTAATCAAGATTTTCAATTTAATCTGTTTTATTTTCAAGTTAAAGTAAAATGATATATATGAGTCATATAATTTATCTGATAAAATTATTTCTAAATATCTATTAAGCTATTTATAAATGCTTATAAATCTCTTTCAGTATACACCCATTAAAAGATTTTTGGAATATTAACTTATACCAGGTGATGAGTTTTTTGCTCCTCTTTTTTTTTTTTTTTTTTGTTACTTTTCAATACTTTTGATGTTTTTGTTATTGTTCTAGTTAATAATGAGCAATAATCAACTTTATAAAATTATAGCCTTTTATTTTTTTATTAACATGATATGTTTGTTGTCAAATAAATGTTGAAAACATAGATGAGAATATAAGCCTTTTATATTAATTTCATCTGGCATCAGATTTACTTTCTTAGAAAATTCTAATTTCCATCCACCATCATAAATATAAAGCTACAGTGACCCTCCAAGTCAAAAGCGAGGCTGTCAAATCCACTTAATCTCTCTTGGTACTGAAATAGGTAAATATGCATTGAGTTGGTAAAATTAGAATGTATCTATTCAAGTGAGTTTGTGGCTACTAACTCTCGTCCACTCAATAAAAGAAAATAAAATGTGGATGTCATTAATATAAGTCAGTTATTCGGAAGATGAGCTCATATTGGCAGAGAAGAAAGAAGGATAAATAAGTTTCTGATCCACTGAGCTCAAGGTGATGATGCTAGAGAAGTGTATGGGTGTCATGTAGGCAATAGAAAGTATAGAACTGGATGGGAGGTCAGGGCTGGCACTCTAAACAGGAGACTGTGAGAACAGTAGTTCTCCCAAGTTTTCTAGTGTTGTGTGGGAGTTGGGTCAAGTGGGGAGTCTCCCAAGGCCACCAGTTTGGGCAAGCATCACAGGAGGTAATGACATCCTATTTCCTATCAGTAGATTCTTTTTGACAGTCATTAGAGAGTTGCCCTTTATGTACATGTACATTCTAGAGGTGGTCTGCAGTGTTTTAGACAATGTGGAGTAATGTGTATAATTACCGGAAAAATCAGTGGGAAACAATTGTATTTTTATGAGATATTGTTACCCAACAAAAGTGCATGTGCCCAATGCATAGTGAGGCCAAACAAACACAAATGTCAAACTGTGGAGCAGAGACAGGATAATTTCAGGGCTATGCATGGAGAATGGATGACTCATGCCCCCCAAAATCTGAACTCCCTGAAAAATTTCAGCAAAGCATCTTTATGGATCATCGAAAAAGCAAGAGAGTTCCAGAAAAATCACCTATTTCTGCTTTATTGACTATGCCAAAGCCTTTGACTGTGTGGATCACAATAAACTGTGGAAAATTCTAAAAGAGATGGGAATACCAGACCACCTGACCTGCCTCTTGAGAAACCTATATGCAGGTCAGGAAGCAACAGTTAGAACTGGACATGGAACAACAGACTGGTTCCAAATAGGAAAAGGAGTACGTCAAGGCTGTATATTGTCACCCTGCTTATTTAACTTCTGTGCAGAGTACATCATGAGAAATGCTGGGCTAGAAGAAGCACAAGCTGGAATCAAGATGGCTGGGAGAAATATCAAAAACCTCAGATATGCAGATGACACCACCCTTATGGCAGAAAGTGAAGAGGAACTCAAAAGCCTCTTGATGAAAGTGAAAGACGAGAGTGAAAACGTTGGCTTAAAGCTCAACATTCAGAAAATGAAGATCATGGCATCCGGTCCCATCACTTCATGGGAAATAGATGGGAAATAGTGGAAACAGTGTCAGACTTTATTTTTGGAGGGGCTCCAAAATCACTGCAGATGGTGACTGCAGCCATGAAATTAAAAGACACTCACTCCTTGGAAGAAAAGTTATGACCAACCTAGATAGCATATTGAAAAGCAGAGATATTACTTTGCCAAAAAAGGTCCATCTAGTCAAGGCCGTGGTTTTTCCAGTGGTCATGTATGGATGTGAAAGTTGGACTGTGAAGAAAGCTAAGTGCCGAAGAGTTGATGCTTTTGAACTGTGGTGCTGGAGAAGACTCTTGAGAGTCCCTTGGACTGCAAGGAGATTCAACCAGTCCATTCTAAAGGAGATCAGTCCTGGGTTTCTTTGGAAGGAATGATGCTAAAGCTGAACTCAGTACTTGGCCACTCATGTGAA
>NW_011495032.1:9898756-9912110 GCF_000754665.1 Bison bison bison
TAAAGGAGATCAGTCCTGGGTGTTCTTTGGAAGGAATGATGCTAAAGCTGAAACTCCAGTACTTTGGCCACCTCATGTGAAGAGTTGACTCATTGGAAAAGAGTCTGATGCTGGGAGGGATTGGGGGCAGGAGAAAAAGGGGATAACAGAGGATAAAATGGCTGGATGGCATCACCGACTCTATGGAAGTGAGTTTGAGTGAACTCTGGGAGTTGGTGATGGGCTGGGAGGCCTGGCGTGCTGCAATTCATGTGGTCGCAAAGAGCTGGACACAACTGAGCAATTGAACTGAAATGAAGTGAACTGAATTTTTTATTGGGGTATAGTGAATTCCATGGACAGAGAAACGTGGTGGGCTACAGTCCAAGGGATCACAGAGTCGGACATGACTGAGCTGGTAACACTACTTGCTTATAACTGATTTACAATGTTATGTTAGTTTCTGCTGTATAGCAAAGTGAATCGGTTATGCAGACACACATATCCAGTCTTTTTTAGATTCCTTTCCCATATAGTCCATTATAGAGTATTGAGTATAGTTCCCTGTGCTATACAGGAAATTCTCATTAGTTATCTATTTTATGCAGTAGTGTATATATGTCAATCTCAATGTTCTGATTTATCCTCGCCTCACTTTTCCCCCTTGATAACAATATGTTTTTCTACACCTGTGATTATTTGTTTTATAGGTAAATTCTTTTGTATCTTTTTTTTTTTTTTTTAAGATTCCACATATAAGTAACAACTCAGAAAGCTTCTGTAAAGGCAAGGTAAGGGAGGGGAATGGTTAGTTTTTGCTAACTTCTTGGTGTAGCAATCCTTTGTTCTTGCAGCTGTCCACTTAGGTTAGGTCACGATATTCCTGTAAAACTTCAACAAAATGAATGTTATTCTCTGTTTTGCAATGTTTTATCTCTACATGAATGGAAGAGTGTTTTACCCTTAAAGGTCAGAGCCTTGAGAATGGGTTATCCTGTATATTTCAGGCTATAGGCAACATTTTAAATCAAAGCAAAAGCAATGGAATACAAAGGTTAAAGTAAAAGAAACAGATCTAACATGAAGTCAGATTTGTTCTTCCCTATTACAAAATACGACTGAGCAACTTCACTTTCACTTTTCACTTTCATGCATTGGAGAAGGAAATGGCAACCCACCCCAGTGTTCTTGCCTGGAGAATCCCAGGGATGGGGGAGCCTGGTGGGCTGCCGTCTATGGGGTTGCACAGAGTCAGATATGACTGAAGTGACTTAGCATTACAAAATACTAAGTGTTAGGGTAGTCTTTTTCTTGTGGTGGTGTATAATAGCTTTAATATTTCTTTCAACTTTTGTAAATCTATGTCTAGATTATCAAAGAAAAAGCATAAACATATGTTTGATTCTATTAACCATCATGTATATAGAAGTTTGGGGAATTCTTGGGTGTTGACTGAAAGTTCATAGGTAATCAGAATGATAGAATCAGAATTGCTGAAGCAAATAATGATGCTCCCAGATGATGCTCTTTTGGGTAGTAATACTATTAAAAATAATTGTTAAAACAGTTTGCTGGTTTCACTTCTTTTTTTTTAATCATGTTTAACCAGTTTAACACTTTGCTATGCTTCATGGTGTATAGTAGACTCAAAAATAATGGCACCAAATGATACGACAACACCATTTGGTAGAACAAAATGTGCTTCAGTAGGGAGAACAAAATTCAAATTCAGTTGCATCAGTTAACAGTTTTGTGACCTTGGGCAGGAAAACCACCTTGTGTGCAGCAGTCTTTTATGTGGCAATATGGGGGATAAGCCTGTCACATAGGGGCATTGTGAGGATGACATGAGACAACGTTTAGAAAGAGCTTAAAATGTAGTCAAGGCTCCATGAGTGGCAGCTACTGTTGCAATAGAGTGCAGAAAAGAAATCTGTTTTGAAAGTTTTGCATCTTTCAGGGATGCATAATTTGACATTCCAAAATCCTTATAGATTTTAACTTTTTTTTTTTATATTTGCATCCTCATTTCATTAGCAGATGTACTGTTATTGGCACATGCTGCTATTTCTTAGGTAGGAACATTTGCTTTCAGATTATTTGGCTGACATTCCCAGTTATATCCTGGCTAACTATGATCTCACATTCTGTCCCTAAAGTCCCAAGCACTCAAAAGCACAGTCATTCTTTTCATGAAACCAGACATGAATGTGATTGCACAGTTGTTGATGACATAAAACAGTCATCAATCTGGTTTACTTATCTGATCCAAATAAGCTATGTATACTGGAACCAATTCAACTAGACAAATCTCTATTTCAAGCCCAAAGCCTTAAAATGATTTGGATAACAATGAGAGCAGGAATTGGACCATGCATTAGCCCTCCCTGCAACTTCTCTCCCTCTTTAAATCTGCTTATACCTTGCATAACAATGTTTCTGTTCAATATCTTAAAAAAATTTTTAAATAACTTTGTTTGAGGCAATGTATTAAGTTATTTAATGCATGCACATGTGCTCAGTCATGTCCAACTCTTGAAACCCTATGGAGTATATAGCCCACTGGGCTCATCAGTCGATGGAATTTTCCAGGCAAGAGTACTGGAGTAGATTGCCATTCCCTTCTTCAGGGGGTCTTCTGACCCAGTGATTGAATCCATGTCTCCTGCATCTCCTGCAGTGCCAGGTGGATTCTTTACCATTAAGCCACCTGGGAAGCCCTAAGTGGTTTATAGACATTAATATATTCAATCCTTACAACAACCTTGAAATATTAGTATATCTATTTTATTTTTTAATTTATTTTTTATTGAAGTATAAGTGATTTACAATATTGTGTTAGTTTCAGGTGTAGAGCAAACTTTCGTATATATATATATATATGTGTGTGTGTGTGTATGTGTGTGTGTGTATACATATATACATTAGTTTCAGATTATTTTCCCTTATAGTTTATTATAAAATATTGAGCATAGATCTCTGTGCTATACAGTAGGTCCTTGTTGGTTATATATTTTATATACAGTAGTGTGTATATGCTAATGCTAAACTCCTATTCTATCCCTCCCCAACCTTTCCTCTTTGGTAACCATAAATTTGTTTTCTATATCTGAGTCTATTTCTCTTTTGTATATAAATCTATTTGTTTCACTTTCTTTTATATTCCACATGTGACTGATATTGTATGATATTTATTTTTCTCTGACTTACTTATTATGATAATATCTAGGATCATTCTTTTTTATGACTGAGTAATATTCTGTCATGTGTGTGTGTGTGTGTGTGTGTGTGTGTGTGTGTACACCACATCTTTATCTATTCATCTGTCAATGAACATTTAGGTAGCTTTCAAGTCTTGGCTATTTTTAAAAATGCAGCAACAAATATTGGGGTTCATTTATCTTTTTTGAATTATGGTTTTCTCCAGATACATGCCCAGGTGTGGGATTGCTTGTTCATATAGTAGTTCTATTTTTAACTTTTAAAGGAACCTCCATACTGTTCTCCATAGTGGCTGCACCAATTTTTATTCCTACCAACAGTGTAGGAGGGTTACTAGTTCTCCATATCCTCTCCAGCATTTATTATTTGTAGACTTTTAAATGATGGTCATTCTGACAGATAAGAGGTTCTTTTTAAAATAAGAAAGTTGAGGCTCAAAACATTGATGCGACTTGTCAGATTCTGTACAGCTGGAAACACACAGAGCTACCTTTTAAGTTCAAGCCTTGCTCCTAGTTGTGGATGTTTTATAGTACATACAACTACAATTGCTGTTTTGTTGCTGTTGTCCTCCCCACATGAGTTCTCAATTAAAAACCCTTCACTGACTCCCAATTGTTCACTATGTAGAGGTCAGGTGTTTAGGTTGTTTTTAATTTTAAATTTTGTTTCAGCTTGGTTGTCTACTACACCAAAAAGCACCACCTGCATCCCGAGAAGCCATTGTCCCAACTTATGAGCAACTGGTGGTGGTCTCAGTTTGCTCAGGAGAGAAGTTTGTAAGCCAAATCCATTCCATGCCAAGATGACTCAAATAGCTATACAAAGGAAAGTGAATTACAGAAAATGTTAGAAAGAAATTATTATAATAAGTAGAATATTTTTAGAACATTCTATATTTCCTTTTTTACTTTTTTAAAGTGGGTATTTTCACTATTATTTTCATCTATGATAGGGGATTTTCTTGACATGGAATACAGAACAATGTAAAAAAACAGTCTTTGAACCCTATTAGGTTTGATTCATTTCAAATTTGCATTAAGTCCACAGTATACATGTATGCTGGTTTTCATAAGATGCATATAATTTACATACATCTTCCTATGTATTTTATTTTGTTACATCTTTATTTAACAAGAATTTAATTAAAATTTTTAATTTCAAAATGCACTTGAACTAATCAGATATTAAAACCTTTTTTGAAGAAAATATCTGCTTTTCATAAACAGGAATTTTAAACAAAATCATATTGTTATGGAGTAGTTTCATCCTAACAATGTGACCTCTCTCTTAACTCTTATTTTTAGATCTTTACCTAAAGCAGGCAGGGCTTCCCTGGTGGCTCAGACAGTAAAGAGTTTACCTGAAATGCAGGAGAACTGGGTTCAATCCCTGGGTTGGGAAGATCCTCTGGAGAAGGAAATAACAACCCACTCCAGTATTCTTTGACCACATTGTCAAAGCTATGGTTTTTCCAGTAGTCATGCATGGATGTGAAAATAGGACCATAAGGAAAGCTGAGCACCGAAGATCTGATGCTTTTGAACTGTGGTGTTGGAAAAGACTCTTGAGAGTCCCTTGGACTCCAAGGAGATCAAATCTGTCAATCCTAAAGGAAATTAGTCCTGAATATTCATTGGAAGGACTGATGCTGAAGCTGAAGCTCCAATACTTTGACCATCTGATGTGAAGAGCTGACTCATTGGAAAAGACTCTGATGCTGGGAAATATTGAAGGCAGGAGCAAAAGGGGACGACAGAGGATGAGATGCTTGGATGGCATCACTGATTCAACGGACATGAGTTTGAGTAAACTCCAGGAGAAGGTGAAGGACAGGGAAGGCTGGCATGCTGCAGTCCATGCTGGGTCACAAAGAGTCGGACATGACTGAGTGACTAACATTTTCACACTTTCACTTAAAGTAGTCATATACATACATACATACATATAGATAGACAGATATAGACATATATCTATATATATATTTTACATATGCTGTAGCTATTCTTTTGCACATTCTTTTCCCCTTTGTTACATAATATTGAGCAGAAAAAAAAATATTGAGCAGAGTTTTCTGTGCTAAAAAGTAGGTCCTTTTTTTGTTACCCATTTTAAATTTAACAGTATGTACATGTCAATCCCAAACTCCCTAACTATCCAAACCCTCCCCCATTCTTCCTCCCTGGCAACCATATGTTTCTTTGCCAAGCCTATGAGTCTCTTTCTGTTGTGTAAATAAGTACATTTGTATCATTTTCTTTAGATTCCATATGCAAGCAATGTCATATGATATTTCTTTCTCTGACTGACTTACTTCACTCAGTATGACCAGCTCTAGGTTCATCCATGTTGTTGCAAATGGCATTATTTCATTATTTTTATGACATGCATACATGTACCACATCTTCTTTATCCATTTATCTGTCAATGGACATTTAGGTTGCTTTCATGTCTTGGCTGTTGTAAACAGTGCTACAATGAAATTATTGTTTGTGAATTATTTGATGATAGTCATTTTGAATGGTGTGCAGTGATACAACATTGTAGTTTTGATTTGCATTTCTCTATGAAATAGTGATATCAAACATCTTTTCATGTGCCTCCTGGACATCTGTATGTCTTCTTTGGAGAAATGTTTATTTAGGTAGAAAAATTGAAGGTAAAAGAGCGTGGTAGAGGATGAGATAGTTAGATGGCATCGCCAACTCAATGGACTTGAACTTGGGCAGACCCTTGGAGATAGTGAAGGACAGAGGCCTGGCATGCAGCAGTCTATGGGATTGCAAAGAGTCAGACACAATTTAGTGACTGAATAACAACAACCATTAAGGTATTCTACCTATTTCTTTATTGAACTGTTTGTTTGTTTGTGTTTTATAATGAGCTGCATAAGCTGTTTGTAAATTTTGGAGACTAATTCTTTTTCATTCACACCATTTGCTAATATTTTCTGCCAATACTTGGGTTGTCTTTTTGTTTTGTTTATAGTTTCCTTTACTGTGTAGTAGCTTTTACATTTAATTAGTCCCCATTTGTTTATTTTTGTATTTATTTCCGTTACTTTAGAAGATGGGTCAAAAAAGATATTGCTATGATTTATGTCAGAGAGTGCTCTACCTATGTTTTCCTCTAAGAGTTTTATAGTGTCTAGTTTCACATTTAAGTCTAACCCATTTAGAGTTTATTTTTGTGTTTGGTGTTAATGAATCTTTTAAGTTCATATTTTTACATGTAGCTGTCCAGTTTTCCCAGAACCATTTATTGCAGTTCAGTTCAGTCGCTCAGTCATGTCCAACTCTTTGCGACCCCATGAATCGCACCACGCCAGGCCTCCCTGTCCATAACCAACTCCTGGAGTTCACCCAGACTCACGTCCATCAAGTCAGTGATGTCATCCAGCCATCTCATCCTCTGTTATCCCCTTTTCCTCCTGCTCCCAATCCCTTCCAGCATCAGAGTCTTTTCCAATGAGTCAACTCTTCACATGAGGTGGCCAAAGTACTGGAGTTTCAGCTTTACCATCATTCCTTCCAAAGAAATCCCAGGATTGATCTCCTTTAAAATGGACTGGTTGGATCTCCTTGCAGTCCAAGGGATTCTCAAGAGTCTTCTCCAACACCACAGTTCAAAAGCATCAATTATTCAGCCCTCAGCTTTCCTCACAGTCCAACTCTCACATCCATACATGACCACAGGAAAAACCATAGTCTTGACTAGACAGACCTTTGTTGGCAAGGTAATATCTCTGCTTTTGAATATGCTATCTAGATTGGTCATAACTTTCCTTCCAAGGAGTAAGCATCTTTTAATTTCATGGCTGCAGTCAACATCTGATTGTTGGAGCCCAAAAAAAAAAAGTCTGACACTGTTTCCACTGCTTCCCTATCTATTTCCCATGAAGTGATTTACTGCAGAGACTGTCTTTATTTCACTGTATAATCTTGCCTCCTCTGCTATAAGTTAATTGACCTTAAGTGTGTATGCTTGTTTCCGGGCTTTTTGTCTTGCTCCATTGATCTATATTTTTATTTGTCTTCCAGTACCACACTGTTTTGATTACTATAGTTTTATGTAATCAGAAGTCAGGAAGCCTGATTTCTCCAGCTCCACTTTTCTTTCTCAAGATTGCTTTGGCTATCCAAGGTCTTTTGTGTCTCCACACAAATTTTATCTTTGTTCTAGTTCTGTGAAAAATGCCCTTGGTTATTTGACAGGAATTACATTGAATCTGTAGATTATTTTAGGTAGTATAGTCATTTTGACAATAATGATTTTTTGAATCTAAGAACACGGTATAGCTTTCCATCTTTCTGTGTCATCTTCATTTTCTTTCATCAGTATCTTATACTTTTGAAGTATAGGTCTTTTGTCTCCTTAGGTAGATTTACCACTAGGTATTTTATTCTTTTTGATGTGATGGTAAATAGGATTATTTCTTGAATTTCTATTTCTGATCTTTTGTTGCTATTATATAGCAATGTAACAGATTTCTGTGCACTGATTTTGTAACCTGCAATGTTAGCAAGTTCGCTGATGAGCTCTAGTAGTTTTCAGGTAGCTATTTTCAACTATATGCATAAGTTATCATGCTCAGTGCTAGGTGCCCTACTGATGAACAGTGAAAGGAATGAGAAATAGAGAGATGACATCCGTAGTGCCCACACAGACCTAGGCTTCCAATCAACACCTGTTTGGTTACCACATTGTTATGATGGGTTCCAATTATTTTATTTCTAACTGACTTTATCAGAGTAACAAATGATTGGGTTCAAAGGTACTTTTATGTAAACCAACTTTATTTGACTGTTTTATATAAACTATATACTAGGGCATCTTTTATAATTGTTGCTTCTCCTTTCCTGCTGCTGCTGCTGCTAAGTCGCTTCAGTCGCGTCTGACTCTGTGTGACCGCATAGACAGCAGCCCACCAGGCTCCCCCATCCCTGGGATTCTCCAGGCAAGAATTATTTGTCTCCATCTTCAGGGTTCTTCCATTTTGAACTCACAGGCTCTGAAAATTAAGAATGGCTACTGTTTAAGTGTTATTTTTTGAATCTAAGGGGTTAGATTTAGTTAAAAAAAAAGTTTTTTCCCACAAGGATACACATCACTGGAATTAGAATATCCAGGTCAGAACAATTTTTTTGTGTGTAAATAACTACCTGTAATGATAGTGCTGTGTTAGAAATACTTCACTGTTTGTGTTTTTTTAATATTCTTTCCAAACTTGATTTTGTGAATCAGATCTTGCTGGTTTTGTCCTGTCTTTTCAGGAGCTGAATCTCATTGCCTGTGAGAGGAGTATGTGGGGTTTCACAGAGCTGCCCAGATAAAAATGGTTCTGGTACAGTATTCACAGTGAGTCTCTCCTGTGCTCTTTCCTCCCAGGGCATGCCAAAGAGAATCTAGCTTCTTGTGCAGTAGCTGATTCTCTTTCCCCACCCTCCTAAGGGCGTTCTATTTTCAAATTGATTTCACATATTTTGCAATGGAGAATAGAGGGAAAATGTGGAAGGATGTAGGGCAGTGAAGAGTGTGGCAGCCCAGGCTGGAAGGGAGTTTTATAGGAACATTGAAGAAAGTATCCCATATGAAATTACATATTCCCTGTAAGTACTCCTTACAAGGCATTTAGCTTGCATCAGCTTTATATTAAAGAGAAAGTAAATGAATTTTTAAAAGCTTACAAAAAAAGGACCTTTTTTGGTTGTTGTGAAATTATAGATCTTTTCAATGAAGAAATATAAGCAGAGAACATAATTTTGAAATTGCATTTGATTGCACAGACTATAACAAAATTAAACAATCTTTTTCTGCCTTTTAGACAAATACTGTAAGAAAATTGCACTTACCCATGACAGGCCACTTTTTCAATGTGCTTAATATATATTTTTCTTGTTTTATGTTGTTGTAAAATGTATATGCTGTTTGCTTACTTTTTAAGTTTGTATAAATATATTGCTGTATAGCACATTTTTGGTAGAAGTTTTTATTAATCACTTAGATTTTAGGTTCATCTGAGTTCCTATTTTGTTGTAAGTTTATCTTCTGTTTTAGTTTATAAGGATCCATTAACCTAAGAAATCACTCATTGCACACACAATAAACAATTTCAATATTTAATAGAGGATTAATTGACTTAATTTCAATATACAGTCATTAAAAGAAAAGAAATATAAACAATAGAGAAAGGTAATAGCATATACATCACCAAATACATCCAGACTTGAACAACACTGGGAAGTCCTAAATGAAAGCAATCTAGGTGCAGGGCAGTGCATTTATTCCACAGGTGAGACTTCAAATTGTAGCTCTAGGGGCTTCCATTTATAATCCCAGCCACAAACTGATATCATCGACAGTTTGCATGCAAAAACGCAGCTCTTGTTTTCCTTTTAATTTTTACAATACTATTTGTTTCACTTCGTAAGTCACAAATTTTCCAGACCCCAGGGAGCTGGCCAGGCCTCCAGGGGCTCAGGAAATTCTAAGCCCACTCCCTCTCTTCTATAAGATGCCACCTGACTTGCTAATAATAATCGTTGTGCTTGCAGGCTGGCATGTAGTCTAGGCAGGATCCAGAAAAGGTCAGAAGTCAGTCAGACATCTGTTCCCCTACTTCTGAAACCTGAGCAAGACTACTTCCATTTTAATTTCCCTGACAGTTTTAACATGGACACCTAATGTAAAGCTTTCTTGATTTAATGCTAATGTCATGGTGCATAAAGCTCCAAAGTTTTACTTGTCCACTCTCCTGATGTTGGCCACAGAGGTTTACCCCTGTTCTCAGTCACCATACATAAAACTACAATAAACATTTTTACATATATTACTTTATGGACTTGTGCGAAAATTTACTTGAGGCATATATACAGGGGTACATTTGAGATATATATCCAGAAGTGGAATAGCTATCTAAAAACGAATGCATGTATTTAATTTGATGATATAGGATGGATAATCCATCTCCAGTTTCTATGAAACTAAAAAACAGTATCTATAGCCTTTATTACTGCAAACACGGGGCTCTACTGATCTTTCTAACCCTTGTCAGATTGAAAGGTATACACTGACGTTTTAACAGGAATTTTAATTCTAGAAAGTATTATTTTAGCTGTCTTGATACTTTTAAACTGACCTATGTAGGTTATAGCTTCATAAGTACTAAAAACATATAATTTCTATTTCAGTCAGTTCAGTCAGTTCCTCAGTCATGTCCGACTCTTTGTGACCCCATGAACTGCAGCACACCAGGCCTCCCTGTTCATCACCAACTCCCGGCCTTCACTCAAACTCACATCCATCGAGTTGGTGATGCCATCCAGCCATCACATCCTCTGTTGTCCCCTTCTCCTCCTGCCCTCAATCCCTCCCAGCATCAGGGTCTTTTCCAATGAGTCAACTCTTCACATGAGGTGGCCAAAGTATTGGAGTTTCAGCTTTAGCATCATTACTTTTATCATTACATTAGCATATTACTTTTGGCAAGGTAATATCTCTGCTTTTCAATATACTATCTAGGTTGGTCATAACTTTCCTTCCAAGGAGTAAGCATCTTTTAATTTCATGGCTGCAATCACCATCAGCAGTGATTTTGGAGCCCAAAAAAATAAAGTCTGACACTGTTTCCACTGTTTCCCCTGTTTCCCCTTCTATTTCCCATGAAGTGATGGGACCAGGTGCCATGATCTTAGTTTTCTGAATTTAGAGTAAAGCAAATAAAGGTCACACTAGTCAAAGGAAAGGTAAAAGTCTGCATTTAAATCCTTTTGTAAAGAATATTAAAAGGTAAAAGTCAAAGAACTCATATGGGCAATTGAGAGTTTGGCAGAGTGGCTTTTAGCTCTATAATGACCAAGACACCATTTTATAATAAAAGTTTCATAAAGATGGAGAAGCTCTATACAGTCAACAAAAACAAGACCTGGAACTGACTGTGGGTCAGATTATGAACTCCTTATTGCCAAATTCAGACTGAAATTGAAGAAAGCAGGGAAAACCACTCAACCATTCAGATATGACCTAAATCAAATCCCTTATGACTAGACAGTGGAAGTGAGAAATAGATTTAAGGGACAAGATCTGATAGACTATGATGAACTATGTTCATCATAGCCTGATGAACTATGGATGGACATTGACATGTACAGGCGACAGGAATCAAGACCATCCCCAAGAAAAAGAAATACAAAAAAGCAAAACGGCTGTCTGTGGAGGCCTTACAAATAGCTGTGAAAAGAAGAGAAGTGAAAAGCAAAAGAGAAAAGGAAAGATATACCCATTTGAATTCAGAGTTCCAAGAACAGCAAGGAGAGAAAAGAAAGCCTTCCTCAGGGATCAGTGAAAAGAAATAGAGGAACAGTAGAATGGAAAGACTAGAGACCACTTTAAGAAAATTAGAGATACCAAGGGAACATTTCATGCAAAAATAGGCTCGATAAAGGACAGAAATGGTACGGAAGCGGAAAGTATTAAGAAGAGGTGGCAAGAATACACAGGAGAACTGTACATAAAAGAGCTTCATGAACTAGATAATCATGGTGGTATGATCACTTACCTAGAGCCAGACATCTGGAATGTGAAGTCAAGTGGGCCTGAGAAAGCATCACTACGAAAAAGCTCGTGGAAGTGATGGAATTCCAGTTGAGCTATTTCAAATCCTGAAAGATGATGCTGTGAAAATGCTACACTCATTATGCCAGCAAATTTGGAAAACTCCACAGTGGCCACAGGACTGGAAAAGGTCAGTTTTCATTCCAATCCCAAAGAAAGGCAATGCCAAAGAATGCTCAAACTACCACACAATTGCACTCATCTCACACGCTAGTAAATTAATGCTGAAAATTCTCCAAGCCAGGCTTCAGCAATATGTGAACTGTGAACTTCCAGATGTTCAAGCTGGTATTAGAAAAGGTATAGGAACCAGAGATCAAATTGCCAACATTCGCTGGATCACAGAAAAAGCAGGAGAGTTCCAGAAAAACATCTATGTATGCTTTATTGACTATGCCAAAGCCTTTGACTGTGTGGATCACAGCAAACTGTGAAAAATTCTGAAAGAGATGTGAATACCAGACCACCTGACCTGCCTCTTGAGAAACCTATATGCAGGTCAGGAAGCAACAGTTAGAACTGGACGTGGAACAACAGACTGGTTCCAAATAGGAAAAGGAGTACATCAAGGCTGTATATTGTCACCCTGCTTATTTAACTTACATGCAGAGTACATCATGAGAAACGCTGGGCTGGATGAAGCATAAGCGGGAATCAGGTGTGCCAGGAGAAATATCAATAACCTCAGATATGCAGATGACACCACCCTTATGGCAGAAAGTGAAGAACTAAAGGGCCTTTTGATGAAAGTGAAAGAGGAGAGTGAAAAAGTTGGCTTAAAGCTCAACATTCATAAAACTAAGGTCATGGCATCTGGTCCCATCACTTCATGGGAAATAGATGGGGAAACAGTGGAAACAGTGGCTGACTTTATTTTGGAGGGCTCCAAAATCACTGTAGATGGTGACTCAAGCCATAATTTTAAAAGACACTTACCCCTTGGAAAGAAAGTTATGACCAATCTATACAGCATATTAAGGAGCAGAGACATTACTTTGCCAACAAAGGTACATCTAGTCAAAGCTATGGTTTTTCCAGTAGTCATGTATGAATGTGAGAGTTAGACTATAAAGAAAACTGAAGGCCAAAGAATTGATGCTTTTGAACTGTGGTGTTGGTGAAGACTCTTGAGAGTCCTTGGACTGCAAGGAGATCCAACCAGTCCATCCTAAAGGAGATCAGTCCTGAGTGTTTATTGGAAGGACTGATGTTGAAGCTGAAATTCCAATACTTTGGCCACCTGATGTGAAGAACTGACTCATTGGAAAAGACCCTGATGCTGGAAAGATTGAAGGTGGGATGACCCAGAGGGATGGTACAGGGAGGGAAGAGGGAGGAGGTTTCAGGATGGGGAACATGTATATACCTGTGGTGGATTCATGTTGATATATGGCAAAACCAATACAATATTGTAAAGTTAAAAAATAAAAATAAAACAACAACAACAAAAAAAATAAAGATCAAGGTTACGAGGTGTATACCTGTGGTGGATTCATGTTGATATATGGCAAAACCAATACAATATTGTAAAGTTAAAAAA
>NW_011495032.1:9912210-9917302 GCF_000754665.1 Bison bison bison
TTTTGAACTGTGGTCTTGGTGAAGACTCTTGAGAGTCCTTGGACTGCAAGGAGATCCAACCAGTCCATCCTAAAGGAGATCAGTCCTGAGTGTTTATTGGAAGGACTGATGTTGAAGCTGAAATTCCAATACTTTGGCCACCTGATGTGAAGAACTGACTCATTGGAAAAGACCCTGATGCTGGGAAAGATTGAAGGCAGGAAGTGAAAGGGACAACAGAGGACGGAGTGGTTGGATGGCGTCACCGACTCAATGGACATGAATTTCAGTAAAGTCTGGGAGTTGTTGATGGACAGGGAGTGCTGTCCATATGGTCACAAAGAGTCATACACGACTGAGCGACTGAACTGTACTGAACTGCTCTGTTTAATTAAATCGTATATAAAGCCATGGTGTACATAAAGGGGAAAACAAAGCTATAAATTTTATAAAGCCACTGGAAGCAATAGTTACTGAGAACAGCGAATATAGCTTTTTGATCTAGTGAGGTTTGAATTCTAATCTTGATTCTCTCACTTAGATATGAATTCAATCAAATCACATATCCTCCCTAAGCCTTGAAAGGCTGAGTCATTGATATTTGCTAGACAGCATTGTTGTTTAGTACAAATACAATAATACATGCACTGTGATGTCCCAGAATAGTCAATGGATGTCATCATGGGTACTTGCCATGACGGATAAGTGTTTCTGCAAATGGTCTTGCTCACTAACTAGAAATTGGTTTTGTGTGCCTTCATCTCAACAAGTACACAATAAGTTCTGTGGATGGATCAGCTTCTAAATAATGACAGACAGAATCATTGAAAGTAAAATCTGTTTGAGAAACTTGAGCCTGTATTAATACAAAAGAGAAAAAGAGAGATTAGCAAGAGGAAAGATTTACCAATAAGAAGGCTGACAAACCTTTTTGGATTGGAGTTTGGTCCTTGGCTCCAGATTCATTCTGTGGCGTTTCACAAACCTTCAGAAAGCAGAGCAACTTGATATCCCCATTGGATGACTGACAATACTTGAAACACTGCACAAGGAGGATGACATCCCTGAAGTTGTTCATTTTCAGGTGTCCAGTATGTGAAGGAAGTGAGGGATGGAAGCACATATAAAGTGTAGCTCTCTATTTAACTTTTTGATGAGCTTAGATTATTATGTAGTTAGGTCTACTGACTCTCTAAGGTGAATTCTGTTGTGGTGTGCTATTTTAAAATTGATTTTTTAAGCAATCACTCCATCTGTCATGTATCATCTATCATATGTAGTTGATCCTAAAGTTAATTTTCCAAAATGCAGTCTGAGAGACCACTCTTGCACAGAAACTTCATTTTTGTATTTACCTACAATGCCCTTTAAACAATTCGTGCCCTTTACAGAAACAGGAACAACTTCAGAAAGCACAGGGACCCTTTAAGTAGTCTACAATCTATCAGAGTAGTTGAGATGCACTAACATACAGAGAGTGGCTTACATTCAACTTCCCCTTGGGGAACCAAGGACAATAGCAAGTTTTGTCAAGCATTTATGGAATGGCTAGAGATCCCAAGATGAAGCATGCAGTGGAAGAGCAAGGCATTATGCATGGAGTGTGCTGGCTTTTATCTCGTAAAAGTACAGTCTGATCTTTACCTTCTACACCACTTCAGCCAGGCACAATGCGGTGGATGAGGAGTATGGGAGGGCCTGGCACACAGTGTGGGGAAGAGAGGTGGTCATGGAGAGATGAAAAGAAAAGTGGAGACTCAAAAGCTTCTTTCCAGAGTCAGAAGCAAGAAGCTTATTGCCAGCAGACAAATTTCCAAATAGATTTGATGTTCTTTTATCTTCCTATGGCTTTTCAAAACTTGAAAGTGTTTTGGGGGCAGATACAGCTGTCTGCATAAAGACAGTCAGTTTGTTTTAACAGAATGCTTCATTCAAAGGCTCTCCAACAGCGAGAGTTCAGATGATCTTCTGCCTTCACCTGGAGCAGAAAATAATCCAATCTCACACCTTCACTGCTGCCAAAGAGTGTGACTAATTACAGGAATGCATTTCTGAGGAGAAGCCATGTGCAGCTGAAAAGGTAGAGACACAGAAGATATTAAGAGCCTGAATAAAGATCCTGTTTTACCAAAGAAAAGGACTACGATAGGACCAGATTGATCATGATGATAAAGAAAACAAAAAGAATGGACTTTTGAATTGGTAAATGAAAATGTCAAATTTAGATAAATCAGATTAGGCCAGCCTTGGGACAAGGATGTTTCTATGGATCCATTCATATGATAAAGGTTATCATCAACCAAATAGGAAGACGAGGAATACATTTTGATTCCATGTATAGGGCTAGGCCCTGTGCTAATCACTTTGTTTTTACCTGTTAGTGGTTCTTAAAAAGTGGTCTCTAGACCAACCACATCAGCATCTTCTGCATACTTGTATAAGTGTACATTCTCAAACTTCACCCCGTATCTAGATTCAGAAGCTCTAGGGATAAGCCTGGAAATCTGGACTTCAGAAAATTCTCAAGAGATTCTAATGTGCCCCTAAATTTAACCTCTCTGCTCACTTATTCGGTCTTCACAACGGCTCTGCAAACTGACTATTGTTTAGACTGACTTTTAGAATAATTAAGCAAGCCTAGTGATATTAACAAACATGTGAAACGTCTGCCTCATGGGTGGAATTCATAGCCAGACCTGCCTGACTTCAAAACCTGCTTCTTTTCTGACTTTTTCCACACTATTTTGCCAATAGACACATAGATATTTAGTAAGAAAGGGGAAGGCAGATATTGTATGGATGCTGTGAAGAGGTAATTGAGAGTAGGAAAACAGTTTTAAAGATCAAGGTTCTATACATCAGTGTCTCTTTTGCTGTCTCGTATACTGGGTTATTGTTACCATCTTTCTAAATTCCATATATATGTGTTAGTATACTGTATTGGTGTTTTTCTTTCTGGCTTACTTCACTCTGTATAATAGTCTTTTGGACTCTGTGGGAAAGGGAGAGGGTAGGATGATTTGGGAGAATGGCATTGAAACATGTATAATATCATACATGAAATGAGTCACTAGTCCAGGTTCAGTGCACGATACTGGATGCTTGGGGCTGGTGCATTGGGACGACCCAGAGGGATGGTACAGGGAGGGAAGAGGGAGGAGGTTTCAGGATGGGGAACATGTATATACCTGTGGTGGATTCATGTTGATATATGGCAAAACCAATACAATATTGTAAAGTTAAAAAATAAAAATAAAACAACAACAACAACAAAAATAAAGATCAAGGTTACGAGGGCCTTAGATTTTGTTAACAGGTTCAGGTAGAATTGGTTATCTATAGAAAGTAGTCAGGTTACCCACAGCAAAGACCCAGAGACTGAGCTAAAAGCTCTTCTGAGTCAATATCTCTTTGGCTGGAGTGATGAGGTTTAGATTGTGTTGGGGACTAGCAGTGTCATTTAGAAACTTGTTACAAATGTAAATCATGAGCCCAAGAATCAGAAAATCTACTGGGGCTGAGCAATCTTTAGTGAACTCTCCACATGCTGAAGTTAAACCACTGGATTAGAAACAAAATAGTATCAGAAGAGGGGTGTGAGTTAGGTCATATACAGGGTCATTAGTAATTAACTGGTTTCAGAGAGTGGGGAAGATGCAGGGAGGTGAACAGTTTAAAACTCAGTGCAGGAAAGAAAAATGAGCAGCATCATTTTTCATCTGATGAAATGAGCTTTTCATCAGAAAAGCAAGAGAGGCCCCTGGAAAACTCTGGAAGCAGATCAATCTTCTTTTCCTCTAGTATGTTCTTTTTGCTTGATCAATTCAAACTCTGTGTCAAAGGGTAATTAATTCTCTGTTAATAAAACAGCTAATGGAGTTGTACTTTTGTTCTGAGTAAGATACCGTACAATTATTATTTCACATATTTAACAGAGCTTGAAATTAACACTATCACCAGACCAAGAGTCACTGCTGTTATCTCCAGCCATGACAGGAAGTGTCCTCTTGAGAGCATAGCCTCCTCTCCTCACTCATTGGTGATGCTCCTGAATCAGCTCCACGATAGATTCAGAAACATGTCCCTTAAGGCCATTATCATTTTTGTTATTAGTGTTTATTGTCAAGGTCTGTATTCATCATTTTTCAGTTTATGAGTTTATGTGATGGTTCTTGAAGTAAGGTTTAGGAAAGGGACCAGGTCTGAATGGTCTAGCTTATTGTGAAGAACAATAAGTTTAGAGCTATACTTAGGAACACTTTCTCTGTACTCAGACACTGGGGCTACTTCTCCCACAATGAAGACCCTAGTCACACTTTTCCATGGGAAAAGTGGTGTGAAAAGAAAAGAACAGAGATTTGGCATCAATAAAACACGGGTGTCCAGCTGCTCTGGAGGGGTTTTATATAAACTAGGCTGCCCTGGAAAGGTTTGTTTGGACTTTGATCCTCTCTTTTCTCATATGTACATTGGGAATAACGAATCATAACATAGCCATTGCTTGTAGGTTATAACCATTGTTATAATCTGAAAACAATATAAGAAACCTGAAATATCATCTGGCGTAATGACAGTTAGCATTTACTAAGCATGTATTCTACACTGATATATAGTTACTTGCTGCTGCTGCTAAGTCGCTTCAGTCGTGTCCGACTCTGTGTGACCCTAGAGACGGCAGCCCACCAGGCTCCTCTGTCCATGGGATTCTCCAGGCAAGAGTACTAGAGTGGGGTGCCATTGCCTTCTCCATATAGTTACTTAAATTGCTTTTTTTTAACCCTAGAACTTCTCATTGTAGTAATTTTAATAACAAAGAACAAATGATATCACAAAAATCCAGAGACAGAGCCTAATGTGGCCTGCAAATAGCATTCCATTTGTATGAATATATGCGTTTTATGTTAGTTTTTATGTGAATCACAAATGAAACTCTGGGGTACAATTGTATTTGTTTTCATACAGAATGTAGTATTGCCAGGATAAATATCAATAACCTCAGATATGCAGATGATACCACCCTTATGGCAGAAAGTTAAGAGGAACTAAAAAGTCTCTTGATGAAAGTGAAAGTGGAGAGTGAAAAAGTTGGCTTAAAGCTCAACATTCAGAAAAC
>NW_011495032.1:9917402-9920745 GCF_000754665.1 Bison bison bison
ACCAACCTAGATGGCATACTGAAAAGCAGAGATGTTACTTTGCCAACAAAGGTCCATATAGTCAAGGCTATGGTTCTGCCAGTGGTCATGTATGGATGTGAGAGTTGGACTGTGAAGAAGGCTGAGTGCCAGAGAATTGATGCTTTTGAACTGTGGTGTTGGAGAAGACTCTTGAGAGTCCCTTGGACTGCAAGGAGATCCAACCAGTCCATTCTGAAGGAGATCAGCCCTGGGATTTCTTTGGAAGGAGTGATGCTAAAGCTGAAACTCCAGTACTTTGGCCACCTCATGCGAAGAGTTGACTCATTGGAAAAGACTCTGATGCTGGGAGAGATTGGGGGCAAGAGGAGAAGGGGATGACAGAGGATGAGATGGCTGGATGGCATCACTGACTCGATGGATGTGAGTCTGGGTGAACTCCGGGAGTTGGTGATGGACAGGGAGGCCTGGCGTGCTGTGATTCATGGGGTCGCAAAGAGTCAGACATGACTGAGCGACTGATCTGATCTGATCTGATCATAGAGAATTTATTTTTAAATTACTAATTTCAAGTAAATAAGTAATCAGAGTTTTACCCCATGATATCAATAAAAAGATAGTTAATGAAGATGAAAACTATCTGGAGAGCAGACATATCTTTCCTGATAAGGATTAGGTTAAGTGCTTCATTTGAATTATCTTTGCAATATTCCAAATTACTTCATGTTGTAGGTTCTACTGTTATTCCCACTATGTAGTTAAAGAGACTGTGCTTTGAAAGGTTCAGTAATCTCAAGATTACAGAGCTTGTAATGGGTCAGAATTTAGGGAGAATGGCATTGAAACATGTATAATATCATATATGAAACGAATCGCCAGTCCAGGTTCGATGCATGATACTGGATGCTTGGGGCTGGTGCATTGAGACAACCCAGAAGGATGGTACGGGGTAGGGAGGTGGGAGTGGGGTTCAGGATAGGGAACACGTGTATACCCATGGCGGATTCATGTTGATGTATGGCAGAACCAATACAATATTGTAGGGTGGTTGGCCTCCAATTGAAATGAATGGATTTATATTAAAAAAATAAAGTAATATTAATTAAAAAAATAAATAAATAAACCCAGATTATCTGGCCTGAGATTCCAGGCTCTATTTCACATTTCACAGGAGGTTTCTTCCTCTCTTAACTTCATTTTTTCACCCACATATGTGTAGTTCTAACTTGACTTCTAGCTGGCAATTGGTTTCTACACTCCATTTTATTTATTCCTGTTTATATTAGCTATTTTCTTTCTTGTGTTAACTTTGAGCTTAGGCTGTTCTTATTTATCTACTTTGTAAATGAGTAAAGTTAAGTTGTTTGGAGATCTTTTTTCTCATAATTCATATGTTTACTGATATACAATTCCTTAAAACTGCTATTGTTGCACATCATAAATTTTGGTATGTTGAGTTTCCATTTTCATTTGTCTCAAGATTCTTTTTAACTTTCAAAAAGAATGTGTTCTTTAATTTCCACATACCTGTGAATTTTCCAAGTTTTTGAACAGGTAAAGTTGACACACTTTTAGCTTGACTTGTTCAAAGAAAGGAACTTCCCTGGTGGCTCAGACAGTAAAGAATCTGCCCGCAATGCTGGAGACCCAGGTTTGATCCTTGGGTCAAGAAGGTCCCCTGGAAAAGTAATGGCTATCCACTCTAGTATTCTTGCCTGGAGAATTCCATTGACAGAGGAGCCTGAAGGGCTACACAGCCCATGGGGTAGCAAAGAGTTGGACACGACTGAAGGACTAACACTTTCATTGAGGGAAAAGAGAGCGAAGAATCAAATACATAAAATTATAGGTGAAAGAGGAGATATTACAACTGAAACCACAAAAATACAAAGGATTATGAGACTACTTTGAATAATTATATGCCAACAAATTGGAAAACCTGGAAGAGGTGGATACATTCTTAGAAACATGTAAGCTACAAAGATTGAATCATAAGGAAACAGAATAGCAAAGCAGACTAATTACTAGTAAGAAAATTGAATCTGTATTCAAATACCTCCCAAGAAAGAAAAGTCCAAGACCAGATGTCTAATTGGTGAATTCTATCAAACATTTAAAAAGAGTTAATACCAATCCTTCTCAAATTCTTCCAGAAGACAAAGAGCAGAGGATATTCTCAAATTCATTTTATGAGGTCAGATTTGTCCTTATAACAAGACAGAGAAGGACATAACAATAAAATTATGTGTCAATATTCCTCATAAATACAGAAACAAAAACCTTTAACAAAATACTAGCAAATTGAACACAACAACTCATTTAAAGAATCATATACCATGGTTAAGTGGGATTTATCCCTGGGATGCAAGCACAGCTCAACATACAAAAGTCAATAAGTATTATACATTGTTTATTAACAGAATGAAGAATAAAAAACACATGACCATCTCAACAGATGCAGAAAATCATTTCACAAAATTCAACACCTTTCATGATAAAGAATCTCATCAAATTAGCTATATAGAAGGAATGAATATCAATATAATAAAGGCCAGTTATTATAAGCCCACAACTAACATCTTAGTCAAAGGTGAAAAACTCAAAAAAAGTTTTTCTTCTCAGATCAGGATACAAAATCAACATGCAAAAAACACTTGCATTTCCATACCCTAACAGCAAAGTTATGTCTGAAAAAGAAATTTAGAAAACAACTGCATTTACAAAAAAATCAAAAATTATAAGATACTTAGAAATAAATTTAACCAAAGACATGAAAAACCTGTACACTGATAAACAGAGACACAGACATAGAGAACAAAGGTATGGACGCCAAGTGGGGAAAGGGGAGGTGGAATGAGTTGGGAGATTAGGATTGACATGTATACACTGCTATGCATGGTGAGAACAGCAGGTGAGAACCTGCTGTATAGCATGGGGAACTCTACTCAGTGCTCTGTGGTGACCTAGATGGGAGAGAAATCCTTAAGGGATTGTGTATACATATGGCTGATTCGTTTGGTGTATAGCTCAAGCTAGCACAACGTTGTGAAAAAACTATACCCCAATAAATACAAAATAAAATAGATATTTAGTAAATACTTGATGTATAGCTTTAAACGAACTTTTTCACTCTCCTCTTTCACTTTCATCAAGAGGCTCTTCAGTTCCTCTTCAATTTCTGCCATAAGAGTGGTGTCACCTGCATATCTGAGGTTATTGATATCTCTCCCAGCAATCTTGATTCCAGCTTGTGCTTCTTCCAGGCCAGCGTTTCTCATGATGTATTCTGCATATAAGGTAAATAAGCAGGGTGACAATATACAGCCTTGACATGCTCCTTTTCCTATTTGGAACCAATCTGTTT
>NW_011495032.1:9920845-9928197 GCF_000754665.1 Bison bison bison
CTGGTTCCTCTGCTTTTTCTAAAACCAGCTTGAACATCTGGAAGTTCATGGTTCATGTATTGCTGAAGCCTGGCTTGGAGAATTTTGAGCATTACTTTACTAACATGTGAGGAAATAGATTGGAAAACAGGGGAAACAGTGTCAGACTTTATTTTTGGGGGGCTCCAAAATCCCTGCCGATGGTGATTCCAGCCATAAAATTAAAAGATGCTTACTCCTTGGAAGGAAAGTTATGACCAACCTAGATGGCATACTGAAAAGCAGAGATGTTACTTTGCCAACAAAGGTCCATATAGTCAAGGCTATGGTTTTTCCAGTGGTCATGTATGGATGTGAGACTTGGACTGTGAAGAAAGCTGAGCACTGAAGAATTGATGCTTTTGAACCGTGGTGTTGGAGAAGACTCTTGAAAGTCCTTTGGACTGCAAGGAGATCCTAAAGGAGTCCATCCTAGTCCAACCAGTCCATCCTAAAGGAGATCAGTCCTGGGTGTTCTTTGGAAAGAATGATGCTGAACCTGAAATTCTAGTACTTTGGCCACCTCATGTGAAGAGTTGACTCATTGGAAAAGAGTCTGATGCTGGGAGGGATTGGGGGCAGGAGGAAATGGGGATGACAGAGGATGAGATGGTTGGATGACATCATGGACTCGATGGACGTGAGTCTGAGTGAACTCCGGGAGATGGTGATGGACAGGGAGGCCTAGCATGCTGCAATTCATGGGGTCACAGAGTCGGACACAGCTGAGCGACTCAACTGAACTGAACTGAACTGATGTATAGCACAGGGATCTCTACTCAAGTATTCTGTAATGACCTGTATGGGAAAAGAATCTTAAAAAGAGAGGAGATTATATATATATATATATATATATACACACACACACACACACATACATATAGCTGATTCACTTTGTTGTACAGGAGAAAGTAGCACAACATTGTCCATTGACTATAACTCCAATAAAAATATTTTAAAAGCTTAAAAACCTGTAAACATTGATGAAATAAATTGAAGAAGGCATAAACAAATGGAAAGATACCTTGTTTTCATGCTTTGGAAGAATCAATAATGTTAAAGTATGTTTCACACCCAAATAAATCTACAGAGTTAATGCAAGCCCTGTAGAATTTCCAAGGATGTTTTTATACAAATAAAAAAATAATCCTAAAATTTATATTGAATCATAAAAGACTGTGAAAATCCAAAGAAATCTTGAGCAAATATAACGAATCTGGAGTCATCATGCTACCTGATTTCAAAATACATAGCAATGGTAGCCAAAACAGCATGGTACTAACATAGGAAGAGACATGTAGACCTAAAGAACCAAACAAGGAACCCAGAAATAAGTTACATATTTATGGACAACTGATCTTCTTTAAAAGTTCCAAGAATGCATAAGAGGACAGAATAGTCTCTTCAATAAGTGGTGCTGGGAACCTGGATATGCACAAGCAGAAGATTGATATTGGTCCTTAATTTCACATCATACAAGTGTCAGCTCAGAATTTAATTAAAGACTTAAATATAAGACCTGGAACTGTAAAGCTATTATGAGGAAACATAAGGAAAATTCTTCCTAACATGGATATGGATAATAATTTTTTGGATGCAACCATCAAAACAAAAGCAAAAATAGACAAATGGGATTGTATCAAATTAAAAAGCTTCTACATAGCAAAGGAATGATGAATAAAGTGACAAAACCTATGGAATGAGAGAAAACATTTGTAAGACACCATACATGTGATAAGAGGTTAACATCCAAAATACTTAAGGAAGTCATACTAATCAATAGCAGTAAAATAAATAAACCAATTAAAAATGGGTAAAAGTTTTGAATAGGTATTTTTCCAGTGAAGACATATAAATGGTCAACAGATATATGGAAAAAAATCAGCATCACTAATCATCAGGGACATGTATATCAAAGTGAAAATAAGAACCACAAAATTACCTCACACTTAGACTGGTTATTATCTAAAAGATAAAGATAAGTATTTGCAAGGATGTAGAGGAAAGGGAACATTGTTCATTACTGATGAGAATGTAAATTGGTATCATCACTATGGAAAACAGTGTGGAAGTTCCTCAAACTACTAAAAATAGAACTATCACACGATCCAGCAATCCAACTCTGGGTATATATGTATCCAAAGAACATGAACTCAATACCTTGAAAGACATCTGCACCCCACATTCATCGTAGCATTGCTTGTAATAGCCGAGACACCAGATCAACCTGCATCCATCACATTTGCAACAATATGGATGAATCTTGAGGAAATTATGCTAAATAAAATAAGCCAGCTCAGGAAAAATATCCTGAATAATCTTACTTATATGTGTAATCTAAAAAACTTTGTCTCTCAAAGAATAAAGTAGAAAGTTTGCAAGGGCTGTGGGTTGGAGAAATAAGAGATAGTCAAAGAAACAAAGCTTCAGTTATGCAGGATAAATAAATTCTGGAGATTTAAAGTCCAGCATGATGACTATTTAATAATACTACATTGTATACTTGAAACTTTCTAGGAGAATAGATCTTAAATGTTCTTACTACACACAAAAAATGATAATCATGTGAAGTGGTAGATATATTAATTAGCTTGATTTTAGTATTCAGTTCAGAATGTATATGCTTATCAAATTGTTTTACACAATAAATGCATTCAATATTTTCAGTTATATCTTAATAAAGCTGTGAAAAATAGCTTTTCCAAAATTTTTTCATAGTTTCCGTTCTCACCATTACTGCTTTTGTTTAGAATATACTAACTCTGCAATGAATTACAAGTAAGCAATTATTACAATGCAATTGCTCCTATAATGGAAGTAGATAGAATTCGTTCCAGATTTAATAACAAATAACTTGATAAGTAATAAATAGTAAATCCTGAACACTTTGCACATAAAAAGACCTCCGATAAATGTTTGCTGAATTTAATAAAAGCTTGTAAGTATGTTAATAAACTAATTTAGTCATCTTAGAAGAACCAACCATATAGAATTATTATGACAACTGACTATAACCCAAATATATATATTTTAAATAAGTTCCCAAAGTGCCTTAAATTCTTTCAGTTTAATTCAAGCTGTTTATTCACATTGCCATTTACTCATTCATTTATTCAACAAACATTTATCTGGTGCTTACAATGTTACAAAAACTATGCCAAGTTCAGAAAACATAAAAAAAAAATCAAACCTGATTATCTGCCTTTGAGGAATTGCAACTTAGTGAGACCACTGACACAATTTGCTTAATTTTTATGTTATCTAAAACCAATGAAACAGTCTACCTTTACAATCATTTTGAAACCAGTAGGTGGTGTTTTGGGGGCTCTGAAGAGCTCCTATCCTTTATGTACCACCACAGAAAGAATTCAGTGAGAGGCAAAGTAATAGATAAGAAGTGACTTATTAGAATAGGATGACTGTGAGTCTTATGAGCAGGGAGACAAGAGGGTTCTATTCCCCAAGAACCTAGTAGGCTACAGTTTTATAAACAAATAAAAAGTGGGGAAGGAAAGAAGATCACTTTATTCTTCATTCTTGAGTAGACATCATGTTCCCATCATCAGGTCCTTCCCCAAGTTAGGCAGTGGAAATTTTGTCCCTATATGGTCAAGCTGGGACTGCAAAAATTATGTCAAGTTTCTGTATGGTAGGCACTTTTCCATCTTAGAGATCTTTAACTTACTGAGTTCACTGGACAGGATGTGGGTCTTATGCCACCATTGTTTTATTTTAGAGGGTGGGCTATGTTTCATGCTTCAGTTTCATGGTTTTATTGCTAAGCAAGGCTGCTTGGTTTTCTGGTTAAGCAGACTTCTTTACTGAGTAATCATTAACGTACAGGGGTCTCCTATGTCTTTTCTACTTATAATTCCCTAGAGCCTCTTGATGAAAGTGAAGGGGAGAGCGAAAAAGTTGGCTTAAAACTCAACATTCAAAAACTAAGATCATGGCATCTGGTCCCAACACTTCATGGCAAATAGATGGGGAAACAGTGAAACCAATGACAGACTTTATTTTTTGGGCTCCAAAATCACTGCACATGGTGATCGCAGCCATGAAATTAAAAGACGCTTACTCCTTGGAAGGAAAGTTAAGACCAACCTAGATAGCATATTCAAAAGCAGAGACATTACTTTACCAACAAAGGTCTGTCTAGTTAAGGCTATGGTTTTTCCAGTGGTCATGTATGGATGTGAGAGTTGGACTGTGAAGAAAGCTGAGCACTGAAAAATTGATGCTTTTGAACTGTGTTGTTGGAGAAGACTCTTGAGAGTCCCTTGGACAGCAAGGCATTCTAACCAGTCCATCCTAAAGGAAATCAGTCCTGAATATTCATTGGAAGGACTGATGCTGAACCTGAAACTCCAATACTTTGGCCACCTGATGGGAAGAACTGACTCATTTGAAAAGATCCTGATGTTGGAAAAGGTTGAAAGCGGGAGGAGAAGGGGATGAAAGAGGATGAGATGGTTGGATGGCATCATCGACTCAGTGGACACGAGTTTGAGTAAGCTCCAGGAGTTGGTGATGGACAGGGAGGCCTGGTGTGCTGCAATCCATGGGGTCACAAAGAGTCGGACATAACTGAGCAACTGAACTGAACTGAACTGAAGATTAATCACCTACTTTTTCCCTTTACTCTGTCTCTATTGATTTCACATATGGTTTCCACTAATTCAGACTGACAAATAATCAGTTAAATAAGTAAAATTTAAGACAGAGTTAACATGTTTAGCAGGCTTCCTTGGTAGCTCAAGACAGTAAAGAATCCACCTGCAATATAGGAGACTTGGGTTCAATCCCTGGATCAGGAAGGTCACCTGGAGAAGGGAATGGCTACCCACTCTAGTATTTTTGCCTGGAAAATTCCATGGACAGAGGAGCCTGGCTGGCTACAGTTACAAAGTGTCAGACATGACTGAATGAGTAACACTAGCAGGTTTAGCAAATTAAAAAAGAAGAAGAAGATGATGATGATGCAAGCAATTAAATTTGAATTTCACATATTTTTTTTTAGTGTACATATGCTCCATGTAGTACTTTCAAAGTACTTATATAATAGTTTTGTTTATCTGCACCTTAAATGTATGTTTGTATCCTGTATTTTATCTGACAACCCAAATTTCAGAGCTCTTATAATTTACTTTTCTAGCTTTATTAGGATTGTAAAACTAGAGAGAAAATAACACACCCTACTGAGGCCCCTTCCTCATTAGGCCCCTTCCCCTTCACATCACTCCTTAGCACCCTCAGAAAAATTAATGAAGCTCTGGGACCTTTGTATGAAGGACATTTTTCTCAAGCAACATTATGTACCCCGTCAGACACACTTTCCACTGAGTGCAATAGTTTTCTCATTTAAGTCTCCTGTCAGGGAATAGTTTGAGTGTAGTGATATTTTTAATATAGTATTTCACTGGAGGATTTTCTAGTGCTATAGAAATAATTACATTATTAATGCCTTTGTGACCCCCATTGGGTAGCTAAGGGGCATGTAATATTTATAATCACATTATAAAGGAGAAACTGAGATAAAGTTAAGCTTAGTCATTTTTGTCAAGGTCATGGAATGAATCATCAGTGAAGCTGAATACAGACAGTCAGCGAGCCAATGGCTCTGTGTACTTTAGAGTATGGAGGATTTCTTTGGGGATAAAATTGGTAGAGGATTTTAAATAGAGAGTAATCAAAATTATATGCAACACACTAGAATTATCTCTATGTCCTTCTTTCCCTGCCCTGGTCATCTGTTTGTCCACTTCTGGGCAGTTTCATGTGGACAAGATGGTCACAGAGCACCTCACATAGGAGATGAAGCACCATAAGGAGATTTACAGTGTGTGCTCTAAAGCTCCTTCTGCTCAGATGAGGCAAAAATTAGAACCAAACCAAGTCCAATTCACTACCAATCTTGTCAGTGTTCTAGATGTGTAATCCTGGGAAAACCACCCAAAGCCTCCCAGCTTGAGTCTTTATCATGAAGATATTAACATCAATCTTGACAGACTATGCTTTTATAGATGCTGTTCATGAATCACCTAGCAAATTATTACTACATATTTTTATTGAATAGAAAAAAATCAAACATTCTATATAATTTCTTCCTTTCTCTGATTCTTGGTTTCATCAGTAGAGAAATGATGGGATTAGGAATGAATGACCTCAGAGGTCTTCAACTGTCTTACAGACAGAATTTATTTATAGAATTTAACAGATTGGGAACTTCAAAAAAAAAAAAAAAATCACTGAAATTCAGCCTAAAACAGTGCCCAGGTTTATAAGTTGTCTCTTAAACAGGCTTCAATTCTATACAATTCTCCTACAGTGAATCTGTTACTGATAATCCACAACGGGGTGCAGGTAATGCTCTTGTACACGCACATGAGGACCGTCTAATACTGAAGAGTTATTTCTAGCATTAAACTTAACCTTTTTTCTCTGTTTCAAAAAACCCTCATGTCATGGTACTTGCATTTAAGCAAAGACTGTGAAAAGCAAGGAATCTCTGCCTAAAGCCATTTTTTCTGCATGTTAGGTAACACAGGAAGACCTTGAATTTTGGAGTCAGACATTCATGAGACCTTAGGCAGAATGGTTAACTTCCTCTAGGCCTCCCTTAGTTACTTTATATTTGAAAGATATAACACAAGTTTATTATAAACTTAAATGACATAGTGAAAATTGTCCTTTTAAATAACTTTCTTGTTTAACTGTTTTTCCAACAAGTTAAAGTTGGAAAGACACATCCAGTGTACTTCCTTCTTAGATGCAGCTATCTTTTGAGGGTACTCCATGATAATTATTAAAGATTCATTCATTTATTCCACTCATTTATTCATGAGCTCTCTCTCTTTTCCATGTAAAACTGTATAACTCCTTATTGTTACAACAGAGGCCATTTTGCTTACATTAACTAAAAGTGTTTTTCTCTCTTATTAACAATTCAGCATTTAAAATACATGCTTATGGTTCTTTTTGTCTCATTTACACTTTTCTTAGCTGTGCAAAAGCTTTTGAGTTTAATTAGTTCCACTTGTTTATTATTGTCTTTATTTTCATTACTCTAGCGCATGGGTCAAAAAAGATCTTGCTGCAGTTTATGTCAAAGAGTATTCTTCCTATGTTTTCCTCCAAGAGTTTTATAGTGTCTGGCTTTACCTTTAGGTCTTACTCTATTTTGAGTTTGTTTTTGTGTATGATGTTAGATAGTGTAATAATTTCACTGTTTTACAGAATGGGAGAAAATATTTTCAAACAAAGCAACTAACAAGGGATTAATCTCCAAAATATATAAATAGCTCATGCAGATTATATATATATATATATATATA
>NW_011495032.1:9928297-9934052 GCF_000754665.1 Bison bison bison
CCAAACAACCTGATTAAAAAATGGGCAAAAGATCTAAATATATATTTCTCCAAAGAAGACATACAGATGCCAAAAGGTACAAGAAAAGATGCTCAGTATCACTAATTGTTATAGAAATGCAAGTCAAAACTACAATGAGGTATCACCTCACACTAGTCAAAATGGCCATCTTAAAAAAAATCCACAAACAATAAATGCTGGAGAAGGTGTGGAGAGAATGTAATCTTCTTGCACTGTTGGTGAGAATGTAAATTGATACAGTCACTATGGAGATCAGTATGGAGATTCCTTAATAAACCAAAAATAGAACTACCATATGGCCCTGCAATCCCACTACTGGGTGTATACCCTTAGAAAGCCATAATTCAAAAAGACACATGCACCCTAATGTTCCTTGCAACACTATTTGCAATAGCCAGGATATGGAAACAGCCTAAATGTTCATCAACAGATGAATTAATGAGGATACTGTACATATATGTGATGGAATATTATTCAGCTATAAAAAGGAACAAAGTTGAATTATTTGTAGAGATGAGGATGCACCTAGAATCTATCATACAGAGTGAATTAAAAACAGAAAGAGAAAGATCATATTTAATACATATATGTGGAATCTAGAAAAATGATATAGATGAACCTATTTGCATGATAGGAATAGAGACACAGATACAGAGAACAGACACACAGGAGGGTGGTGAGGTGGGATGAATTAGGAGATTGGGATTGACATATATACATGACCATGTGTAAAATAGATAGCTAGTGGGAAGCTGCTGTATAGCACACAGAGCTCAGCTCAGTGCTCTCTGGTGACCTAGAGGCATGGGATGGAGATGGGGAATGGAAGGGAGAGTTAAGAAGGAGAAGATTATGTATACATATGCTGATTTACCTCTTGTAAGCAGAAAGCAACACAACATTGTAAAGCAACTGTACCCCAATTAAAAAAAATGCTTACAAGATAAAATATCCCTTAATTTTTCTATCACCAATCTACTAATTTTCTTCCCACAATTTGAAATACCTACTTAATTAGCAATGATATGCCAAATGAGAAAGGCAAATAAGTAGGAAACTGTACAAAACTGGTAGCAAGTTTTAGTTCAGTTCAATTCAGTCACTCAGTCGTGTCCGACTCTTTGCGACCCCATGAACTGCAGCACGCCAGGCCTCCCTGTCCATCACCAACTCCCAGAGTCCACCCAAACCCATGTCCATGGAGTTGGTGATGCCATCCAACCATATCATCCTCTGTCATCCCCTTCTCCTCCTGCCCTCAATCTTTCCCAGTATCAGGGTCTTTTCAAATGAGTCAGCTCTTCGCATCAGGTGGCCAAAGTATTGGAGTCTCAGCTTCAACATCAGTCCTTCCAATGAACACCCAGGACTGATCTCCTTTAGGATGGACTGGTTGGATCTCCTTGCTGAACAAGGGACACTCAAGAGTCTTCTCCAACAACACAGTTCAAAAACATCAATTCTTCGGCGCTCAGCTTTCTTTATAGTCCAACCCTCACATCCATACATGACCACTGGAAAAACCATAGCCTGACTCGACAGACCTTTGTTGACAAAGTAATGTCTCTGCTTTTTAATATGCTGTCTAGGTTGGTCATAACCTTCCTTCCAAGAAGTAAGCATATTTTAATTTCATGGCTGCAGTCACCATCTGCAGTGATTTGGGAGCCCCCAAAAATAAAGTCAGCCAGTGTTTCCACTGTTTCCCCATCTATGTGCACATACACAAATGATTTATAAAAATATTTCAGTGAAACAACACGTTCTTTTAAGTAAACTACTTATGAAATCCCAGAATAATAACGATTCATCTTTCAAATCTAATTTCTATGATCCCACTGCAGCTTTGGTTATATTATTCTATCATCCGGAATTCTTTCCTCCTGTGGGAAATGTAGCCCTGGCTATTTACTGGGCAGCAAAATACAAAACAGCAGATGATGATTGTTTTCTACATACCACCATTATCCTGGAGCCATAACACTTGCTATATGCTGGTTCCACATTCTCTCTGGTTGTTAGCTTCTTGCTGTGATGCGCAAGTGTATGTATCAATTCAGCTTTACCTGCCACCTCTCCCATTGACCTCACTCACTGCCTCAGTGCCCTCTTTCTCATTCCATGGCTGATAAACTTTCAGGACTTTTTCAAAATTTTATGCTGGCTCATGTCTCTGTGGGTCTGCTTGTGTCTATATTTAGAATACCCTTTCTGGCACACTTTATTTCCCTTGTGGTTTCTCTATTTAGATTCTGCTGCTTCTGTAAAAACCCTCTGTGGCCTCCCTAGTTTGGCCTAGGTACTGTAACCTCTGACCCAAGAGATTTCAATCAGATCACCCATCATGACATTGGCTCCCTATGAGAATAGAAAAACCAGTCTATCAGAGGCCATATTTTTTATTTCTGAATTTTCACTGCTGCCTGATACATAAAAGCTCAATACGTGGTGAACAAGTGAAAAATAGGTAAATGAATGAGCATATTCACTGATATCTTCCATAGGGATCTCTATAGCCAGGCTTCAGGCTGAGCAGGAGCTTGTGAAGCAGTCCTGCATGAAGAGATTGGAGCAACAAAAGCAGACACAAGAGGATAGTGTTTAAATTAACCAAAAAAATCTCTCTCAGGAGGGTGTACAGAAAGAGTAAGTGTTTAGTGTTGGAGGCAGAAGCCAGAGATACATGTGGAGAAAAACAGCATGTGTGCCATAAATAATGAGAAATCATCTACCGTGTGGGTAAGATAGATGTACCTGCCTCATGAGACTGTTGCAAAAATTAAAGAAATACATAGAACACACTTGCCTTGTTCCAAGTAATCAGTCAGAAAATGCTAATAATAACCATGGTTATTATATTTTTTACTTAGAATAATAAAACTACGTCAACTTATGAAAACACCCTAAGTCTGTGCTTGAACCTCTGTGATGCTCTATAACAGTTCTACAATATCTCTGCTGTTGCTACTGCTGCTAAGTCACTTCAGTCATGTCCAACTCTGTGCGACCCCAGAAATGGCAGCCCACCAGGCTCCCCCATCCCTGGGATTCTCCAGGCAAGAACACTGGAGTCGGTTGCCGTTTCCTTCAATATCTCTAGTTAGTGAAAAAGCAGAGACATGACTTTGCTGACAAAGGTCAGTATAGTCAAAGCTATGATTTTTCCAGTAGTCATGTACAGATGTGAGAGTTGGACCATAAAGAATGTAGAACACTGAAGAACTGATGCTTTTGAACTCTGGTGTTGGAGAAGACTCTTGAGAGTCCCTTGGACTGCAAGGAGATCAATCCAGTCTATCCTATAGGAAATCAATCCTGAACATTGGAAGGACTGATGCTAAAGCTGAAGCTCCAATATTTTGTCCACCTGATGAGTAGAACCGACTCATTAGAAAAGACCCTGATGCTGGGAAAGATTGAAGTCAGGAGAAGAAGGGGATGACAGAGGATGAGATGGTTGGATGGCATCACTGACTCATTGGATATGAGTCTGAGCAAACTCTGGGAGTTGGTGATGGACAGGGAAGCCAGGAGTGCTGCAGTCCATGGGGTCAGAAAGAATCGGACATAACTGAGCGACTGAACTGAACTGGTCTATTCTTTTAAAAATATTCATTTGCTACATACACACTGGATGCCAGTGACATCCCAAGCAGTCTCAGTATTTGTTTCATCCTCCATGTAGTATGCTTTTGGGGACCAAATGAATAGAGTGTTCACTATGATTAACAATTCTTCCTCATCATGTGTACAAATACCTGTGTACAAATACACAACCTTCAGTTGTGTCCGAATCTTTGCAACTTTATGGACTATAGTGCACCAGGCTCCTCTGTCCATGGGATTCTCCAGGTAAGAATACTGGAGTGGGTTGCCATGCCCTCCTCCGGGGATCTTCCTGACCCAGGGAATGAACCCATGTTTCTTATGTCTCCTGTATTGGCAGGTGGGTTCTTTACCACTAGTGCCACCTGGGAAGCCCCATGTGTACAGATATTTTAGCTTAAACAAGGCTCAGGTCCCTTATTAAGATTTTCTCTGTGAAAGAGAAATATCATATGACATCCCTTATATGTGGAATCTAAAAATAAATAATACAAATGAACTTTTTCACAAAACAGAAAGAGACTCACAGATTTAGAAAATGAATTTATGTTTGCCGGGGTAAGGGATAGTTAGGGAGTTGCGGATCGTCCTGTACACACTGCTATATTTAAAATGAATAGCCAGCAAGTACCTATTGTATAGCACATGGAACTCTGCTCAGTGTTATGCGGCAGCCTGGATGGCAGGGGAGTTTGTGAAAGAATAGATACACGTGTATGTATGGCTGAGTCCCTTTGATGTTGACCTGAAACTATCACAACATTGTTAATTGGCTACACCCCAATACAAAATAAAAACTTCAAAAGAAAAAAAAATTAAAACCTTAAATAAAGAAAATATTTTCTCTGTAAGTCTCCCAAACAGTTCCTATTTCCCCAAAGGTACAAACAGGTCACTAAGATTTTCTTGACATCACTCTTTTACAGTGAAGGAACCCAGTCTTTGGGTGAAATCAGGATCAAATTGGGTCAAAGATGTGTAAGGCATTTCTTGAATATTAATTCACAAACTTATTTTTAGTAAGTGTCTGCTAATATGTTGAATAATTTCTTGGGCAAAAGGGCTAAAAAGAAAAACAGGAAAGGACCCAGGAACTGAGCTACAAAAATCAATTTTGAAAAAACTTTGTTGAAAATGTTCATCGTACAGAAAAGCATAAGGTAGAAGAGAATAGAAAAGAATAGAATAGCATTGAAACGTGTATATTACCATTTGTAAAATACATGACAAGTGCAAGTTCGATGCGTGAAGCAGGGCACTCAAAGCCGGTGTTCTGGGACAACCCTGAGGGATGGGGTGGGGAGGGAGGTGGAAGGCGGGTTCAGGGTGGTGAGACACAAGCACGCCCATGGCTGATTCATGTCGATGTATGGCAAAAACCACCACAATCAGTTCAGTTCAGTTCAATCGCTCAGTTGTGTCCGACTCTTTGCGACCCCATGAACTGCAGCATGCCAGGCCTCCCTGTCCATCACCAACTCCCGGAGTTCACTCAGACTCACGTCCATCGAGTCAGTGATGCCATCCAGCCATCTCATCCTCTGTCGTCCCCTTCTCCTCCTGCCCGCAATCCCTCCCAGCATCAGAGTCTTTTCCAATGAGTCAACTCTTCCCATGAGGTGGCCAAAGTATTAGAGTTTCAGCTTTAGCATCATTCCTTCCAAAGAAATCCCAGGGCTGATCTTCAGAATGGACTTGTTGGATCTCCTTGCAGTCCAAGGGACTCTCAAGAGTCTTCTCCAACACCACAGTTCAAAAGCATCAATTCTCCGGCGCTCAGCCTTCTTCACAGTCCAACTCTCACATCCATACATGACCACAGGAAAAACCATAGCCTTGACTAGCTGGACCTTTGTTGGCAAAGTAATGTCTCTGCTTTTGAATATGCTATCTAGGTTGGTCATAACTTTCCTTCCAAGGAGTAAGCGTCTTTTAATTTCATGGCTGCAGTCACCATCTGCAGTGATTTTGGAGCCCCCCAAAATAAAGTCTGACACTGTTTCCACTGTTTCCCCATCTATTTCCCATGAAGTGATGGGACCGGATGCCATGATCTTCGTTTTCTGAATGTCGAGCTTTAAGCCAACTTTTTCACTCTCCACTTTCACTTTCATCAAGAGGCTTTTTA
>NW_011495032.1:9934152-9935943 GCF_000754665.1 Bison bison bison
TTAACAAAACTAAAAATAGAGTTACCATATGATCCAGCAATCCCATTCATGAGCATTTATATCTGGACAAAACTATAGTTCAAAAGGATGCATGAACCAATATGTTCATAGCAGCACTATTTACAGTAGCCAAGACTTTGAAGAAACCCTAAATTGACAAGAATGGATAAAGATGTTATACACACATTCATGCACACACATGCACACATAATGAAATACTACTCAGCCATAAAAAAATAATGCCATTTGCAGCAATATGTATGGATCTAAATATTATCACACTAAGTGAAATAAGCCAGAAAGAGAATACAAATAGCATCTGATATCACTTATACATGAAATCTAAAATATAACACCAAAAAACCTATCTACAAAAGAGAAACATACAGATGTAGAGTACAGACTTAGGGTTGCCAATAGGGAGAAGGTGGGGGAGTGATGGAGTGGAAGTTTGGGATTATCAGATGCAAACTATTATAGATAGAATGGATAAACAACAAGGTCCTACTATGTAGCACAGGGAACTATATTTGATATCCTGTGGTAAACCATAATGGAAAATAATATAAATTAGAATATTAAAATGAATAATGAATTATTCATTATTTATAATATGAATATTATAAATAATTGAATAAATTTTTAAAAAGAAAACTTTGTTAGCTTATGAGCCATACAAAAACAAGTACAGAATGGATTAGGCTCTCAGAATGTAGTTTACCAACCCCTGTTTTAAAAAGTCATTACAGTGTAGTGATTGAAAGCTAGAGCAGGAGATGGATAGTATGAAATTTACTCTCAACTCAACAATTATATTAACTTTGTAATCTTGAAGTAGAGTTTAGATATATTGCTCAAGATCATCTCCCTGAAGGTGATGGGGAATCATTTAAAGAGTTGAAACAGGACTGCAGAGTAATCTGATTTGCATTTTAGAAAAGTGTTTCTATTTAAAGGGTTGGACTTGGATAAATGAAGGGGTATTAGGAAGAATTATAGAACAAATGGCATTCATTTAGTCAGCTTTTTCTCATTGGTAGATCAGAAATCAGAATACATCATACTATATTACATGTATTTACTAAAATACTGTCTTTTTTTCTAATGTCATTTATAAATATACTATATTTCTCATTATAAAATAATTAAAGGTCCACTGTATATTTTAACCTTGTGAGTATCATGGTTGATAGGAACAGATTCAGAACCTGGGGACCTCAGATGGGAATGCCTTTGTAAAGCATTTTTACTAGGAACAGGAACCATTTGTTTCCTTTGGTGATAGAGTATCCCATTCCATAAAGTGGTTCCAAAAAAATAATGAAAATTGTTTTTTTACAAGTTAGCTTTATCTGTTGCAGCAATGATTAATAGCCCATGATCACCCTGGCTTACAAAAAGAAGTAAAACATGTGAAAACAATTTTCTGAGTGAGATGAATCCAAATTTTGCAAATAAGATGAAAGTAAACAAAAGTAGGTGCTATTGAGTTTAGAGCTTTTCTTATTGTGCTGTGTAAAAGAAAGAATGTGAGTGTTGCAAACTGTATGTCTTGGGTTAGAAACCAGGTTCCAGTATCTTCCTATTATGTGGCCTCCACCAAATCACTTAACATTGCTGAGCCTTCATTTCACTTCTGTGAAATGAGGATGACAACACATGCCTTAATATATTTGGGGAAATATTCATCATTTTGCATTTATGTGGTCTAGAACATTGTTAGCTGCTGCTGCTGCTAAGTCACTTCAGGCGTGTCCGACTCTGTGTGACCCCATAGACGGCAGCCCACCA
>NW_011495032.1:9936043-9937472 GCF_000754665.1 Bison bison bison
CCCAGTCTATTTCCCATGAAGTGATGGGTACCGGATGCCCATGATCTCGTTTTCTGAATGTCGAGCTTTTAAGCCAACTTTTTCACTCTCCACTTTCACTTTCATCAAGAGGCTTTTTAGTTCCTCTTCACTTTCTGCCATAAGGGTGGTGTAATCTGCATATCTTGTAAAGTAATTAGACTCCAATTAAAATAAATTAATTTTAAAAAGAGAAAAGGGACACCTCCCAGGTGGGGAAGGAGGGTGTTGGGGACACTTTTGTAGTAAAGATAATGACTAAAATACATTTTGAAAAACGAACCAGTGTTCATGACATACTAGAAGAGACATCTTCAACAAGAAAGAATAGCACTTTCAAGGAAAAAGACAAACGAGCAAAATGTACTCTAGTGATTATATGTACGTTTTTTACATATTTAATGCTAATATAGAGCATTATTATTTATACAATTAAATTTACGAAAGGAAAAATCTTCCAAATAATATATCTTGTTATGTAAACCAAGATTTATTATAAGTCCAAATTTCTTTTTTTAAAAAAGTAATGCTTTTTAAAAAAAATGTTGTTGGAGTATAATTGCTTTACTATATTGTGTTAGTTTCTGTGTTACAGCAAAATGAATCAATTATATGTGTACATATATCCCCTCCCTCTTGGATCTCCTTCCCAACTACTTCCCCAATATACAGTAAGCATACACACTGAGAAAACCATAATTCAAAAAGATGTGTACTTTAATTTTTTTTACTGCAGCACTATTAACAATAGCCAGGACATGAAAGCAACCTAAATGTCCATCAACAGAGAAATGGATACAGAAAATGTGGTAGATATATACAATGGAATACTACTCAACCATAAAAAAAGAAGTCCAAATTTCTTGATGAAGTGATTTGACCTCTGATAACTTGACTCAGCTTACTTCTCTAGCTTCTTATTTCCCTCTTTCTTGGTGATTGATAGTCATTACTTTTCATGTGTGTGTATTGTCACTTCAGTTATCTCTGACTCTTTGTGACCCTATGGACTATAGCCCACCAGGCTCCTCTTTCCATGGGATTCTCCAGGCAAGAATACCAGAGTGGGTTGCCATGCTCTCCTCCAGGTGATCTCCCCAACCCAGGGATCAAAGCCACATCTCTTATGTCCCCTGTATTGGTAGGTGGGTTCTTTACCACTGGTGCCACCTGGGAAGCCCAGTCATTAACTTAGGTGTTGATTTTTTTTTTTCCATAAACAGCTAGATAGTAATATTTGTTTTGTGGGCCAGGCAATCTCTGTTGCAACTACTCAATGCTTGTTGCTTGAAAGCAGCTACAAGCAATACAAAAACACATGGGCATGACTATGTTCCATTAAAACTTTTTCAATGGACACTGATATTTGAGTCTTATGTATTTTCCATGTTATGGAATTGCAATTAACAAA
>NW_011495032.1:9937572-9939111 GCF_000754665.1 Bison bison bison
CTACCAGGCTCCTCCATCCATGGGATTTTCCAGGCAAGAGTTCTGGAGTGGGGTGCCATTGCCTTCTACATAGTATTAAATCATGGGTTTTTGAGAATTATATTTGAAATGATGTACCTGTGTGTGTTAGGGTGCATGCCAAAAATTCTCATCTTTCCAAATTAGCTCTTGATTGGACCACAGTGACCTTCATGTCCCTGAAACAGACTTTTTAAAAACTTTTTACCCTCTTAACACTATCCATTATTCAAAAAGAAAGTATTTCCTTTGGTTTCTTGAATATCAAGTAGCCAATATTTTCTAATAGCTGTAAGTGGAACCTTAAAATTAGCCAATATTTTCTAATAGCTGTAAGTGGAACCTTAAAATTGCGTGTAAATGTAACCTTTAGAAATTTTGAAAAAATTTTAAAAAATGTTATTATATCTGTAAGTCTCTCACATCTCCTACTTAGAACACAAATTACAGGTGTTTCAAACTACGTAACATTTTCCCACAGTCTCAGATGTCCTACTCAGTTTATTTTTAAACATATTTTTGTCTTTGCATGTTTATTCCCTGATCTTTCTTTCACTGTGCTCAGTCTACTGTAAAGTCTATCAGATTTTTTCTTTTTAATTTTTGTTGGAGGATAGTTGTTTTACAATGCTGTGTTACTTTCTGCTGTACAACAAAGTGAATCAGCTCTAAGTACATCTATATCCCCTCTTTTTTGGAGTCCCTTCAACTCTAATATTTTTCAATTCTAGATTTTCCATTTCTTCTTTTTTGTAGTTTTCTGTTTCTGAAATCACTCATCTCATCATATGTTTAAATTTCCTTTGCTATTTCCATTTTTTGATATATTTATCCTATTCATTTAAAAATTCTTCATCAGGTTACTACTTTGCACTAAGTGATGGTCTCAGATGATTTAGGAGGACTTCTACCCATTTCATTTTCTCAACCCTGAGCTTTTGTTATGCTGCTTCCCACAGAAAATGGTTCATGAAAAAGAAAATGCTGATGTAAGTTGACTTACTCTGTGATTGGAGCACCTAGGAACCCTCATTCCTCATACCAGCCTTCTTATGGTCTTTACATTTGATTTTAAGTTAGACTCTTTCTTTCATATTTTCCTTTATGATTGTTCCTTCTAGCTCTGGATCCAGGGATGAAAGCATGCAAGGTCTTTTTTGAGTCCTAGAAATGTCTTATTCCTTTCAGGAATTTAGCTTGTGTTTCTTTGTGTGTTCTGATTTCTGATTAGGTATCTTTCTGTTATTACAAGATTAGTGTACAATATTTTGTAACATCTTACAACCTAATTAGAAGAAGAAAGGTGAGGCATTATTTTCTATTTTTTTAACTTTTTATTTTGTATTGGGGTATAACTGATTAACAAGCAATGTTGTGATACTATCAGGTGTACAGCAAATACTTATACATGGATCCATTCTCCCACAAACTCCCCTCCCATCCAGGCTGCCACAAAACATTAAGCAGAGTTCCATGTGCTTAACGGGTCTTTGTGAGACATGATTTACATATATATATATA
>NW_011495032.1:9939211-9955102 GCF_000754665.1 Bison bison bison
TATATATATATATATATATGTCTTCTTCCATTATTTTCCTGAGTCTTTTGCCAGCTTTTTGTCTCAAAATCTTTAGAACAGCATTCAAGACCAACAAGTGCTGGCCTTATGTTCACTATCTGGTCTCATGGCTTCTTTATCTTTTCCTCTCTGCTTCTTCCTTCTGCCCCAATGACCTTCCTGTGCTTCCACTGGGACATTAGCACACTCCCACCTTTGCACTTTTTGCTTCTTCTTTTAGGCATGCTTTTCCTCAATACCAGGATGGATTACTTCCTTACCTCCTTCAAATCTTAAAACACACAAAGAAACAAGAAACAACAGTAAAAAAAATAATAATAATAATAAAGGCACAGAAAGAAGAAAAAAAGCAAGAACCTTCTCATAGTAACTTTTCCTGGCCACACTATTTAAAATTGTACCTTTTTGAGATGTATTTACACTCCTTCCTCCTGTTTCCATTTTCTCTATGCCATTTATTACCTTCATATGCAAGATGGTAGGATGTGTTTGTGTATGTGTATGTGTAATTTACTAGTGTGTTATCTTCTCCTCAATTGAACACAAGTTTCATACATGCAGAATTTTGTCTATTTTGTCCACTGTTGCATTACTGCAACACATCATACAATGCTTGTACATATTGTGTTTGATAATTGTTATAAAATGAGTAACTAAGTAACACAAAGTTTAAAACATGATAGTCTCTCCAACATCTATACCTTATTCATTATTATATGTTTAGTAATTTGTGACCTCAAGGAAGGCTTGGATTTTAGATTAGGCATCATGAACAAAGATATATCCTTGTCAACTTGACAAATTAAACCTTTTACTAATATCATTCTTATTGAATACATTCTACATGATTTTATGTATAGCCATGTACTTCCTGCAGATTAATGAGGTAAGTATGAAGTATTTTATTTATCCTTAAGAAATTGCATGGTGTGTATGTCTGTGTAACTTCACTTATATAACAAGTAATGTTACAAGGTAATTGAGCTTCATATGGTCAAACCAAGACATATAATTACATATGAGGAGAACTTAAACATATTTTTCCAAAACTTTAATGAGTAGAAAAATTTTTAAACCAGAAAATAATCCTTGGTAATATTTCCCAAATGTCACAATATTAAACTTATAGGAAATCATGAACTATTTGGATTCACTAGAATAAACTCCTGACTGCATGTTTTGATGCCTTTAATTTGATTGTCTCTGCCTCAGTTGCCTGGCCACCTAGCCTTTCCATGTGAGAGATGATGGCTAGACCTGTTTTCAGAGCTCAGATGGCTGCAGGGTGGAGCTCAAAGAGACAGACCTTGACATCAGTGAGTGCTGGTTTATGACCCAAGTTCCATGTTTCTATCTCTGGAACTTTCTCAAGCCTATTTCCTTATCTGAAAGTGATTATTAACACCTTCTAACTAGTATGAGGATTAGAAACAACAGATGTAAAGCACTATGTACATAATGGAGACTCAACTGATGGTGTTGAATGTTGTGCTGAATGCTTCCTAAGAATACGTGTATTCAGATTTAGTCTCAGAGCAGTCCAAAAGGTTGAATATGCAAAGACTCTGACTGAAAGATTTCTCTAACTTTTGAAGAAATTCTGAGCCTTGGGGCTCATGGATATTTTTCTGCAATACCAAACATGTATCACTTCTTTACCTCCTTCAAATCTTAAAACACAAAACAAACAAATAAAAACATCGTCAACAAAAAATATTAAAGAAATTGAAGGGGAAAAAGCAAGAACCTTCTCACAGTGACTATAGTTGCTAAGTCATGCTCGACTCTAATTCATGGGGCACTGTATCCAGGAAGTTTAACGTTTGGCCATATAAGCTGAAGGAACACTGGCCATCACATTGCTTTCTTGAGACTGACAGTGTTTATTAACATATTAAGGCCTGAGAAATGTGTAGTAAAAATAAATCATTTAACTGTAACAGTTAAAGGAACAAACATATTCACATATGGAGACTATATTTTCCTTTGAGGTTTATCACAGCGCTTGATATGGAATCCCTTGGGATACCTTGGGAAGTGTGACAAGGTCAATCTCAAATTAGGACCCAGGGGTGGTGACAACAAATTTCCTTCTTCAGTAATATTCAGCATACTAATTAGTTTTGTAGCACCTGATCAAGTCTTCATTAACTTCAGATCTTCCTTGGCACAATTTCTGACAAAGTCCTGATGCAGATGTCAATTTGAAGTTTTTTGACATGGGTCAAAATAAGGGACTTTAACTTGTAAGCTTATGGTATTATGATAAAATATTTTCTATTAAGTAAACTCTGCTCCAATTATTTCTTAACAATAAGAAGTCTTAATTCAAATTAAAGATTTTATTTGTCATATTGTAAGACTCTCAGTGGAGAAGGCAATGGCAACCCATTCCAGTACTCTTGCCTGGAAAATCCCATGGACTGAGGAGCCTGGTAGGCTGCAGTCCATGAGGTCGCGAAGAGTCGGACATGACTGAGCAACTTCACTTTCACTTTTCACTTTCATGCATTGGAGGAGAATTTGATGCCTGGAGAATCCCAGAGATGGCGGGGCCTGGTGGGCTGCCGTCTATGGGGTCGCACGGAGTTGGACACAAACTAAAGCGACTTAGCAGCAGCAGCAGCAGCAAGACTCTCAGTTGAAATTTTACAAAGAAAAGATGAACGGAAAGTCAGTTTGTTTTGTAACTGGGAACAAACTGAGTGTTTAGGGGCACAGTCCAAGCTAAGTCAATAATCTTCTTTACCCTTGGCGGCAGCTTCTGCAAAGGAGGCAGACAGGTCACGTCCTAAATGGAACTTCATGTGTCCTACACTTTCATATATTGAAATGAGGTAAACATCAAAGTACATCAAAAGGACTGAGATCTGGCTGATGCAAGGGGAGGAAGACACCCCTAAGTAGAGAGTAAAACACAATGATGAGAGGAAAGAAGATTTTGCCAAATCGATGGGTACACTGGATATATGATGACGTGAAAGCAGAAAAAAGGAATTGGAATGTGAAAAATCATGCAGCTATGGCTTTAGAACACCGATTTTGTCCTTAAATCACTTAATATCATCAGGTTCTTTATCTGTAAAATGGATTCTAACATTTTTCTGATTTAGTGCCATAGCTTACGCTAAAGAACTTCTTACCTACACAAATATCCTTGTGTCTTCCAAAGGCTTTTAGGCAGCTTACCAAAAATGTAGATAATTAAGATAAAATAAATTAAATAACAAAAAGTCAAGATAAAGCATTAAGATGAGACCACCTTTAAGGTAAGTTCATAGACTTGCTCAGTTCTCAGAAATTAGCAATTGGTTTGTTTCAAAATTTCTTAGAAGCTAATGCCAAAAAAGAAAAACTAAAGACTACAAGTTTCATACTATAAAAAAGCATCACTCTGGCGCTTAGAAACAGAAAGGCATTTTTGTAGTGTTAGTGTGTTGAATAGACCTGTTGTGAGCTCCCTGTGAGAGGCTGTACACATTGTCCTCGTGACAGCACAAATTTGATACATGATCTCACATCATACCTGTGTGAAATAGGTCTCCAACATCTGTTCTTTCACAACCATCATGAACACATGAGGCAATTTTGATGACATCCCCACAATCAATATACTAGAGACAAAGCTTTAGAAAAATAATATTTCTCATAACACTGATCAAAGAACCCCTATTTAGTCTGCGATTTTTCAGGGTGTCATATCACTGACTTGGGCTCTCTAACTTTAGGAATATTAACTTGTATTCATTACTTAAATAAATTTAAACATAGCCTCTACTAACAAAAAAAAATTCAACTTAGGCGGAAATTAAAGTATTTGATTTGAAATACCATTATCTACATTTAAGAGAATATACTTAAGTGATTTTTGTAGCTTATTATACTCTATATTTGGGCATCCCAAGTGGCCCTAGTGGTAATGCAGGAGACATAAGGTACTCAGGTTCTATCCCTAGGTCAGTAAGATCCCCTGGAGGAAGGCATGGGAACCCACTCCAATATTCTTGCCTGTAAAATCTCATGGACAGAGGAGCCTGGCAGTCTACAGTCCATGGGATCTCAGAGAGTCTGACATGACTGATGCCACTGAGCAGGCAGGCATACTCTATATTACCCATGTCAGATGGTAAATGTGCTTTTTCCACTCCCTCTTTTGGTATGGGTGTTGTATTAGAAAGGGCATTCCAGTCTGATCTTCACTATTCTGATCTCATAAAGTTCATCTGTATGAAAAAGTCAATTGTACTTGATTAGTATATGCAGCAGTGATTCATATTGAATTGATTTTATTCATTTAAGAAATGTTTCTGCATGGCTACTATTCCAGGCACCAACCTAGGATTCAAATCAGAAATGGGAAAAATGCAGTTATCATCTAGTTATAATGTACATGAAATATATTAATAAAATAGTCTTTAAATATTATTTGCTATTGCTCAGAGATAATACTTATATTTTAATTAACAAATATTAGATGTGAGATGATACCTCCTCATAATTTTGATTTGTATTTTCCTGATGATTACTGATGCAGAGCATCTTTTCTTGTGCCTATTGGTCATGTGCCTATTGGCATATGTCAATAGTAGCTATTTCAAATTCTTTATCTGATAAGCCCAACATCTATGTCATTTCAGAGTTGACATCAATCAATTTTTCCCCCTTTCAAGATGTCAAGATTTTCAACTCCATCAATCAAGGTGTTTTTATGCTCCATAGATTGATGTATGCATATATTTGGAATGGTCCAAATATGTGTCAAGTTTATGATGTTTGCTAATGCAGTGTCTCCTATATCTTACAAACTCTTATCTGCTCACTCATGTTTGAAAGACTCAATGGCAAAGTCTCTGCACCTATAGTTTGTATGAAATGTAGGAATCTGTCTCAGGGATGCCTCAGAGATTTTATTTTCTGCTCAAATACATATTAATGGTGAATATTTGTTCATAAAATATCTATATAGTGTTGTGCTCAGTAATGTGACATATATAAAAAATTACAGAATTAAATTCAAATCCAAATTTGACAAAACATATAAATTCCTATAATATTAATTCAGAGGGATTATAAAATTATTAATTTATACAGAGCATTGCATATGAGAGCATTGCAAAAGGAGACATTCTTGGAGCACATTATGATTACAACATGATTTCCTATATGGACCAAAGGTTTTTAAAAAAGTCTCCCTTTCCCTTGGGCAGATGCAGCCTTATCCAGGGCATACAGCTTGGGTAGTTTTGGACAGGTCCCAAAACACAGGAGAGTTGGACAATCCTGAGTTACTGTCAGTATAAAAAATATCAAGTAGTAAAAGATTAATTAGAAAATTAGTAAAGTAATGTTGCCCTTACTGTTGCTGCTACTAAGTCACTCAGTTGTGTCCGACTCTGTGCAACCCCATAGATGGCAGCCCACCAGTCTCCGCCGTCCCTGGCATTCTTCAGGCAAGAACACTGGAGTGGGTTGCCATTTCTTTCTCCAATGAATGAAAGCAAAAAGTGAAAGTGAAAAGTGAAAGTGAAGTCACTCAGTCATGTTCGACTCTTAGCGACCCTGTGGACTGTAGCCTACCAGGCTCCTCCATCCATGGGGTTCACCAGGCAAGAGTACTGGAGTGGGTTGCCATTGCCTTCTCCAAATGTTGTCCTTAAGGTATTTTAAAAAGTTAAAGCTCTCTTTAGGCTCTTTTTTACTCAACAGGGCTTCATGAAAGATGGACAAAGGGTATTTGCATTTTGAAGTGTAGGCAGGTTTTGTATAAGGGTAAAAGTCATAGAGATACTTTCAGTTGGGCAGCTGAAACAGAGCGAATGAAAGCATGAATTTGGGAGCGGGAAACTTGTAGGAACATCTGGTAAAAGCATTTGGTTGGAACTGCTGTTTTGAGAATTAGAATTAGGATATGTGTGGAAATGCAGCTTGGTGCCAACTGACAGAGGACTTTGATTACTAGAATAAAGAATTTAAAATCTATCCTTTAGGCAATATCAAATCATTGCAGCATTTTGAGAAAATGATTGATATAATTAAAAGGGAATCTTTTTGTAAAATATCAGTACAATGAAAAGGATTTATTTTTCCACTTAAAATGAAAATCAGTTCTAGGTAGTTGTTATAGAGAAATTGCACATGAAGTAAGTGAAATCAAGTCTAATTTAAGTGCATAGAGGTAATGATTTCTAATTCTTTGGTGTACTTGAATGTTGATTTATTCCATGAATGTCAGTATATTTATTCAAGCTGTGTCTAATAATTTAAAAATATTCTATTATTTAAGAAGACAATATGGATTTATAAGTTTAAACTTCAACACACAACTTCTTTTCCAACTCCATAGAAATTATAAATACATGCACACACACATACAGACAAACACACACACACACATACACGTATTCAATATAAATACAAACAATACAAATATAACTTGTCTTTTGAATACAAGATAGAATAAACATACGAACAAGGAAGAAGGCTAAAGCCATGGGCACAAGCAAACCTCTATCAGAAATGATGAAACAAAAGGTTAAACTTCAAAAATACATGGGATTTGAAAAACTGACAATACTTATGGATAAAAATGGGAGTTATAAATCAAGAGGAGAAATTATGAACAGCTTCAAGTCAACAAATAAGAAAAAGGATGAAAATAGAAGGCTTATAAGTATATAAAATAATAGCAATAATAAAAAAGATAAAATCTAAATATGTCTCAACCAATCACAAAATTTGTCTGCAAATAAATATCACCGCAAAATATTAGTTCAAGAATGTTTTATAAGCAAATATCAGTAAACCTTCAAAGAGATAACAACTCCTAAACTGTACATTTTTCAGAGAAACAAATTGTAAATATTTGTGTAATAAATGATGGAAAATAGCTAAAAAAGCTCTCTTCTTGTAATTTGATCTCTGGTTCCTCTGCCTTTTCAAAATCCAGCTTGTATATATGGAAGTTCTCGGTTCAGGTACTGGTTCAAAATTGGGAAAGGAGTACATCAAGGCTGTATATTGTCACCTTGCTTATTTAACTTATGTGCAGAGTACATCATGCAAAATGCCAGGTTGGTTGACTCACAAGCTGGGATCAAAATTGCTGGGAGAAATATCAACAAGCTCAAATACACTGATGATACTACTCTAATTGGTTGGATGGCATCACCAACTCAATGGACATGAGTTTGAGCAAGCTTTGGGAGTTGGTGATGGGTAGAGAATTCTGGCATGCTACAGTCCATGGAGTCACGAAGAGTCAGACACAACTCTGTGACTGAAATGAACTGAACTGAATGTCAGAAAGCAAAGAGGAACTAAAGAACCTCTTGATGAAGGTGAAAGAAGAAAGTGAGAAAGCTGGCTTAAAACTCGCCATTCAAAATATGAAGATCATATCATCTGGTCCTATCACTTCACAGCAAATAGCAGGGGAAACAATGGAAACAGTGACAGACTTTTATTTCCTTGGGCTCCAAAATCACTGTATTACCCCATTGCCTCATGACTGAAACTGCTGCTGTTTACCCTGGTCGGCCTTGAACTCCATTTCTCTCACTTCTCCATCTTTCTGACCTCTGAACTTCTTTCCCACTGTGAAAAAAATTCGTATTTTATGGCAAGATAAGAAAAATTTTAACACAGAAAATTTTCCCTGTCCTTTGACCTCTTTTCACCCAACATTGTGCATTGTGTATCAGTATTTTTCATCAACGAAATATCCCCCATTGGCTGAAATACCTGATCAACCTTAAAGAACAGCATTCTTCTAGCATCAGCAAGAAAAGTCCTAAAAAATAACATCCCTCCTAATTCTTGGAAGAAAAGCTGTGACAAACCTAGACATCATATTAAAAATCAGAGACATTACTTTGTCAACAAAGATTTGTCTAGTCAAGGCTATGGTTTTTCCAGTGGTCATGTATGGATGTGAGAGTTGGACTATAAAGAAAGCTGAGTGCTGAAGAATTTATGCTTTTGAACTGTGGTGTTGGAGAAGACTCTTGAGAGTTCCTTGACCTGCAAGGAGATACAACCAGTCCATCCTGAAAGAGATCAGTCCTGGGTGTTCACTGCGAGGACTGATGTTGAAGCTGAAACTCCAATACTGTGGACACCTGATGTGAAGAGCTGACTCATTTGAAAAGACTCTGATGCTGGTAAAGATTGAACACAAGAGGAGAAGGGTACAACAGAAGATGAGATGGTTGGATGGCATCACCGACTCAATGGACATGGGTTTGGATGGCTCTGTAAGTTGGTGATGGACAGGGAGGCCTGGCATGCTGCGGTTCATGTGGTCACAAAGAGTCGAAGATGACTGAGCGACTGAAGTGAACTGAACAAAATAACCTATATAATCTATAATCTAAATATGGAAAAGAATTGGTTTCAGCCAAACTTTTTCTTTTCTCCTTGAAAAGTGAATTTGTAGCCCATGGGCAGAAGGCCAATTAATTTATAATAATATGTGTTAAATAATCTCAGCTAACTTGACCAACAAATGCCAACATCAGTATGGGGGCATTGAAATGTTCCTAGAATAAACTTTTAGAAGTCATCTAAGATTAAATTTCGGTAATACAAATAAATAATCACTATTGACTTTGTTTGATATGACTTAAATATTAACAAGACAATTTCTACTGTGTATCAAAATTCCTAAGTCCTAATCATTACTTAGTCTGTGTGATAGATGTAAGAAAATCTGAATTATACTGTTAATACTGGGAAGTTACATGAGTAAGAAAATTTTAATAAGAGTCAACTATTAAAATGTCTTTTTCTCCTTGGTCATGACCTCATTTCACTTACAACACAACAGGCACTGAGGTAAGCATTGTATCATTTAATCCTCACAAACAGCATCTCACTTAATTCTTAGAAATATATGGTGAGGCAAATAGGTTTCCAGCTCTATGAAGATGGAGTAGCACCATTCCTCACAGGTCTTCTCATTTACAACTAAACAACCTGAACATAAAACAAATGTGAGGAGTCTCTGAAGGATGGGAAGGGGAAGGGGGGCTTCTGACAGACCTGAGGACTTGAGGAATGACTTGGCTATGAGTTCCCTGGTTTCCTTTACCATCTTCAGGGGGTTGCTCAACCCTCCAGTCCTGAACCACCAACAGGCATAAGCCAAAACAGCTCTAGGAAAACCTGCTAGTCTCTGCCAGATAGCCAAGAAAGGGGTAGCTGAACACCAGAAAACCTTTCTAGATAGTACTCTCTCTACTTCAGCTGAATGCCAACAGAACAAACAGAAAGATGCCTCCCTCCCCACTGTGGTTTCTTTGAGACTGAGCAGGAAGTTCAAAGTTGGTTTTCCACCTCATCCTATCCCCTCCCTTCCCTAACCCCTCCCTCCCCTCACCCCACCCTCCCAAGTAAGCAGAGTATTCCTCCCATTACCTCCCCCACCAGGTGATAAATAGGGAATTTATCTTCCCTCTTTGGCTGCATCACATCATCAGAGAGCTGAGCTTGCACCCCACACAGCAGTCAGGAGGCTTCACCAGATAGTGTAATACAAAGCTGTCTCTACTAGGCTTTACCAACTCCCCATGAGAAACCAGAACAAGATGAGGTACAAATAAGTTAGTAAATATTTCACTTTCTCCTCTTCTCTGTGATTAGAGTGACCCAGCAGACAGCTCTAGTTCCACCACGTGCATACCTGGTAAGTCACTTCAGTCATGTCCAACTCTGTGCGACCCTATGGACTGGAGCCTGCCAGAATCCTCTGTCCATGGGATTCTCCAGGCAAGGATCCTGGAGTGGGTTGCCATGCCATCCTCCAAGGGCTCTTTCTGACCCAAGGATTGACTCTTCCTACCTTACATCTCCTGCATTGTCAGACAGGTTCTTTACCACTAGCACCATCGGGGAAGACCATAGTTCCACCACACCCATCATGAACTAGAGAAAATAAGATGTGGAAGGCAGAGCTAATTGGTATTCCACATCTACCTACCTAGTAAGAGTAGTAGGGGCAGGATGTTGAGATTCCACCCCCATCCATCCTACACCAACAAAACAGAATGATTCAACCTTCCCTACCCTCTCCCTGGTGTCAGCAGGGCTCAGGAGGAAGCTGCTGATCTTCCTCCATTTACAGGTAAAGAGTGATGGAAGTTCATGTCCTGCTTTCTCAAGGATGGTAGCAGTAGGTTATTTCCAGCCCACTCCCTTCCTAAGAGACAGTGAGAGCCACTTCCCGACATTGCTAGGATACTGTCGGCACAAGTCTGAAAGTACAAATCAAGTTAGTCCTTTCATTTACACCTACCTAGTGTAACACTTTGGAGAAGGAAATGGCAACCCACTCCAGTGTTCTTGCCTGGAGAATCCCATGGACGGAGAAGCCTGGTAGGCTGCAGTCCATGGGGTCGCACAGAGTCAGACACGACTGAAGCGACTTGGCAGCAGTGTAAAACTAGAATAAAATGAGGATCCAGCATTTCATAATATAATATCCAAAATGTCCATGATATACGAAAAATCCCTTCTCATACCAAAGGCCAAGAGAAAAACAACATGAAGAACATAACTTCTGCCAACACTGAGATTTATCAGATGTTGGAATTCTGTGATAAAGGTTTTAAAGACACCATCATGACTGTGCTTCACAAGGCCATTACAAAAAAAAAAAAAAAAAATTACAAACTATAAGCAAAAAAAAAAATAGAGAAAATGGAAATTATAGAACTGAAAAATTTAATAACGGAGATAAACAACAACAAGCACAAATCTTGTTGGATAGCTCCAAGGTAAAGTGGAGATAAGAAGAAACACTCAATAAGCTGAAAACATTAATCAGATCAGATCAGTCGCTCAGTCATGTCCGACTCTTTGCGACCCCATGAATTGCAGCGTGCCAGGCCTCCCTGTCCATCACCAACTCCCGGAGTTCACTCAGACTCACGTCCATCGACTCAGTGATGCCATCCAGCCATCGCATACTCTGTCGTCCCCTTCTCCTCCTGCCCCCAATCCCTCCCAGCATCAGAATCTTTTCAATGAGTCAACTCTTCGCATGAGGTGGCCAAAGTACTGGAGTTTCAGCTTTAGCATCATTCCTTCCAAAGAAATCCCAGGGCTGATCTCCTTCAGAATGGACTGGTTGGATCTCCTTGCAGTCAGGTGAGAAAATAGATTGGGAAATAAGTGGACAAGAACCTTCAGGACATTTTTTATTTTTTTAAAGCTAGTATTCATACCACTGGAGTCCCAGAGCTATGGGACTTTTTCCCTAGTAGACCTACCCTTATAGAATGACTAGAGGATACATTTGAAAAAAAACAGAAAATTGTTAGGGAAAACACTGACTGAAACCACCCGCCCTGGCCAGGCAAGATTATAGCCTGAACATAGCTCACTTGCAAGAGCTACTTTACAATACCAGGGTTGTAGGGAACTAACAGCTACCACCAGCTGGAATAATTTGAGGATGGTCAAAAGAAGTGAAGAGACGCTAGTCTATATGTTCTACCAACCTCCCAGAATTCTTCTCACTGGAATCCAACTAAACTGAGGGATGCAAGTGCATCAGGGAGGATCATGAGTCAGAGTGATTGGACAAAGAGCGCCGGGAATTCACCCCATTACCATAAAACCCAGGACTGCAAGTCAACAGTCAGAGCAGTTCTCCTAGATTCCCAAATGGTGCTGTTCCCTGCCTGGGCACCCCTTACCAAAAAATTCTGTTGCTTGTCATCCCATGTGTCTCCTTGGATAAGTAATTTCCAAGTGTTAGACAGGAGCTCACTCTTGGGCCCTGGAAGGGGTCCTCCTTCCTGCAACAAAATGATAGAATGAGGCTTGGAATTTCAGAAAGGAAAAGAATATATAAATGAGTAAAAATAGGGGTAAATAAAACAGACACTCTTACTTCTTGTTTATTAACACAAACCTATCTGATCTGAAGGTCAATATATATAAAATAAGACCTTAAGACAATTACATTTTAAAAGTATGAAAAGTAAAGATACTTAAATGAAAATAAAGTTTCTGGACTTAAAGTTCCCAAATGTCAGTACTAGTAGACTATATAAAAGTATGACTGGAAAAGGTCAGTTTTCATTGCAATCCCAAAGAAAGGCAATGCCAAAGAATGCCTAAAATACAGTAAAATTGGTCTCATTTCACATGCTAACAAGGTAATGCTCAAAATCCTTCAAGTTAGGCTTCAAAATATGTGAACCGAGAAATTCTGGATGTACAAGCTGGATTTATAAAAGGCAGAGGAACCAGAGATAAAATTGCCAATAGCCATTGGATCATAGAAAAGGCAAGGAAATTCCAGATAAACATCTACCTCTGTTTCATTTACTATGCTAAAGCCTTTGATGTGTGGATCACAACAAACCATGGAAAGTTCTTAAAGAGATGGGAATACCAGACCACCTGACCTGCCTCCTGAGAAACCTGTATGCAGGGCAAGATATAACAGTTATAACTGGACATGAAAATACAGACTGGTTCCAAATTGGGAAAAGTGTGCATCAAGGCTGCATACTGTCATCCTGTTTATTTAACTTATATGTAGAGCACATCATGCAAAATGCCAGGCTGGATGACTCCCAAGCTGGAATCAAGTTTTCCAGGGGAAATATCAATAACCTCACATATGCAGATGACATCAACCTTATAGCAGAAAACAAAGATGAACTAAAGAGACTCTTAATGAAGGTGAAAGAGGAGAGTGAAGAAGCTGGCTTAAAACTCAGTATTCAAAAAACAAAGATCATGGCATTCAATCCCATCACTTCCTGGCAAATAGATGGGAAAATAATGGAAACAGTGACAGACTTTGTTTTCTTGGGCTCCAAAATCACTGTAGAAGTTAACTGCAGCCATGAAATTAAAAGACACTTGTTCCTTAGAAGAAAAGCTATGACAAAACTAGACAGAATATTAAGCAAATACATCAATTCACTGACAAAGGTCCATCTAGTCAAAGGTATGGTTTTTCCACTAGTCATATACTTTATGAGAGTTGGACCATAAAGAAGGCTGAGTGCCAAAGAATTGATGCTTTTGAACTATGGTCCCTGAGAAGACTCCTGAGAGTCCCTTGGACAACAAAGAGATCAAACCAATCAATCCTAAAAGAAATCAACCCTGAATATTTATTGAAAGGGCTGATGTTGAAGCTGAAGCTCCAACAATTTTTGGCTACCTGATGCAAAGAACTGACTCATTGGAAAAGACTCTGATGCTGGGAAAGTTTGAGGGCAGGAAGAGAAGCCGGCAAAAAAGGATTAGATGGTTGGATAACATCATCTTCTCAATGGTCATGAGCTTGACAAACTCTGGGAGATAATGAAGGTCAAGGAAGCCTGGCATGTGGTAGTCTATGGGGTTGCAAAGAGTTGGTCATGACTGAGTGACTGAACAACAATAAGTAGACTGTAATCTATCACACACACAGAGAGATACAGACATGTGATACACATATACAAATATTTTGTAATACATACAGTAACTAGTAAGAAAGCTATAATTCAGACTTAAATTGAAGAAAGTAGGGCAAACCACTAGACCATTCAGGTATGACCTAAATCAAATCCCTTATGACTATACAGTGGAAGTGAGAAATAGATTTAAGGGACTAGATCTGATAGACAGAGTGCCTGATGAACTATGGACGGAGGTTCATGACATTGTACAGGAGACAGGGATCAAGATCATCTCCATGAAAAAGAAATGCAAAAAAGCAAAATGGCAGTCTGAGGAGGGCTTACAAATACCTGTGAAAAGGAGAGAAGCAAAAAGCAAAGGAGAAAAGGAAAGATATAAGCATCTGAATGCAGAGTTCTAAAGACTAGCAACGAGAGATAAGAAAGCCTTCCTCAGCAATCAATGCAAAGAAATAGAGGAAAACGACAGAATGGGAAAAAAATCATCCACACACTAGTAAAGTAATGCTCAAAATTCTCCAAGCCAGGCTTCAGCAATACATGAACCGTGAACTTCCTGATGTTCAAGGTGATTTTAGAAAAGGCAGAGGAACCAGAGATCAAATTGCCAACATCCGCTGGATCATGGAAAAAGCAAGAGAGTTCCAGAAAAACATCTATTTCTGCTTTATTGACTATGCCAAAGCCTTTGACTGTGTGGATCACAACAAACTGTGGAAAATTCTGAAACAGATGGAAATACCAGACCACTTCTTGAGAAACCTGTATGCAGGTCAGAAAGCAACAGTTAGAACTGGACATGGAACAACAGACTGGTTCCAAATAGGAAAAGGAGTACGTCAAGACTGTATATTGTCACCCTGTTTATTTAACTTATATGCAGAGTACTTCATGAGAAACGCTGGACTGGAAGAAACACAATCTGGAATCAAGATTGCTGGGAGAAATATCAATAACCTCAGATATGCATATGACACCACCCTTACGGCAGAAAGTGAAGAGGAACTAAAGGGCCTCTTGATGAAAGTGAAAGTGGAGAGTGAAAATGTTGGCTTAAAGCTCAACATTCAGAAAATGAAGATCATGGCATCCGGTCCCATCACTTCATGGGAAATAGATGGGGAAACAGTGTCAGACATTATTTTTCTGGGCTCCAAAATCACTGCAGATGGTGACTGCAGCCATGAAATTAAAAAGCGCTTACTCCTTGGAAGGAAAGTTACAACCAACCTAGATAGCATATTCAAAAGCAGAGATATTACTTTGCCAACAAAGGCCCATCTAGTCAAGGCTATGGTTTTTCCAGTGGTCATGTATGGATGTGAGAGTTGGACTGTGAAGAAAGGACTGAGCACCGAAGAATTGATGCTTTTGAACTGTGGTGTTGGAGAAGACTCTTGAGAGTCCCTTGGACTTCAAGGAAGTCCAACCAGTCCATCCTAAAGGAGATCAGTCCTGGGTGTTCACTGCAAGGACTGAAGCTGAAGCTGAAACTCCAATACTTTGGCCACCTCATGCGAAGAGTTGACTCATTGAAAAGTCTCTGATGCTGGGAGGAATTGGGGGAAGGAGGAGAAGGGGACAACAGAGGATGAGATGGCTGGATGGCATCACTGACTCAATGGACATGAGATTGAGTGAACTCTGGGTGTGGGTGATGGACAGGGAGGCCTGGCTGTGGTGTGATTCTTGGTGTCACAAAGAGTAGGACACGACTGAGCGACTGAACTGAACTGAACTGAAGAAAGCTATAAAGCAATATATAAACAAAAACTATAGATAAATCTCAAGAGGCAGATCAGGTGGTCTGGTATTCCCATCTCTTTCAGAATTTTCCACAGGTTGTTGTGATCCACACAGTCAAAGGCTTTGGCATAGTCAATAAAGCAGAAATAGATGCTTTTCTGGAACTCTCTTGCTTTTTCCATGATCCAAGAGATATTGGCAATTTGATCTCTGGTACCTCTGCCTTTTCTAAAACGAGCTTGCACATCAGGAAGTTCACAGTTCATGTATTGCTGAAGCCTGGCTTGGAGAATTTTGAGCATTACTTTACTAGCATGTCATATGAGTGCAATTGTGTGGTAGTTTGAGCATTCTTTGGCATTGCTTTTCTTTGGGATTGGAATAAAAACTGACCTTTTCCAGTCCTGTGGCCACTACTGAGTTTTCCAAACTTGCTGGCACATTGAGTGCAGCACTTTCACAGCATCATCTTTCAGGATTTGGAATAGCTCAACTGGAATTCTATAACCTCCACTAGCTTTGTTCATAGTGATACTTTCTAAGGCCCACTTGACTTCACATTCCATGATGTCTGGCTCTAGGTCAGTGATCACACCATCGTGATTATCTGGGTCGTGAAGCTCTTTTTTGTACAGTTCTTCTGTGTATTCTTGCCATCTCTTCTTAATATCTTCTGCTTCTGTTAGGTCCATACCATTTC
>NW_011495032.1:9955202-9959187 GCF_000754665.1 Bison bison bison
CTTGAAGAGATCTCTAGTCTTTCCCAGTCTGTTGTTTTCCTCTATTTCTTTGCATTGATCGCTGAAGAAGGCTTTCTTATCTCTTCTTGCTATTCTTTGGAACTCTGCCTTCAGAAGTTAATATCTTTCCTTTTCTCCTTTGCTTTTCGCTTCTCTTCTTTTCACAGCTATTTGTAAGGCCTCCCCAGACAGCCATTTTGCTTTTATGCATTGCTTTTCCATGGGGATGGTCTTGATCCCTGTCTCCTGTACAATGTCACGAAGTTCATTCCATAGTTCATCAGGCACTCTATCTATCAGATCTAGGCCCTTAAATCTATTTCTCACTTCCACTGTATAGTCATAAGGGATTTGATTTAGGTCATACCTGAATGGTCTCGTGGTTTTCCCTACTTTCTTCAGTTTAAGTCTGAATTTGGCAATAAGGAGTTCATGGTCTGAGCCACAGTCAGCTCCTGGTCTTGTTTTTCCTGACTGTATAGAGCTTCTCCATCTTTGGCTGCAAAGAATATAATCAATCTGATTTCCATGTTAACCATCTGGGTTATGTCCATGTATAGAGTCTTCTCTTGTGTTGTTGGAAGAGGGTGTTTGTTATGACCAGTGCATTTTCTTGGCAAAACTCTGTAAGTCTTTGCCCTGCTTCATTCCATATTCCAAGGCCAAATTTGCCTGTTACTCCAGGTGTTTCTTGACTTCCTACTTTTGCATTCCAGTCCCCTATAATGAAAAGGACATCTTTTTTGGGTGTTAGTTCTAAAAGGTCTTGTAGGTCTTCATAGAACCATTCAACTTCAGCTTCTTCAGCATTACTGGTTGGGGCATAGACTTGGATTACTGTGATATTGAATGGTTTGCCTTGGAAATGAACAGAGATTATTCTGTCGTTTTTGAGATTGCATCCAAGTACTGCATTTTGGACTCCTTTGTTGACCATGATGGCTACTCCATTTTTTTCTGAGGGATTCCTCCCCGCAGTAGTAGATATAATGGTCATCTGAGTTAAATTCACCCATTCCAGTCCATTTCAGTTCGCTGATTCCTAGAATGTCGACATTCACTCTTGCCATCTCTTGTTTGACCACTTCCAATTTGCCTTGATTCATGGACCTGACATTCCAGGTTCCTATGCAATATTGCTCTTTACAGCATTGGACCTTGCCTCTATCACCAGTCACATCCACAGCTGGGTATTGTTTTTGCTTTGGCTCCATCCCTTCATTCTTTCTGGAGTTATTTCTCCACTGATCTCCAGTAGCATATTGGGCACCTACAGACCTGGGGAGTTTCTCTTTCAGTATCCTATCATTTTGCCTTTTCATACTGTTGATGGGGTTCTCAAGGCAAGAATACTAAAGTGGTTTGCCATTCCCTTCTCCAGTGGACCACATTCTGTCAGATCTCTCCACCATGACCCGCCCATCTTGGGTTGTCCCACGTGCATGGCTTAGTTTCATTGAGTTAGACAAGGCTGTGGTCCTAGTGTGATTAGATTGACTAGTTTTCTGTGAGTATGGTTTCAGTGTGTCTGCCCTCTGATGCCCTCTTGCAACACCTACCATCTTACTTGGGTTGCTCTTACCTTGGGTGTGGGGTATGTCTTCACGGCTGCTCCAGCAAAGTGCAGCCATTGCTCCTTACCTTGGACGAGGGGTATCTCCTCACTGCCGCGCTTCCTGACCTTCAACGTGGGATAGCTCCTCTAGGCCCTCCTGTGCCCGGGCAGCCAGGGCTCCTTGGACGTGGGGTTGGTCCTCCTGGCCACTGCCCCTGGCCTAGGGCATGTAGTTGCTCCTCCAGGCTGTCGCCCCTGGCCTCAAGCGTGGGTGCGTGGGGTAGCTCCTCCCGACTGCTGCCCCTGACCTCGGACGCTAGGTATCTCCTCTCAGCCGCTCCCCCTGATCTCAGCCATGGGGTAGCTCCTCTCGGCGTTCCTGCGCCATCGCAGTCTGGTACTCTTGGCCCCTGCCCCTGACCTCGGACGTGGGGTAACTCCTCTTGGCTGCTGCCCTTCGGGCATCAGGTCCTTCCGGCTTCTGCCCCTGACCTCGGACTTGGGGTGGCTCCTCTCGGCCGCGCTTAGTGCCGGTCACAGCCACCTGCGCTTTAGCGCGCTGGTCGCAGCCGCCTGCGCTTTAGTGCACGGGTCGCAGCTGCCTCTTGAGAAATCTGTATGCAGATCAGGAAGCAACAGTTAGAACTGGACATGGAACAACAGACTGGTTCCAAATAGGAAAATGAGTACGTCAAGACTGTATATTGTCACCCTGTTTATTTAACTTATATGCAGAGTACTTCATGAGAAACGCTGGACTGGAAGAAACACAATCTGGAATCAAGATTGCTGGGAGAAATATCAATAATCTCAGATATGCATATGACACCACCCTTACGGCAGAAAGTGAAGAGGAACTAAAGGGCCTCTTGATGAAAGTGAAAGTGGAGAGTGAAAATGTTGGCTTAAAGCTCAACATTCAGAAAATGAAGATCATGGCATCCGGTCCCATCACTTCATGGGAAATAGATGGGGAAACAGTGTCAGACATTATTTTTCTGGGCTCCAAAATCACTGCAGATGGTGACTGCAGCCATGAAATTAAGACGCTTACTCCTTGGAAGGAAGGTTATGACCAACCTAGATAGTATATTCAAAAGCAGAGACATTACTTTGCCAACAAAGATTCGTCTAGTCAAGGCTATGGTTTTTCCTGTGGTCATGTATGGATGTGAGAGTTGGACTGTGAGGAAAACTGAGCACCGAAGAATTGATGCTTTTGAACTGTGGTGTTGGAGAAGACTTGAGAGTCCCTTGGACTGCAAGGAGATTCCAACCAGTCCATTCTGAAGGAGATCAGCCCTGGGATTTTGTTGGAAGGAATGATGGTAAAGCTGAAATTCCAGTACTTTGGCCACCTCATGTGAAGAGTTGACTCATTGGAAAAGACTCTGATGCTGGGAGGGATTGGGGGCAGGAGGAGAAGGGGACGACAGAGGATGAGATGGCTGGATGGCATCACCGACTCGATGGACGTGAGTCTGAGTGAAGTCCAGGAGTTGGTGATGGACAGGGAGGCCTGGCGTGCTGCTATTCATGGGGTCGCAAAGAGTTGGACACCACTGAGTGACTGATCTGATCTGATCTGATAGATAAATCTATGTAGTATTCTAAGTGGGAAAATGTCTGTATTACCATATGAAGACAAGAAAAAAGAAAGAAGGGGAAAACAGAGGCAATAGAACTTTTAAAAGGTCAAATTAAGCCCTAATGCATTGTTACCCCAAAAATATACAAACACATACATCCCCCTGTCAAAGGCACAATTTGGCAGTGGGTTAGAAAAGTGATCCATTGATATACTGTCTATTATGTCTATTAGAAATACACTTCAAATAAAGAATGTAAGCAGGTTAAAAATAAAAGAACAAAAATTTATATATGAAGCACGTTTTATAAATGTGATAGTGCTGTATATTAATTTTGGATAAAGTAGAGTTCAGAGGAAGGAAAATTGCTACAAAGAAAGACATTACAGAATGATAAAAAATATCAGTCCACCAAGGAGACATAGAAATCTTAACAATTTCCACACCAAAATAACAGAAGAGCCTCAAAATAAGTAAAAGTTGAGAAAACAGGCAAATCTACAATTATGACATTCATCATCTAATCTTGGTAGGCGTTAAATTATTAGAAAATTATCAAGAATATAGAAAGACTGCATGATATAATAAATATAATTATATATGTGTATATATATATAATATATAATTATATATGCAGATGACACCACCCTTATGGCAGAAAGTGAATAGGAACTAAAGGGCCTCTTGACGAAAGTGAAAGTGGAGAGTAAAAAGTTGGCTTAAAGCTTAACATTCAGAAAACGAAGATCATGGCATCCGGTCCCACCACTTCATGGGAAATAGATGGAGAAACAGTGGAAACAGTGTCAGACTTTATTTTTCTGGGCTCCAAAATCACTAC
>NW_011495032.1:9959287-9960670 GCF_000754665.1 Bison bison bison
TCCTTGGAAGGAAAGTTATGACCAACCAAGATAGCATATTCAAAAGCAGAGACATTACTTTGCCAACAAAGATCGTCTAGTCAAGGCTATGGTTTTTCCTGTGGTCATGTATGGATCTGAGAGTTGGACTGTGAAGAAAACTGAGCGCTGAAGAATTGATGCTTTTGAACTGTGGTGTTGGAGAAGACTCTTGAGAGTTCCTTGGACTGCAAGGAGATCCAACCCTGTCCATTCTGAAGGAGATCAGCCCTGGGATTTATTTGGAAGGATTGATGCTAAAGCTGAAACTCCAGTACTTTGGCCACCTCATGTGAAGAGTTGACTCATTGGAAAAGACTCTGATCCTGGGAGGGATTGGGGGCAGGAGGAGAAGGGGACGACAGAGGATGAGATGGCTGGATGGTATCACTGACTCGATTGACGTGAGTCTCAGTGAACTCCAGGAGTTGGTGCTGGACAGGGAGGCCTGGCATGCTGCGATTCATGGGGTTGCAAGGAGTCAGACACGACTGAGTGACTGATCTGATCTGATCTGATCTGATACACACACACACACACACGCACACATGCACACATACATATACTAAGTCACTTCAGTCATGTCTGTCTTTTTGCTACCCTGTGGATTATAGCCTGCCAGGCTCTTCTGTCCATGGGATTCTCCAGGCAAGAATCCTGGATTGGGTTGCCATGCCCTTCTCTAATATATGTGTCAAAGTGAAAGAAAGTGAATTCGCTCAGTTGTGTCCGACTCTTTGCAACCCTATGGACTGTAGCCTACCAGGCTCCTCCATCCATGGGATTTTCCAGGCAGAAATACTGGAGTGGGTTGCCATTTCCTTCTCCAGGGGATCTTCCCAACCCAGGGATTGAACCCGGGTCTCCCGCATTGTAGGCAGATACTTTACCATCTGAGCCACCATATATATATATGTGTGTGTATATATATATATGTAAAACTTTCAATCCAACAAGAACATGTTACACATTCTTTTTTTTTTTTTTGCAATGGCTCATGAATCATTCACTAATACAGGTCATATCCTGAGCCATCAAATAAATCTCAAAAATTTAAATTAATCAAAATCATACAGAGTATATTCTTGGGCCAGGATATAATGAAACTAAAATGAATAAGAGACAGACAACAAGAAAATCTCTAAATATGTCAAAATTAAGCAATACATTCCTGAATAATTCTATATATTAATATCAAAGAGGAAATCTCAAAGTGAATTAAAAAATAATAATACTGAAGGTTAAATGAAATTATAATATCAAAATACATTGGCTTAGCTAGAAAGTACTGAGAGAATTTTTATAGGTCTAAATAATCACATTAGGAGATTGCTGCTGCTGCTGCTGCTAAGTTGCTTCAGTTGT
>NW_011495032.1:9960770-9973744 GCF_000754665.1 Bison bison bison
TTGCTTCAGTTGTGTCCGACTCTGTGCGACCCCATAGATGGCAGCCCACCAGGCTCCCCCATCCCTGGGATTCTCCAGGCAAGAACACTGGAGTGGGTTGCCATTTCCTTCTCCAATGCATGAAAGTGAAAAGTGAAAGTGAAGTCGCTCAGTCGTGTCTGACTCCTAGCGACCCCATGGACTCCAGCCTACCAGGCTCCTCTGTCCATGGGATTTTCCAGGCAAGAGTACTGGAGTGGGGTGCCATTGCCTTCTCCCATTAGGAGATTAGAATCACTCAAATCAAAACAAAAAGACTGACTCTTTCCTGATGAAGAGAGAACTCTTCCTGACTGTCTGATTCAAGCTGGTACATCTGCTTTTTTCCTGCCGTCAGACTCAAAGTAAAATGTGTGCTCTTTTTGAGTCTAGAACCTCCACCTTCAGGCTGAATTGCACTATTAGCTTTATTGGGCCTCTAACTTGATCTTGGGATTCACTAACTTCCATAATCATGGGTCAGTTCTTCAGAATAAGTCTTTTTATACACATGTATATTTATTTCTGGGCTTCCCTGGTGGTTCAGATGGTAAAGAATCCTCCTGGAATGCAGGAGATCTGGGTTCTACACCTGGACTGGGAAGATCCCTTGGAAGAGGGCGTGGCAACCCCATTCCAGTATTCTTGTCTGGAGAATCCCCATGCACAAAGGAGCCTGGCAAGCAAGAGTCTATGGGGTCACAGAGAATCAGACATGACTGAGCAACTAAGCACACATATGTATTTCTATGTAAACACACATCCTATTGGTCCTCTTTCTCTGAAGGACCCTGAGAAACACAGCCATAATATTCTTTTCAAACCTGGGAGATCCATTTCCCTAGGTCCCCTCCTTTAGGGATTTTTGTTGCCTTGTTAATGCACCTTTGGCCTTCTGAGTGCTGTAAGATTCCCACTAAACTGGCTGCCAGAGAAAAAACAGGCTGCTCTTGGAGGCTCTGATCACCAGAGGCCCACCTTTCTTTTGGCTTTGACTTCATATGCCCGGAGTGTAGAATTGCCCCCACAGTAGGATGACAGCCTTGTTGTTTCCTGGAATGTCTAATTTACTGGCTGTGATGAATATAAGCCAAAACAGATAATCCCAAGCCATCTCCAGTCAAACCCTGGTTTAGATGAAACTCCCTGAGAGGAGGGATACAGTGAACTTGCTTGTACAGTGTCACCAATACTTTGAGTAGAATCTAGCACACATTTGGGAATCAAAAAATAGAGATAGGTAGATGGATCTATATTTTGAATAAATGAACAAATCTCTTCACTTTCTATATACAAATTTATATTTGAAATGAACTTGTGTGTCTAACTGAACAGTTTCTACTTTTCTGGACGTAGGTGGGTCAAAAAAAGAGAAAAAGGAACCCCCTTGCGCTGTTGGTGGAAATGCAAATTAACACAGCCACCAGGGAGAACAGTATGGAGATTCCTTAAAAATCTAGGAATAAAACTATCATATGACCCGGCAATCCAACTACTGGGCATATACCCTCAGGAAACCATAATTGACACGTGTACCAAAAAATACAGATGTACCACAATATTCATTGCGTGACTATTTACAGAGTGAAGTGAGTCAGAAAGAGAAAAACAAATATCATATATTAATGCATATATATGAAATCTAGAAAGATGGTACTGATGATCCTATTTGTAGACCAGAAAAGGAAATGCAGACATAAAGAATGGACTTATAGTCACAGTGGAGAAAGGAGATGGTGGGAAGACTTGAGAGAGTAGTGTTGAAACATATACACTACCATATATAAAGTAGATAGCCTGTGGGAATTTGCCGTATGATGCCGGGAACCCAACGCTGGGGTTCTGTTACAACCTAGAGGGTTGGAATGAGGAAGGAGGTGTGAGAGTGGTTTAAGAGGGAGGAAGAATATGTATAGCTATGGCTAGTTCATGTTGATGTATGGCAGAAACCAACACAATATTGTAATTACCCTTCAATTAAATATATATATATATATATTGTTAAAGTCTGTGTCAGATGGGTACTTTCTATTGTTGATGTGTATGCATGCTCAGTTGCTTCGATCATTTCTGATTCTTTGCCACAATATGGACTATAACCTCCAGGCTCCTTTATGTCCACCTGGTTCTCCAGGCAAGACTACTGGAGTGGGTTGCCATGCCCTCCTCCAGGGAATCTCCCCAACCCAGGGATCGAACCTGCAACTCCTGCCTCCTGCATTGCAGCCAGGAGCCATTACCCACTGAGCCACCTGGAAAGCCATTCTATCTTTGATGATGGGTTCTAAAATCACTGGTGATTATCACATCCAAAGCCTTTCTTCTTCTGTCACTGATACATGTTGCCTGTAAGAACAGAGTAATTGTTGGCCTACAATAATTTTAATACCATGTGGCATAACTGCCTTGGCACTTGTTAGAGGTCATTCTTAAAGGTTTGTTCAAGGTAAGTTTTCAAAAAATGAGTTTCCAGTATTCCCAGAAGTCCTAAGAAAAAGGAGCTAGAAGGAGGGCAGACATTCATGATGGTACTACACTGTGAAACCAGGTACCCTAGAGGGGCATTTAAACATGCTAGACATCATGTAATTCTGTTTGGATATAAATGAAATGGTGATCAATTATTACCTCTCACTTTAGATTGGTTATGAATATCATGGTATTCCCATATTCTCAACTGCACACTTAATCTTAAATAGTGATCTCATAACTCCACTTGCAAATGAGGCTTTCAATACCAAGGGGAAACATCTTACAAATTCCATATAGCATTCCTGAACTAGGAGACACATTGACTTGTCAACAAACAGTTATGATTGCTGTCTTTATTATGTGTCCTAAAAACAGAGTAGTAGGAGTCTTTGATTGGATTGAAGGAACCCATCTCTTTAATTACATTTAACAAATCAACTCAACAATCTGATTTAGGGGTCTCTCAAGGCAGACAGATAGTCAAGCAGGTGATTCTTTGTTTTTCTCTTAGCAATCAAAATCACTATCATTCAAGGATTCCCTGCAGCCAGATGAGTGAATACAGATATTGCTGTTGCTACAATGTCATTGTATTATGAATGATCACTTCCTGTGTGCTGGGGCTGGTCCAAGTATGAAAGTATATGAGTTGTTCTCAATGGGATGGGAAGAGAGACTACTATTTAATTAGAAAGGGTCACTGGGCTTTCTAAGTGACAGTATTCATGGGCTGAGTCCATGAATACTGAGGTGAAAGATTTGGATTCAGAAGATAGAAGTTTCATGACAGTAATTATGGGAGCTACAGTAACTGTGAGTGGAAGTGAATGTAAAGAAACACTGTCTCCATTTCTTCTTCTGTCAAAAATCGATAATTCGCATAATCATCTATTGGTTTCTGTGCTTTAAGCACCACTGTTCTGATATCTAAACAGTACCATGTCTATACCCCTTGATGTGGTAACTTCCTTAAAAATAACTGGCAAATGATTTCATACAAAAATAGGAAATAATAAAGCAGTTACATATCAGACAGATGTATACATGTTTTCATTTTGTAATGTAGTTCAGAGTTTTCTTTTAAAGAAACACACAAGTGAACCCTTCTTTCTAACTCCTGCAATTGCTATTTTTCTCACTTTCTTTTATTATCTCCATAAATAGCATGCTTCTGAAGTTGATATTGTAATATCTATGTGTGTTTAAAATTTTTCTTCAAATACAAGTTTTCACAATAAACAATATTGTTTGGTGTGTTTTGAAACTTGTAGTAGTGGCAATTTTCTCCACATGTTCCCTTACATCTTCCTTTCTTTAATGTTTCTAATATATTCTCATATATTTTTGTATTTTCATCTTTCTAAAGTATAAATCTCTAAATACAAGTTCGTAGCTGCATTAACACTGTGAGGGTAATCCCGGGAATCTTGGCACTGTATTCTCATACTTTAAATTTTATACTTTTAATTTTATTGAAGTATAATTTATAATTTTATAGTAATTTCTGCTGTATAGCATGATTCAGTTATACTTATATATGCGTATACATACATATATATTAACATATGCATGTATATTAATATTCCTTTTCATTATGATTTATCATAGATATTAAATCTAGCTCCCTGTGCTATATAATAGAAACATGTTTATTCATCCTATATATAGTAATATTTTGCATAAGTCTTAAACATGCTAGACATCATGTAATTCTGTTTGGATATAAATGAAATGGTGATCAATTATTACCTCTCACTTTAGATTGGTTATGAATATCATGGTATTCCCATATTCTCAATAATCACTGGAAAATAAAGTTAAGGGAAAACTTTTAAAGTCCCAAGCTACACAACTGCCTAGTACAGACTTTTGAGAGCAGTATCTGAAGCCCCCATTTGCCTTATCTAATTTGGTAACTGAACCACATTTGTAGCACTTGCAGTTTTGCAATCGGATTCCCCGACAATTATCTCTTTCATTCTGGTAGAGACATCTCATTTTCCTAATGCTTACTTTTTATTTCATATGAGTTTTAATTTCATTATGATTATGTTTTTGAAAGGTGTTTCCTGATCATTGCAGCCTTCTGCAGTGATTATGCCTTCTTTCAAGTCATGCATTTTTCCCTCAGTGGCACCCTCCTTAAGCTTGCTCTATGGTCTATTCGATAAGAAAGTGTTGTACCAATTGTTAAGCTCTTGTATCTCAGTTTAAAAATCTCTTGTGTATGCTCTGCTGTATGATGCTGTAGTTGAGACTCAAAACCCCATTTCTGCTTTGCCAACTGCTCCCTGTTCGGCTCTACCAATAGAGACAGTAGACATAGCACACATTTCCATCTACTTACTGTTGTCTACAAGGTCCTTCCTCAGTATCTCATAGTTTTCCAAGGACAGGCCTTTTACCTCCTTAGTTATATTTATTCTTAGATATTATATTATTTTTATGTATTTGTAAAGGGAATTGTTTTTAAAATTTATCTTCCTGATAGTTCATCATTAGCCTATAGGAATGTAATAGATTTTGGTATACTAATTTTGCACCCCACAACTTTATCAAATTCATTGATGAATTCTAGTAGATTCAGGTGGGGGGGTGGGATGGAAACAGTGACAGACTTTGTTTTCTTGGGCTCTGAAATCACTGCAGATGAAATTAAAGATGCTTGCTTCTTGGAAGAAAAACCACAATGAAGCTAGACAGTGTATTAAAAAGCAGAAACATCACTTTGCTAACAAAGTTCCATCTAATCAAAGCTATAGTTTTTCCTGTAGTCATGTACAGATGTTAGAGTTGAACCATAAGAGGGATGAGCGCTGAAGAATTGATGCTTTCGAATTGTGGTGCTAGAGAAAACTCTTGAGAGTCCCTTGGACAGCAAGGAGATCAAACCAGTCAATCCTAAAGGAAATCAACCCTGAATATTAATTGGAAGGACTGAAGCTGAAGCTCCAATAATTTGGCCACCTGATGCAGAGAGCTGACTCATAGGAAAAGACTCTAATGTTGGGAAAGATTGAGGGCAGGAGAAGGGGGCAACATAGAATGAGATGGCTGGATGGCAACTTTGACTTAATGGGCATGAGTTTGAACAAACTCCAGAAGATACTGAAGGACAGGGAAGCCTTGCATTCTGCAGTCCATTGGGTCACAATAAGTCAGGCATGACTGAGTGATTTAAAGACAATAACAAAGTACTTTTTAAAGCATCTTAAAATTTTTCTATGTAGAGTACCATGCCACCTGCAAACAGTGACAGTTTTTCTTCTTTTCCAATTTGGACTTTTATTTATTTTTTTTGCCAGATTGCTGTGGCTATAACTTCCAATACAGTGCTGAATAAAAGTTTCAAGAATGGACATCTTTGTCTTGTTCCTGATCTTAAAGGTAAGCCTGCAACATTTCACCATTAAGTATAGTATTAGCTGCGGGTTTCTACTATATGACCTTTATGTTTAGGGATGTTCTCTCTATACCCACTTTGTGGAAAGTTTTTTTCTTAAATAGGTGTTGAACTTTGTCAATAGCTTTTGCTGCGTGTATTAAGATGATCATATGATGTTTATTCTTTAATTTGTTAATGTGTCACAGACTTGCAGATATTGAAAAAAACTTTACATCCCTGGGATAAATCCCACTTGATCATGGAGTATGGTCCTTTTAATGTATTGTTGAATGCATTTCCTAATATTTTGTTGAGGACATTTTGCATCTTTGCCCTCAGTGATATTGGCTAATACTTTTCTTTTTTGTGTTATCTTTGTCTGGTTTCTGTATCAGGTGATGCTGGCCTCATAGAATAAGTTCAGAAGTATTCCTTCTGCTACAATTTTCTGGAATAGTTTGAGAAGGATAGGTATTAACTATTCTCTAATTGTTTGATAGAATTTACCCATGAAGCCATCTGGTCCTGGACTTTTTGTTGAGAGTTTTTAAATTACTGATTTAATTTTATTACTGGTAATTGGTCTGCTCATATTTTCTATTTCTTCCTGGTTAAGTCTCGGGAGATTGTACCTTTCTAAGAATTTGTCCAATTCTTCTAGATTATCCATTTTGTTAGCATATAGTTGTTTGTAGCAGTCTCTTATGCAGTTCTGTATTTCTGTGTTGTTGGTTGCAATTCCTCCTTTTTCACTCCTGATTTTATTGATTTGGACCCTCTTTGTTTTTTCTTGACTCTGCCTAAAGGTTTATCAATTTTGTTTATATTTTCAAAGAAGCAGCTTTTAGTTTCACTGATCTTTTTTTCCTATGTTTTGTCTATTTATTTCTGCTCTGATCTTTATGATTTCTTCTTAATTTTGTGTTGCTCTTCTTTCTCTGGTTGCTTTAAGTAGTGAAGTGAAAGTGAAGTGTTAGTTATTCAATTGTGTCTGATTCTTTGCAACCCCCATGGACTGTAAAGGATAGGCTGTTTATTTGAGCTCTTTCTTGTTTCTTGAGATAAGATTGAATTACTATAAACTTCCCTCTTAGAATTGCTTTTGCTATGTCCTATAGGTTTTGGAGCACACTCTTTTTGTTTTCATTTCTGTTTAAGTATTTTTTGATTTCCCCTTTGATTGCTTCAGTAATCCATTGGTTGTTAAGTTGCATATTGTTTAGCTGTCACTTTTTTGTGGGTTTTGCGGGTTTTTTCCATATATTGATTTCTAGCTTCATAGCATTGAAGGAAGGATGTTTCTGGTGGGGAGGGGTCCTGGATATTGTGTAAGCCTGCTGGTGGGTGGGGCTAGTTTCTCACATGATTCAGTTGCAGTATCTGATATGTCCTAAAGCTGATACTGGAGTGCGGACAAGTGGGTCAAATTCTGGGGTGGCTGCTTGAGGGGTTCAAGGTGTCTCTGAGCTGGTGTAAATCTGCTGATTAGTATGACTGGTTCTGGGAATCCTGAGATTAGTGCCAGCCCACAGGTGGGTGGAACCATGTCCCGATGTCACTGGCTGTGGGGCCCAGGAGGCCCCAGTGGTGATGTTGGCCTTCTGGAAGGTGGACCCAGGGCTCAGGTAATCCTATAACTGCTTCAGGACTCCTGGTGGACAGATTGAGTCCTGACATAGTAGGCTCTGGGGCTGTGATGGTCCTGGGTCTGGTGTCTGCCTGGTAGTGAGTAGGGCCAGAAACCAAGGGATTCCAGGGTTGGAGCCTATCCACTGATGGTTGAAGCTGGGGCTAGTGCTGGCTCACTGGTGGATGAAGCCAGGTACTTAGGGACCCAGAGTTATCTTGTCAGCCTGTTGTTGATGGGGCTAGAGCCCAAGTTACCCTGGGGCTGATGCTTGCCCAGTCAGGAATGGGGCCAAGCCCTGATCCTCTGGTGCACAGAATCATCACTATATCTATTTAACATTATACTGGAGATTTCAACCAAGGAAATGAAGCAATGAAAAGAACTAAAAGACACTCATACTGGAAAAGAAGAAAACCATCTCTATCTGCTGAAGATAGAAACTTGCATGCATAATATCAATACTAAAACATTGCTAAAACATTATTAGTATTAATAAATGAGTTCAAAGGTTGCAGGAGACAAGAGCAATATACAAAAATCAATTGTATTTATAAGAACTGACAATGATCAATCTGAAAGGGAAATTAGGAAAACAATTCCGTTTATAATAATATTAAAGATAATAAAATAATTAAGAGTAAATTTTACAAAAGAAATGCAAAACCTATAATGAGAACTATGAAACTTTGCTTAAAGGTATATTTAAAGTATCTACATAAATGAAAGTCAATCCCACATTAGTGGGCCAGGAGACTTAACATTGTTAAGATGGCAATACTCTCTGACAGCCTTCTTTGTAGAAATTGACAAGCTGATTCTAAAATTCTTACAGAGTTGCAAGGAACCTGGAATAGTTAAAAGAATATTAAAAAAAAAAAAAAGCAAATTAGGATGACTCATACTTCACAGTTTTAAAACTTACTACAAAGCTACAGTGATCAAAAAGTACGACACTGTCATAAGGATAGAAATAGATAAATAGAACAGAATTGAGAAGTCAATTCCAACTCTTGCAAAAACCTTTTCAACAAAAGGTACTGTGCCAACTTCATAGCCACATTGAAAAAAGAATGACGATGAAAAACTTGTGCCCGCAGCTACAGGGTAGCCTCAGCTCACTGCAACTAGAGAAAGCATGTGCAATGAAGACCCAGTGCAACCAAAAATAAATAAAATTTATTTATTTTATTTTATTTAACTTTACAATATTGTATTGGTTTTGCCATATATCAAAATGAATCTGCCACAGGTATACATGTGTTCCCCATCCTGAACCCTCCACCTTTCTCCCTCCCCATACCATCCCTCTGGGTCGTCCCAGTGCACCAGCCCCAAGCATCCAGTATCATGCATGGAACCTGGACTGGCGACTCGTTTCATATATGATATTATACATATTTCAATGCCATTCTCCCAAATCATCCCACCCTCTCCCTCTCCCACAGAGTCCAAAAGACTGTTCTATACATCAGTGTCTCTTTTGCTGTCTCATATACAGGGTTATTGTTACCATCTTTCTAAATTCCATATATATGCGTTAGTATACTGTATTGGTGTTTTTCTTTCTGGCTTACTTCACTCTGTATAATAGGCTCCAGTTTCATCCACCTCATTAGAAATGATTCAAATGTATTCTTTTTAATAGCTGAGTAATACTCCATTGTGTATATGTACCACAGCTTTCTTATCCATTCATCTGCTGATGGACATCTAGGTTCTTCCATGTCCTGGCTATTATAAACAGTGCTGTGGTGAACATTGGGGTACACGTGTCTCTTTCAATTCTGGTTTCCTCAGTGTGTATACCCAGCAGTGGGATTGCTGGATCATAAATATTGTTAAAATTTTGACTGTGGAAAAACCTGACAGCAGAATAAAAATGATGCATTTTTGCAAATAGTTGACAGTTCCTCAGAAAGCTTAACAGTTGCCAATGACCCAGGAATTCTACTAGAGAACTCTACTCCCAGAAGAAATGAAATACGTCCTCACAAAAACATTTATACAAATGATTATAGAAGTTATATGACTAACACCCCAAAGTTGAAAACCACCCAGATGTTCATTAACTAATGAAAGGACGTTGATTTTACAAAAGTGGCATATCCACGTGTGTGCTCAGTTGCTCAGTCATGTCCGACTCTTTGCAAACCCCTGGATTGCAGGCTGCAATACTCCTCTCTCCATGGAATTTTCCAGACTAGAATACTGGAGTGGGTTGCATTTCCTTCTCCAGGGGATCTTCTCAACCCAGGTATCTGACCTGCATCTCCTGTGATTCCTGCATTGACAGATTCGTTGCCACTGGGTCACCTGTAAGGTATATATATGAAGGAATATCATTCAACTATAAAAGGCATGAAATACTGATACACGCTCTATATCAATGAACACTGAAAATATTACCCTAAGTAAAAGAACTCAGTCACAAAAGACCACATAATATATTATTATACCTATATGAAACACCCATAGTATGCAAATATATAGATAAAGTCCATTAGTTGTTATTTAGGGCTAGAGAAGGGTGAGATAAAGGGGATTAAAGGATATGAGCTTTCTTTCTGAGGTGAGGAAAATGTTCTACAATTTACTGCATTGATAGCAGAACACCTTTGGATACACTTAAAACCATTTAATTTTACAATTTAGATGGTGCATAAATTACATCTTAATAATGTAGTTAAAATAGTAGCTGTGATGAGACTCTAGGCAGACACATAAGCAAATGGAGATGATTAGTTGCACATACGGTTAGCCGATGTGGGTAGTGTAGTCTTTGAACTCAGATGACTTTTGCGGTTCGAAAGACTCAAAGGGGAAGAAGGTTCAGGGTATCTAGGAGGTGTCATTTTGATCCACTTAAGGGGTATTTGATCCTCTTGGTGATTGATGAGGACAGAGGTTGGGGAGAGGAGTACCTGTGTTTTAACCTGTGGCACATGAAACAGCTGAGCGATGGGCTTCTTGAGTCTCATTGTGTGAAATGAGGAACTCCTGGTCCATGTCCATGGGCATCAGAGATCAGGAGCCCTTTTCAGAGGACTGACCAGAGGCTCTGAGAACTGCCACAGGGCACGCTGGCCATTGCCCCTCACCTTCTCCTTTTATTCAGAAAACCACTCCTGCCTTTCTCTGTGGTTACTTCCCTGTCAAGTTTTAGTAGACTGCAATATCTGTGAGGTCTTGTGAGTTGAGTTTATTTCTTCCTGAAAGTTAGATAAACAAAACTATCCACTTTGTTTTTCTTTCCTATTTGTGTCTCCACTCTGCTGGACACTTCCATTAACTCTGACTTATAAGATTCCAATTGCTTTGCTCCAGGCTTAAAATTTCCCAAATTTAGTAATATTTGGGCAGTGGCTCCATTCTGGAAACTTAACTGATATGTAAAATGCACTCTGAAATGCTTAACCAACCTCTGAGATATAAAGCAGCTTCAGTCATACCCAACTTTTTGCAACCCCATGGATAGTAACCTGCCAGGCTCCTCTGTCCATGGGGATTCTCCAGGCAAGAATAGTGGAGTGGGTTTCCATGAGCTCCTCCAGGTTATCTTCCTGACCCAGGCATCAAACCCATTGTCTCTTACTGGCAGGCAGGTGCTTTACTACTAGCACCACCTGAGAAGCCCAAAGAAGTCCATGAGTAGGAACCAACAGTCCAGAAGTCAGAGGACTCTGCCTTAGTGACTACGTTTGCAGTGGTTCCAGACAGACTCTTGATGTATGTGTGATGAACAAAACAGAGATGTTATCATATGCTTGACAAGAAGACTAAGACCGTTATATTGGGCTACGGGCTGGCAAGTGTTGACAGGGTGCTCAAGTCCCATCACAGTTGCATCATTACATCAAAAAGTAAATGTGACAATGGTAGGTCTGGATGTAATTGCAAAACAAATCTGAGGATTAATGACTTGCCTGTTACAGGAGGAATCCATATATAAGGCATTTTACTTGGTGTTATTTCTGAACATTAATTTCTTTTCCTATTGTAGAGTCTTGGGTTTCATAGCTATAGGCATTCTGAAAATTGATCCATCAATGAAGAAAAATGCTGACATTTTTTAACCAAAATTGCTTTTATAATTAAAGAGCATGCATTTTGTCTCAAGTGTTTCTAAAGTAAGAAAATAGCTTGCAGGGTAAACTGGGACATGAGTTGCTTTCATTCCACCAAGTAAATCAGTATAAATGAGAAACTGATAAAGTAATTCATTGAGTCAACTCTCAAATTCCAAATGTTCCTTGTGACTCTGAATCCAAATATTCAGTCTGTTTTCTCAGTTTTAATATGAAAAGGGTGATTAATATCACCTCTCAGCTCTGGTTTTCCAGGACTCTATGTCTCTGTGACTGGTCAGGTAGTGCTATTTAAAGGTCAAGAGTGCCCTCTCTGGAGTTAGACATATTTTGAATGGAGCCCTGGTTCCACTATTTACTTTTTTTTTAATTTTGTTTTATTTGACTTTACAATATTGTATTGGTTTTGCCATATATCAAAATGAATCTGCCACAGGTATACATGTGTTCCCCATCCTGAACCCTCTGCCCTCCTCCCTCCCCATATCATCCCTCTGGGTCATCCCAGTGCACCAGCCCCAAGCATCCAGTATCATGCAACGAACCTGGACTGGTGACTCGTTTCATATATGATATTACACATATTTCAATGCCATTCTCCCAAATCATCCCACCCTCTCGCTCTCCCACAGAGTCCAAAAGACTGTTCTGTACATCAGTGTCTCTTTTGCTGTCTCGTATACAGGGTTATTGTTACCATCTTTCTAAATTCCATATATATGCATTAGTATACTGTATTGGTGTTTTTCTTTCTGGCTTATTTCACTCTGTATAATAGGCTCCAGTTTCATCCACCTCATTAGAACTGATTCAAATGTATTCTTTTTAATGGCTGAGTAATACTGCACTTCATAAGTTTTCTAACTTTCCTGTATCGCAGGTACTTAATATGTAATATGGAAGGGTGAACAGAGCCCTCTGCATAAAGAGGTTGTATGAATTAAAGGGAGAACCAATGTAAAACATTTAGCACAGTCCCTTACCTTTTTAATGGAGAAGGAAATGGCAACCCACTTCAGTATTCTTTCCTGGAGAATCCTGTGGACTGGGCAGCCTGGTGGGCTGCTGTCCATGAAGTCACAGAGTCGGACATGACTGAAGCAACTTAGCATGCATGCACGCATTGGAGAAGGAAATGGCAACCTACTCCAGTACTCTTGCCTGGAAAATCCCATGGATGGAGGAGCCTGGTAGGCTGCAGTCCATGGGGTTGCGAAGAGTCGGACACGACCGAGCGACTTCACTTTCACTTTTCACTTTCATGCATTGGAGAAGGAAATGGCAACCCACTCCAGTATTCTTGCCTGGAGAATCCCAGGGACAGGGGAGCCTGGTGGGCTGCTGCCTATGGGGTCGCACAGAGTCAGACATGACTGAAGCGAAG
>NW_011495032.1:9973844-9986939 GCF_000754665.1 Bison bison bison
ATTCTTGCCTGGAGAATCCCAGGGACAGGGGAGCCTGGTGGGCTGCTGCCTATGGGGTCGCACAGAGTCAGACATGACTGAAGCGACTTAGCAGCAGCAGCAGCAGCTTACCTTTTTAAAAGCTCCGTCTTCAAATGCAGTAACACTGGGAATTAGGGCTTCCACATGTGAATTTTAGAGGACACACAGTTCAGTTCATAACATGCCATTCCATAGCACTCAGGAGTATTTTATCTTATGTAAACTATATGGTTACAAAAAAAAGAGTCAGTGCCCAATGGCAAGTCAGAAAACTGTATTGCTTTCTTTGCTTTCAACTAGTTTTTATTTTGTATTTTAGCACTGTGATCTTCGTATCCAAGGTTATTGATATATCTCCCAACAATCTTGATTCCAGCTTGTGCTTCATTCAGCATGGCATTTCGTGCTGGTGGCTTCAACAGTAAAGCATCTGCCCACGATGCGGGAGACCTGGGTTCGATCTCAGGGTTGCAAAGATCCCCTGGAGAAGGAAATGGCCACCCACTCCAGTTCTCTTGCCTGGAAAATCCTGTGGATGGAGGAGCCTGGTAGGCTACAGTCCATAAGATCACAGAGAGTTGGACATGACTGAATGCCTTCACTTTCACCACTTTCCCTCTGCATATAAGTTAAATAAGCAGGGTGACAATACACAGCCTTGATGTACTCCTTTCCTGATTTGGAACCACTGTGTTATCCCATGTCCAGTTCTAACTATTGCTTCTTAACCTGCATATAGATTTCTCAGGAAGCCTCAGATAGGCAGATGACACCACCCTTATGGCAGAAAGAGAAGAACTAGGGAGCCTCTTGATGAAAGTGAGAGAGGAGAGTGAAAAAGTTGGCTTAAAACTCAACATTCAGAAAACTAAGATCATGCCACCCAGTCTCATCACACTTCATGGAAAATAGATGGGGATACAATGGAAATATTGAGAGTTTTTATTTTGGGAAGCTCCAAAATCACTTCAGATGGTGGTTGTAGCAATAAAATTAAAATACACTTGCTCCTTGGAAGAAAAGCTATGACCAACCTAGACAGCATATTAAAAAGCAGAGACATTATTTTGCCAACAAAGATCCATCTAGTCAAGGCTGTGGCTTTTCCAGTAGTCATGTATGGATGTGAGAGTTGGACTATAAAGAAAGTTGAGTGCCTGACGAAGAATTGATGCTTTTGAACTGTGGTGTTGGAAAAGACTCTTGGCAGTCCCTTGGACTGCAAGGAGATCAAGCCAATCAATCCTAAAGGCAATCAGTCCTGAATATTCATTGGAATGATGGATGCTGAAGCTGAAGCTCCAATACTTTGGCCACCTGAAGTGAAGAAATGACTCATTGGAAAAGACCCTTATGCTGGGAAAGATTGAAGGCAGGAGGAGACAGGGATGACAGAGAATGAGATGGTTGGATGGCATCACTGACTCATTGGACATGAGTTACGGTAAGCTCTAGGAGTTGGTGATGGACAGGGAAGCCTGGGGTGCTGCAGTCCCTGGGATCACAAAGAGTCGGACATGACTGAGTGAACTAACTATTAGCACTGTGAACCTATAAACAAACAATTCTTAAAACTAAAGCTTAAACATCAGTGTTTGGAAATCTTTTGGCTATTCTTACTATTGGGGATTCCTATTCAGCTGTCTACCCAGGACCCTGATTGTCACCAGGGTAGTCACCAGGAGGCTCCTTCCCCCTTTCATTCTCCCTGTTCTGCTTTCCATCTTCAACCTACCTCTGTCCCATCTCAAAACCTGTTTTTAAGTGGAAAAATCGAGCCTCATCTTCGCTTAGTGTCTCTTCCAAGACCATATGCTAATGAACCTCCACCTTCAGGTCAATGCACAGCTTTTAGTGCAAGGGGCCAATACTAGAAAAGCTATTAGCTCCACCCTAGAAGATGGAAGGAGAATAGTCAACTTTGATCTTTTTAGTGGTTTTATCTTATTTTTATTGAAGTATATTTAACTTACAATGTCATCTTAAATACTACTGTATAGTAAAGTGATTCAGTTATGTGTATGTGTATATATATATACACACACACACTCTGGAGAAGGAAATGGCAACCCAGTCTAGTATTCTTGCATGGAGAATCCCAGAGACAGAGGAGCCTGGTGGGCTGCTATCTATGGGGTCACACAGAGTAGGACACGACTGCAGCAATTTAGCAGCAGCAGCATATATACTCTTTTATATTCTTTTCATTATGGTTTATCATAGGATATTAAACATAGTTCTCTGTGCTGTAAACTAGGATCTTATTGCTTATCCATCCTACTGGATCTGCTAACCCGAACCTCCCTTCCAAATCCCCAATCTCTTCTGCTTTGGCAACAAGTCTGTTTTCTCTGTCTGTGATTCTGTTTCTATTTCATAGATAAGTTCATTTGTGTTATATTTTAGACTCCACATGTAAGTGATCTCATATGTATTTGACTTTCTGACTTACTTCACTTAGTATGATAATCTCTAGTTGCATGATTTTGTATAGATTTGAAATGGCTAAATTGTAATCGGAGAAAGGCTGCTGAGGCTTGGGCACTGTTTGGAAAAAAAAAATGAGAAAGTCAGAAGAAAACACAAGAACATACCATTTTGTGAAGAAACAAAACAAAAGTTTAATTCTTAAAATACTTGATGAATTCCGACGTTTTTTTAAATTGTATTTCGTAGGTTGTTATGAGCATTACGCTGGTTTCTCAACAACTAGCAGGTTGTTGATCTGAAGTTTGCAAAACACTGGCTTTAAAAAGTTAATTAACCAAAATTCAAGAGCTACTCAAAGTTGTAGACAGGATTCCAACAAGAGTTTGCCCAAGTCAAGAGCCTGCCCAAGCACTATTAAAAGCATGAAAAGTTTGTGTCTTCTCCAGGGGGTGAACAAGTATTCATGAGCCTGCAGGAGTTTTCAGTGAAAGCAACTAACAGAGAAATGGGGAAAAAAAGATCTTTCACCTTTTACCCAGAACTGTTCATGCCTGCCTGTGAGGGCAACAGGATTCTCCTTGAAATGAGAAAGCAGACTGAGTTAGGCAGTTAACTTTGAAGATGCTTCGCACAACTGCTGTTTTAAAGCATTTTTATAAAACTCAACGCTGTCATTAGAACTGTGATCCTTGCACAGTGGTGATGCCGTAGCTCATTAGGCCTGTGTGAGTTGTAATAAATGGAGAGCTGCCATGGTGTGTTTATGCAGCAAGTTTAAGGCCATGGTAAGTACATGGAACAGGGTTTTTTTGTTTTTTGTTTTTTTTCCTCCCCTCCATTAGAATTCCTCCAATCTTGGGTTAAGTACACACACACATACAATTACCTCACAACCACTGATATATAAAGATATACCCAACCTCCAAAAGACAAGTGGGAATTAAAAAAAAAAAAAAAAACTCAATAGTAGTAAAAAGTAGAGCTTAGTAGAATCAGGGCAAAGTCTTTAGAAAGAAGGTAAGTAATAGAAGCAGCTCCAGTGCTCTGTCTGTACTTCTAGCTAAGAGATTTTTCAAGGACCTGGCTCCCATACTGACAAAGAAAGCATTCATTTATGAAGACATTAAAGGAGAAAGACTCAAACTCTACCCACAGATCTCCCACTGCCCCACCACTGAAGTCGAAAGGACCACCCACAGTGGCTTCCTCTCCTGCATTGGGACTTGGACCCTGATTGTATATTGTTCTTAAGTCAATGCATGGTCTCCCCTGAACAAGACAGCATGAGCTGCATTTGGCAAGAATGAGGTGACAGATGGGATACGTGAACATGAAGAAAACCATACATACTGCACAATATTTCAAATATTAGGCATAGACTTTGCTATTTCCTCTTTCTCTCTTCACAAGAAAACAACAGAGACTCTCCAGGTCTTCTCACATAACTCCTCAAATGATATTTGAATTTATTTTACCATGTTATCCCAAAACAAGGATCAGACTGCTGCTGCTGCTGCTAAGTCTCTTCAGTCGTGTCTGACTCTGTGTGACCCCATAGACAGTAGCCTACCAGGCTCCTCTGTCCCTGGAATTCTCCAGGCAAGAATACTGGAGTGGGTTGTCATTTCCTTCTCCAATGATCAGACTATGGTGTTTTAAAAACATTTTCATTTTTTTTGTGGGTTGATATTTTTGTAAATTGCAAAACAACCTGGATGATGAGTTCATTTAAATTTTTTATAAAAATTTATCAATGTTTCTCTTATTTCCTCATCTTAACTCATGTAAGACTGGCAATAAAAAAATTACATTACTGGTCTAACCTATGTTTGAATACCTCCATTGTTACTACAATGAATACTGGAGTGGGTTGTCATTCTCTTCTCCAGGAGACCTTCCCAACCCAAGGGACTGAACCTAGGTCTCCTGCATTGCAGGCAGATTCTTTACTGTCTGAGCCACCAGGAAAGCCCCTAAAGTTCCTTCTGTCTTGTGACAATTTGATTGTATTTTCTGTACACAGAGAGAGTGGAAACAGGGAGCTAGGCATTCATCTGGGTGATGGAAAAATAAAGATGACTAAGTGTGTCATCAGGATCTGTGTGTGGAGGGGCTCTCAGCCCAGCCTAGAAAGCTGATGTTTCAGTGAAGTCTTCCAGAAGAGAGAGTCCAGTTTTGAGGGAAGAATAGAAATTCATCAGATGTGATAAGAAAAAGAACACTTTTTTGAGCAGATCAAACAGCATGATTAAACATGAAAATATGAATAAGTGTTCAAAAAAAGCAGTTTTGTGTATAGGAGATTAAAGAGCCCTCTTTCTCGCTCTTTCTTCTTTCCATATGACCAATATGATATAGAGCTATACTGCTCTCACTGTAGCTTCTAGCAATTGGTTTTAGCTTTACTTATGGGGATCAATGTCAGTTAGGACTTTACCATCATTAATAGCCAAAAGAAAGCAAGAGGGAGATGGGGGAGAAGAAAAAGAAGAGGAAGAAGGGATGACAGAGGCAGACAAAGCATAATAGGAAGAAGAAGAGGAAGAGAAAGGAGAAGAGTAAGAGAGGGCATGGGGAAAGGAAGAAAGGAAAGAATCTCAAAGCAAATTAGCTCTAAGAAAATAAATATAATTATTTCAAATATCACAGAAAAGGCATCATTTTCCGTTCTCAGAATCTCCCACCAATTTCCCCCTTAGTTTAATTTGCCACATTCCTATAACCTAAACACAGTGATAGGGCATGAAAACATATGCATACTGTAGAACTTCTCACATTTTACTCCAGAACTGTCTCTCTGGTGAATCCCACATCAGTGACATTAGGAAAGAGTTATTTATCTGCTTCAGACACTCCTCATACCACCCTTTGCCTAATCCATGAGTGACCTCACTCCCACATGGCTCATCTTTGAGGTTTCAGATTTCCATCTCTGGAGACAGTGACTCTCTCTTTTTGGTTCATGTTAAGTTCTTCTAGTGTATATTTACACTTCACTCTCTCTTTCTCTTTTTTTTTTTTGCTTCCTTCTTTCATAAATAAGTTAATGAGAATTGTAACTGTACTATAACTGTGAAGTCTCACTTTCCCACTAGAATGAAAGACCTATGAAAGTAGAGAAATAATATGTTTTGTCTTTCTAGGCATAATAGTGTGCTTCTGCATATTAGTCATTTAATAAATACTTGCATATGAGTATGTAAACTCTTCAAATAATATTAATAAAGGTAAAACTTTCTGAGTATTTACTCTGTGATAGTTTGGAGACAACCATAATGAAAAAGGAAGGAAAGAAGAGGTGAAGTAAATTGTCCAAAATGACACAGCTAAACAAGTAGTAAAGCTGGGATTTGAATATTGACAACTTGACCATAGAATATCGGGAGAAATATCAATAACCTCAAATATGCAGATGACACCACAGTTATGGCAGAAAGTGAAGAAGAACTAAAGCGCCTCTTGATGAAAGTGAAAGAGGAGAGTGAAAAAGTTGGCTTAAACCTCAACATTCAGAAACTAAGATCATGGCATCTGGTTCCATCACGTCATGGCAAATAGGTGGTGAAACAGTGTCAGACTTTATTTTTCTAGTCTCCAAAATGAAGTCAAGGGTATGGTTTTTCCAGTGGTCATGTACGGATGTGAGAGTTGGACTATAAAGAAAGCTGAGCACCGAAGAATTAAGTTTTTGAACTATGGTGTTGGAGAAGACTCTTGAGAGTCCCTTGGACTACAAGGAGATCCAACCAGTCCATCCTAAAGGAGATCAGTCCTGGGTGTTCACTGGGAGGACTGATGTTGAAGCTGAAACTCCAATACTTTGGCCACCTGATGCGAAGAGCTGACTCATTTGAAAAGACCCTGATGCTGGGAAAGATTGAGGGCAGGAGGAGAAGGGGATGACAGAGGATGAGATGGTTGGATGGCATCACCTACTCAATGGACATGGGTTTGGGTGGCCTCCAGGAGTTGGTGATGGACAGGGAGGCCTGGCATGCTGCGATTCATGGGGTCACAAAGAATCGGGCACAACTGAGCAACTGAACTAAACTGAATTGACCATAGAATAAAAAGCACCTACCATGCTCTTGTGTGTGCCTACGTGCTAAGTTGCTTCAGTCGTGTCTGACTCTGTGCAATCCTATGGACCATAGTCCACCAGTCTCCTCTGTTCATGGGATCCTCCAGGCAAGAGCAGTGGAGTGGGTTGCCATGCCTTCCTCCAGGGTAGCTTCCCAACCCAGGGATCAAACCCATCTCCTGTGGCTTCTGCTTTGCAGGCAGATTCTTTATCTCTGAGCCACCAGGGAAGCCCACCATATTCTTGTAACTCTGAGTAATTCACTCTAATAAAAACCCAAACAACATAAGCAAACCAGGCTCTGGCTCTTTCTCCTGTCTGGACTTACATCTTTGATGCCCACACTTCTCCAATTTATTTAACACTTCCAAAATCTTTACTGAGAGGGAAAAGGAGTATTTGGATTAAAATAAATTCGAAGTCTATGTCTTAGAAAGTCTTGACTATGACTTTACCTCTAGAAACAGTAGTGTATAGCTGAGACCCCAGAGTCTTGAATGCAGGGACAGATTCCATAAGAAAGAAAGCTCTGTAACATACCATTTAAGGAAGGGGAGAGAATGGGAGGCATGGTTTTGATGGTATCGAACACTAAAATTAGTCCCTCAACACTGTCACCGCCATCCTTGTAAGCTTCTACACTGAGGACTTTACAGGACCATCTGGGTCACAGGTGAAGAGAGATTCTATGACATGTCCACTTGATCTACTGGGGAAAATGGTCTTCCTACAACACTGTTTGCCCTGTAATGCCACAGATCAGACACCAAAGCCCAATTTGTTGCTGCTGCTTTCTTTAATTTTGATTTTTTAAATCAATGGTTTATCATGGAAGTTAGTGTCCCTTGGTTCTGCCAGAGACAGGACAGTATGAATATGTGTGTGTATGTGTGTGTGTGTTGGGGGGCTGCGCAGGGAGTGGGGAGCGTGGAACAAAGCTCTCTTACCTGAAGGGAATTTTTCTTGGTAGAGGAAATTATTTTGTTTGGGGGAAAAAGCCTTGATAAGCTGAGAAGGAAGAGAGTGAAGTTGTGAATGTTGGCAAGAAGCAAGAAAGAGTAGAAAACACTCAAGGGATAGGCTCCACAACTTTGGCACTTGGTCTGTGCTCCATGAAGGAGGAAGAAGGCCAGAGTGGGGAAGGATGAGAGAACAGCAGGTGTGGGGTGGTGAGGATTAGAACTTGAAGGTAAGTTTCTCCATAGAGAGAAACACCCAAGGAAAGGCCAAAGGGTAGGCAAGCCAAAGGACACTTTAAACCAGAAAATGTTTAATATTCAATTTGGAGGCTTTATCCAGCTGTGATGTGAGCTTTACCCCTTCTCGCTGCCACCCTTCCTCAATTCAAACAGAATCTGCAAACACATATGACATATTGAAAATTCATTTTTGTTTTTTTCAAAATATTTTATGGAAAGAAAGGTGAAGTTCCCTGCCTGATGTGACATTGTGTAGGAACAAACAGCACATATAAACAAACAAAACATAATAAGATTTAATTAGGAGAAAGTAAAAAACTTGCTGCCCAGGAGACCACAGGATGATACCAACTGGAATTCTAAGAAATCCTGAAGAAGAATTTGGACTTTTTCAGGCTTGGAATTGGTTCATTTGATTTTATTTAGGGCTCAGTGCACTAGGACTCCCAGAATGATTTCTGCTTTTCCAGAGAATTAAAATTAATGATGGTTTTCTGCATGATACATTTATTTATTCCTATTTGCCTGATCCTACAAGAGATTGGCAACAAGCCAAAATATGTTTTAGCTTGGCAGATACATGGATGGCATTTATGCATTTTGGTGTTCATGTGAAATGCTGTTGGCAGGGAAAGCTTGTTGAAAATAAAAGTGCCAACTTAAGCATTCTGTATCAATATGCTGATTATTGGTGAACATTTTTAGTCATACATCCAGAATACATATCTCTATGTGTTTCCTCTGCTCATAGTGTATCAGCTCAAATAAACCTTAAAATAGAAAGTTCTTATATAAACAATTAGACTCAGATTATGTTACTTCTTGATAATAAAGTAGCTAGTATTTATAGTGCACCTGCCACCTTCCTGGAATTGAGGTTTACACCTTATCTGATTTAAACCTCAGCTAGTGGACACCAGTGTCCATGTGTAGCTGAGGACTCTGGGGTTCAGGACAGTGAAACTATTGACAGGCAACACAGCTCTCGAGCAAAACGCATACATTTTGAACCGAAGTGTGTCTGTCCCAAATTCCATTCGCTATCTACTAACTATATCTTAAGATGTAGTTTGCTAATGACACCTACAAATACATGTAAGTGAATATATTTAAATGTACAACTTGATTCATTCATCTTGAAAAAACACATGAGGTTTAGCTACTTTCTTCTGTCTAAGAGAATAGGTTCCCAGAAGGTTTTCCAGGTCACCAAGGTGGCTGAGGTTTTCTCAGTAATGGAAAGCTAGATGTAATGAGAAAGAAAAGAAAAATGTAAATCCATTATTTTCTTCTTTTTAGTAACAAGGAGAATATGTGCACTTTTACTTCTTTTTTGGGCTTCACTGATAACTCAGTTGGTAAAGAAACCACCTGCAATGCAGGAGACCCCGGTTCGATTCCTGGGTTGGGAAGATCTGTTGGAGAAGGGCTAGGCTACCCATTTCAGTGTTCTAGGTCCTCCCTTGTGACTCAGCTGGTAAAGAATCTCCTGCAATGAGGGAGACTTGGGTTTGATCCCTGGGTTGGGAAGATCCCCTAAGAAAGGGAAAGGTTACCCACTCCAGTATTCTGGCTGGAGAATTCCATGAACTGTATAATCCATGGGATCATAAACAGTCGGACATGACTGAATGACTTTCACTTCAGTTCTTTCTACTCATCACCTTCCATCCTTGTGGCCAGTTTGAGAAAAGTTAATAACTGGATGCTTGCACTCCTGATGATATGTTATATTTTAACAGCATGGAGCCTTAAGGTCCATAGTTTGATAGCTGGAGAAGGAAGAATGGAAGGAAGGAGGGAAGGAAGGAAGGAAGGAAAGAAGCAAAGAAGGAAGAATGGCTGGAAGGAAAGAGAAAGATAATGCCACAAACAGAAAGACTTTTCAATATTAGACAGTGGAATTAGCAAAGAATGTGTTATGCTTTCACCCTCCACTCATTATTAAACCTACATATTTCTGAAAACTTTCAAATTGTTAGGAATTATTATTGACAGTCAAAACTTGAACGTTCTCACTCATTTCACCAGGGTAAATGTCAAGTATATCTGTTTCTATATGTGTATTGGTACATACATACACACTGCTGCTGCTAAGTTGCTTCAGTCGTGTCCGGCTCTGTGCGACCCCTTAGATGGCAGCCCACCAGGCTCCTCTGTCCCTGGGATTCTCCAGGCAAGAACACTGGAGTGGGTTGCCATGTCCTTCTTAAATGCATGAAAGTGAAAAATGAAAGTGAAGTCGCTCAGTCGTGTCCGACTCTTAGCGACCCCACGAACTGTAGCCTACCAGGTTCCTCTGTCCATGGGATTTTCCAGGCAAGAATACTGGAGGGGGTTGCCATATACTTTTCCAGGGGATCTTCCCAACCCAGGGATCGAACCCGGGTCTCCTGCATTGTAGGCAGACGCTTTACCATCTGAGCTACCAAGGAAGGCCTGCATAAAGACGGAGGAGCCTGGTGGGCCGCGGTCCATGGGGTCGCTAAGAGTCAGACACAACTGAGCGACCTGGTGGGAATCTGTATGTATGTTAATCATAAAGTCAACAAGATATCTAATGGGTTGGATGTGAAGTTGAAGAAAAGTAAGGTGGTATGTGAACTGAGCAAAAAGGAAAAGCAAGGATGGAACCTCTTTGAGCTCAGCTACTCTCTTCTGTGTGTGTGTGCTCTCTTGTGTCTGACTCTCTGTGGCCCCATGGGCTATAGTCCTTCAGGCTCTTCTGTCCATGGAATTTTCCAGGCAAGAATACTGCAATGAGTTGCCATTTGCTACTCTCTTCTGATGTATATGTAAGTTTCAATCTTTTGTTAACTGAGGGGCCATGGTTTAAAACCTAACACAGACATAATGATCACAGAATATCAAAATTAGAATGGACATAGAGATTACTTGTGCCCCTTTATTTTACTGATATGGAAACAAAAGCTTAGGGAGGCAAGCATCATTCCTTTGAGACTTCATTCTCCTTTCACCCAGTTTTTCAAAATGTCAACTGGTACCAAGTGGAACATACACAGTGACATACACAACTCCTAAGTGTCAGCTAGGTGGTGTCCACATGTGCACACTCATATAATCAGCACCTAGATCAAGAATTTCAACAGCATCTCAGAAATTCCTTCATCCTGCATCCTAGTGACTGTTTTCCCTCTGAAACAATAACCACTCTTTCTAGTCCTCTAAAACCATCAATTTTGCCTCTTTTTAAACTTAAAAATATAAAGCCAATTGATATATCTTTTCATTCAGCAATATTTGCTTGAGACTCACATGTGTTGTAAAATGTGATTATAGTCTACTTATTTTCATTGTAAAAGGTTGTTCCATAAATACACATAGGATTAATTCAGTTTGCTGTTAACAGACATTTGGCTGTCCTTTTTTTTTTTTTTGGCTACTATGTTTAGTGCTGCTATAAATATTTTTGCACATGTTCAATGTACTATTTTATTTTTTACCTGGAGCTATATGACATTATCAATTATAGCTTCATCTCTCTCCCAATAACACAGTGGCTTTGCAAATACATTTTTATTTGACCATTGACTTTAGCATGTGATATCCAGGACAATATGTCATCAGCTACATTTATGAAAATAAAACTTTGTTTCCCTCTCAAAGATGTGATTTCGCCAACTCTCTTATTTTTACAGATTTTCTAAAAGGAAGCAGAATGCTATTCTTTTTTTCTTAATTTTTTGTTGGTATATATTTAATTTACAATGTTATGTTAGTTTCAGGTGTACAGCAAAGTGATTCAGCTATACGTATACACATATCCACTCTTTTTAACATTCTTTTCCCATATAGCTTATTACAGACTGTTGAGTAAAGTTCACTATGCTATAGAGTAGGTGCTTACTAGTTATCTATTTTATGTGTATTTGTGTGTATATGCCAATCCCAGTTTCCTAATTTATCCCTGCCCTCCCTACCCTCCTGGTAAGCATAAATTTGTTTTCTACATCTGTGACTTTATTCAGTTTTGTAAATAAGTTCATTTGTACTTTTTTTTTTTTTTTTTGGATTCTACATTTTAGCAATATCTATGATATTTCTCTTTCTCTGACTTACTTCAACAGTATGAAAATCCCTAGGTCCATCCATCCTGCTACAAATGCATTATTTTCTTCTTTTTATGGCTGAGTGATATTCTTATGCAAAGATAATTGGCAGCTGAAGAGTACTCAGAAAGATATGAATCCCATATTGTGTGATTCAGTACTCAGGCTTGGCTATAAATTAAAGAACATGGAAGAGTGAATATTATTACTCCAAAGGGAGAAGTTGGTTGAGAAGAAAATGAATAGTATGATAATAAAAATTACTTGATGATAATAACACAAGCTATAATTTGTTGAGGTAGGCTGTGTTCAGTTCAGTTCAGTTCAGTCACTCAGTCGTGTCCGGCTCTTTGCAATCCCATGAATCGCAGCACACCAGGCCTCCCTGTCCATCACCAACTCCCGGAGTTCACTCAGACTCACGTCCATCGAGTCAGTGATGCCATCCAGCCATCTCATCCTCTGTCGTCCCCTTCTCCTCTTGCCCCCAATCCCTCCCAGCATCAGAGTCTTTTCCAATGAGTCAACTCTTCACATGAGGTGGCCAAAGTACTGGAGTTTCAGCTTTAGCATCATTCCCTCCAAAGAAATCCCAGGGCTGATCTCCTTCAGGATGGACTGGTTGGATCTCCTTGCAGTCCAAGGGACTCTCAAGAGTCTTCTCCAACACCACAGTTCAAATGCATCAATTCTTCAGTGCTCAGATTTCTTCACAGTCCAATTCTCATATCCATACACGACCACTGGAAAAACCATAGCCTTGACTAGACGGACTTTTGTTGGCAAAGTAATGTCTCTGCTTTTCAATATGCTATCTAGGCTGTGTAGCATAGTGATTAATAGAATGGTATCTGGGCCCAGACTGCTTGCTTAGAATCTCAATTTCACCACTTTCTAATGATATTAACTTATTCTGCCTCAGTGTTTATCATCTCTCCAATATGAGAAATAACTGCACCTATTTCAGAAGGTGTTGATTGAACGAGGTAACATGCATAAAGGACTGAGAACTCTAAAATATAGTATAAACCTATATCTTACTATATTTTAGAATTCTCAGTTCTCTTCAGTGCAAAAGACCTGGATTTGACCACCGAGTTAGGAAGATTCCCTGGAGACGGGAATGTGAAAAGTTGTTGCTGAACCATGAAAAGACGCCGGGATTCTTAGCCTCTGGAGGAGTTCAATCCTGGGCCAGAGATGAGGCTTGATCGCTAAGAGCTTCTGTGTAATAAAGTTTTATTAAAGTGTAAAGGAGATAGAGAAAGCTTCTGACATAGGCATCAGAAGGGGG
>NW_011495032.1:9987039-9991858 GCF_000754665.1 Bison bison bison
TCAGAAGGGGGCAGAAAGAGTACCCCCTTGCTAGTGTTAGCAGTGGAGTTATATACTCTCCAATGAATCAAAAGAATGTCTGGAGGTTGTAAAGACCCAGACCTACTCCTGTAATTTACATTTTAAGATAAACAGGATTAGCCAGAAGGTTTAATCCAGAGACTGTCCTCAGGCAGGATCCATTATTGTTATATAATCCTAAGGAATGTAGAGGAAAAAGAAAGTTTGTCCGTTCTTCCTCCTTGAGAATTCCAGACCTCTCTCTCCTTGGGGACCCCTAGATTTCTTATCAACCTGCCTAGGAAATGACTCTTTCAAATGGTTACACATTCCATTATTCTTTCTTGGAGAATTCCATGGACAGAGGAGCCTGGCAGGCTACAGTCCATGGGTCTGCGAAGAGTCGGACACAACTAGGCTAGTTACACTTTGGTTTTCACATACATGCTTTGAGTTACTATTAGTTATCATTTTTGACCATGTGCATACATTATTTTTAATTATTTTTACAACCTCTCAAGAGAGACAAAATTATCCCTGAATCTATATAAAGTATCTTTTTCCTAATGGAAAAAGTAAGTCTTCAGAGTGTTTCACAATTTTGAGCAAGTTTTAAGACTCCAAATTACTAGATACAGATGTCCAAATCCTCATTCCTGGATCACAGCCATGACAAGACTTGCCAAAATTGTAGACCAAACAGTGATCTCTCATTTTGGTTGTCTTGAAATGTCATGGTAAAGAAAATGACAAAAATAAAGAGATGCATGATTTTTTAAATTTTCTGCACAGAATCTTTTTAAGTTATATGAAAGTTCATTTTAGTTATAATTTTAAAATGCTTTTAATAGTAAATTCAGAAGATTTTGTACTAGTACGAGGTCAAATCTCTGACTAAACACAATGAAAATCCTGCACAGAATGATTCAAGAAACTATCTCTGTGTGTTAGTAAATCAGTCGTGTCCAACTCTTTACAGCTCTGCAGATTGTACCTCACCAGGTTCATGGGATTCTCCAGGCAAGAATACTAGAGTGGGTAGTCATTCCCTTCTCCAGGGTATCTTCCCAACCCAGGAATTGAACCTGGATCTCCTGCATTACAGGCAGATTCTTTACCATCTGAGTCACCATTCTGAAAAGTCAATAAAAACAGAAAGATTGAGGTGGGAAATAAGATTTTTGAACTGCTGCTGCTGCTAAGTCACGTCAGTCATGTCCGACTCTGTACGACCCTATAGACGGCAGCCCACCAAGCTCCCGTCCCTGGGATTCTCCAGGCAAGAATACTGGAGTGGGCTGCCATTTCCTTCTCCAGAACTACTACTGAGATAAAAGCAAGTTTCTCCCCCTCCCCATTGGCTTTTTCTAGTCTAAATTCAAAGACGGCATGATCCTTAGGTTGTGCACCAACTATGGACAGAAATAACATAAAAATGAAATCTATATTTCTGGTACAAGTAATAGGATGGGAAATACTTATAATAGGAGTTGGGGTGGATATAATAGAAAGCTCACTATTTGGGCCGGGGGAGTTGTTGTCAGTATTTTATCTTAACCTGGCCCTCGGGCAATCCCACATGGCACAGAGCCACAGGAAACTGAAAGATACCTATGACTCCAAGGGAGGAATATCTGTGTTCTTAAAGAGTTTGGGGAAATTCCATTGTTTTGTCTCCTTACTTCTCTCCCAGCCCTAAAGAACAAAGTGCTTAGAAAGTTCACAACAAAACAGGGAAATTAAATCTTAGTCATATTCTCAGAAAATCAGATGGAGGATCTCCAGGTACAGTAAAGTTTCAGAAAGATCATAATGGGATGGGATCTTAAGAAAATGATCCCATAAACTTGTCTATGAACTTCTGAGATCATCCCAAATCTGGATATATACCAATCCCTAGAGCATACAAATACCTTGAGAACTGAACTAAAGCACTGACCATTACCAAAGTAGCAGAAGTGCCACTGAGTATTGCACATGGAGAAGACCTGAAGAAAACAACAAAGGCTCTGAAAATGTACTTGGTGTTGAAATCAGCCTCAGATATATAGGAAGTTGGATGCTGAAGGTAGCATGGGTGATTGCTTGCTGTATCATAAAAAGCAATATTGTCAGTAGATCTTTGAGATTCATAATATAGTATTCAAAGTTCACAGATAGAGTCCATAACATCCCAGCACATAATGGACCAGGAAATCCCCACATCTCACAAGGGGGAAAGAATCAATGTCAATTCTGAGATGACATAGACGTTGAAACAAAGATTTTGCAGTACCTATTTTAAATATAGTACAAGTTAAGGGTGAATACTTTTGAAACAACTGAAAAGATAGAATTTCTCAGAAGAAAAGACAGAAAAATATAAAAAGAGACAAAATGGAACTTTTATTAATATAAAGCATAATAACATAATAAAACTTAAAAAAATCACTGGGTGAGTTCAATAGCAGGTGGAGATAACAGAATAAAGAATTTATAAATTTAAAATATATCAACAGAAATCTAATATGAAAAACAAATTGGAAAAAGGATGGAAAAATTGACAGAGCCTAAGGGACTTGTGAAATAAAGTAAAAACTCTAACATTCATGTTATCAGAGTCCCAAAAGCAGGGGACACCAGTATGACACAGAAAAAATTAAATTAAAAAAAAAGAAAAATGGTTGGCAAAATATTTATATTAAAAGATGCAACAATTTCAAATTCAAACAAGATAAATTCAAAATGTCCATGCTCTTGTTGTTTTTCAGTCTCTCAGTCATGTCCAGTTCATTGTGACCCCGTGGACAGCAGCATACCAGACTTCCCTGTCTTTCACTACCTCTGGGAGTTTGCTCAAACTCACGTCCATTGTGTCGATGACACCATCCAACCATGTCATCCTCTTTCACCCCCTTTACCTCCTGCCCTCAATTTTTCCCAGCATCAGAGTCATTTTCAATGTGTGGGTTCTTGGCATCAAGTAGCCAAAATATTGGAGATTCAGCATCAGTCCTTCCAATGAATATTCAAGGTTGATTCCCTTTAGCATTGACTGGATTGATCTCCTTGTTATCCAAGGGACTCTCAAGATTCTTCTACAGCACCACAGTTCAAAAGCTCCATGCTCTGATATATTGTAATAGAATAGTTGAAAACTTTAAATAAATAACACGTTGAAAGCAGCTATAGAAAATCAACACATTACTTATAGAGAAGTAATAATTCAAATGATTGCCAATGTGTTTTTTAAAAAATCCAGAGATAGCGGGAAATAGTAAAACGTTTTTAAAGTGGTTAAAGTAAAAAGCTGTGAACTCAGAATCTATATCCATCAAAAATATCCTTAAGGAATAAAGGTGTAATAAAGAAATTCTTAGATGAAATAAAAAAAGAAAACATACCATTTGTCAGCAGCAGAACTACTCTAAAAGAAATGCTAAAGGAAGTCTTTCACATAAAAGGAAAATTATACCAGATGGAAACTTAAAAAGCAACACAAATGTTAAATAATGGTTCAATTTTAAATAGCTGTTTAAGTACAAATATACTAGAATTCTCTTATTAAGTTCTTTAAAATTTGTATGGCTGTTGAGAATATGAGAAAAATAATAACAGTACCTGATGAAATTTTTAACATATGTAGATATAATACAAATGAAGACTACAACATAAAGTGAGGAGTACATCAAAACCTCTATGATGTAAGGTTTCTACATATCATCTACATTTTACTTGCAGTGATAGATATTAATTCTAAGTAGAATGTGAAACATTGAGCATATATTTTAACTTCAAGAACAACTGCTAAAACACTATACAAAGAGATAAAATGAAAGACATAATGGTTAAATTAAAAAGAGATACTAAATAATATTAAAATACTACAAAATAAGACATAAATGGAAATGAGAGGAACAAAACACAGAGGAAACAGAAAAAGACAGATAATGACATTATAGACAAATCTAAAAATATAAACTACTGTATTAAGCATAAATGGTTTATACATCAAGTAAAATGTGAAAGTGGATTAAAAAAGAAAGGTGAAATCATATAGTCTCTAAGAAGCTCAAACATAACAATAAAAGTGAAAGGATAGAAAGTAATTTACCATGGAAACACTAAACGAAAAAAAATTGAAATGATGGAAGACAATCCTCCCTAGATATTCTTCATTCCTGCACCTCTCACAAACTGGACACTAACTGACATTTGTTTCACAATATCTTTACAGTAATTTTCCTATATTGAATGGTCATTGAAGATAGACACAGTATCCTACTCTGGACCAAAAGGCAGGCATATAACAGCCCACTTTAAAAGATGTGAGTGCCCTAAACTCAGATTTCTTCATGTATCATACAGCCTAATGCTTAAGGTCCATTCATATTTCCCTTTGGAAATAAAGGCTGGGAACCTGATGAAAAGTGCTAAATTTATGGATACTGCTATTACTGAGATACAATTTGCCTTCCATCTGTTGCATCTGACACAATATTTTTGTGCCTTCTATAGAACTGTAGTAAGGTAACTACTAGCTTACAAGCAGAAGAAAGTCTCAGATTCTCACAGATCTTGAAATGGAGTGGGTACACAATGAAGATCATGGCATCTGGTCCCATCACTTCATGGGAAATAGATGGGGAAACAGTGGAAACAGTGTCAGACTTTATTTTTTTTGGGGGGGGGGTCCAGAATCACTGCAGATGGTGACTGCAGCCATGAAATTAAAAGACGCTTACTCCTTGGAAGGAAAGTTATGACCAACCTAGATAGCGTATTAAAAAGCAGAGACATTACTTTGCCAATAAAGGTCCATCTAGTCAAGGCTACGGTT
>NW_011495032.1:9991958-10004597 GCF_000754665.1 Bison bison bison
TAGTCAAGGCTACGGTTTTTCCAGTGGTCATGTATGGATGTGAGAGTTGGACTGTGAAGAAAGCTGAGTGCTGAAGAATTGATGCTTTTGAACTGTGGTGTTGGAGAAGACTCCTGAGAGTCCCTTGCACTGTAAGGAGATCCAACCAGTCCATTCTAAAGGAGATCAGCCCTGGGATTTCTTTGGAAGGAATGATGCTAAAGCTGAAACTCCAGTACTTTGGCCACCTCATGCGAAGAGTTGACTCATTGGAAAAGACTCTGATGCTGGGAGGGATTGGGGGCAGGAGAAGGGGACGATAGGGGAAGAGATGGCTGGATGGCATCACCGACTCGATGGACATGAGTTTGAGTGAACTCCGGGAGTTGGTGATGGACAGGGAGGCCTGGCGTGCTGTGTTTCATGGGGTCGCAAAGAGTCAGACATGACTGAGCGACTGAACTGAACTGAACTGAACATTAGTGTTAAAGTATACTTCAGAACAAGGACAACTGGGGATAAAGCAGCATATTATATAATAACAAAAATGCCAGTTCACCAGGAGACTATATTATTTCTAGATGACTGGACACCACATAACAGGACTCAAAATATCTGAACAAAAACTGATCAAATTAAAAGAGAAAACATACAGATCTATAATTTTAGTTGGAAACATCAATATTCTTCTCCCATGAATAGAACGAACAAGTAGATAAAATATTAGAAAGAAAAAAATATAAGAACTAAGAAACACTATCAACCAAATGGAATCTAACTGACTTGAATAAAACACTCCATATAACCATAGCAAATCACAAATTATTTTTAAGTGTACATGAAATCTTCACAGTCCTGAATATTCATTGGAAGGACTGATGCTGAAACTGAGATTCCAATCCTTTGGCCACCTGGTGTGAAGAACTGACTCATTGGAAAAGACCCTGATGCTGGGAAAGACTGAAGGCAGGAGGAGAAGGGGACAACAGAGAATGAGATGGCATCATCATTGACTCGATGGACATGAGCTTGAGCAAGCTCCGGAAGCTGGTGAAGGATAGGGAAGCCTGGCGTGTGCTGCAGTCCTTGGGTCACAAAGAGTCAGATACGACTGAGAGACTGAACTGAACTGAATCTTCACAAAGTTAGACTATATCCTGGGTTATAAAACAACCTTACTAACCTATTTCAAGTTTATGGACTAATTTTTGAAATTAACAACCTATTGACCAGAGACATATTAATATGCCTTTTGGTATCCAAATGTTATTGAACAGAGTGTTTGAATATTCAGTTACATAACAAATCACTGGCCATGGGTGTTAGTTTCCACAAAAATCTCTTAGTCAATAATCTGTTAAGAACAAAAAGAAATATTGAAAATCTCCAAATATTTGGGAAACAAAACAATACACTTATGAATAATCCATCAGTCAAAGAGGAAGAGTTGGGAGAATGATAGCACTAGAACTACACAGCCAAAAAAGATAATCATTTTTGTTTTATATAAATTATAGCATTTATAATGCAAAGCTTAAAAATACAAAAAGTACTGTAGACAAAGAGGCAAAAATATCTATTATTTTTAGCTACTAGATATATCATCTTGTATGAAATTTTGAGTCTTTTTAGAGCAAAGTATAAAGATACCAACTTACTGGAAGTTTGCCAAAGGAGCAGTTCCTCCAGTGCTATAATGCAGCTTTAGCTGATAATAAGAGGGCCCGAAGGCCTAAGGTAAATTGGAAATGGTAATGTTAATCATAAAAATATTGGTGCATTGAATACACTTGTGAAGGCACCCATAATTCTCACTGCAAATACCTTGTTTATGTTTAAAATAGTAAGAATGGAGGTCCTGAAGAAAACATAATATAGTACTTAGTAGCTTATGATTCTGAACTATTACATAAAATCCCTGAGCCTTAGCTTCCTCATTTTAAAAATAGAACTAGTAGTAGTAACTGTTTCACTGTACTGTTAGAAAGAGAAAATTAAATCTGTGTAAAGCTCTTGGGAAACCTATATGCAGGTCAGGAAGCAACAGTTAGAACTGGACATGGCTCCAAATAGGAAAAGGAGTATATCAAGGCTGTCTATTGTCACCCTGCTTATTTAACTTCTATGTAGAGTACATCATGAGAAACACTGGGCTGGAAGAAGCACAAGCTGGAATCAAGATTGCCAGGAGAAATATCAATAACCTCAGATATGCAGATGACACCACCCTTATAGCAGAAAGTGAAGAGGAACTAAAAAGCCTCTTGATGAAAGTGAAAGAGCAGAGTGAAAAAGTTGTCTTAAAGCTCAACATTCAGAAAACTAAGATCATGGCATCTGGTCCCATCACTTCATGGGAAATAGATGGGGAAACAGTGGAAACAGTGTCAGACTTTATTTTTCTGGGCTCCAAAATCACTGCAGATGGTGACTGCAGCCATGAAATTAAAAGATGTTTACTCCTCGGAAGGAAAGTTATGACCAACCTAGATAGCATATTCAAAAGCAGAGACATTACTTTGCCAATAAAGGTCCATCTAGTCAAGGCTACGGTTTTTCCTGTGGTCATGTATGGACGTGAGAGTTGGACTGTGAAGAAAGCTGAGTGCCAAAGAATTGATGCTTTTGAACTGTGGTGTTGGAGAAGACTCTTGAGAGTCCCTTGGACTGCAAGAAGGTCCAACCAGTGCATCCTAAAGGAGATCAGTCCCGGGTGTTCATTGGAAGGACTGATGCTAAAGCTGAAACTCCAGTACTTTGGCCACCTCATGCGAAGAGTTGACTCATTGGAAAAGACTCTGATGCTGGGAGGGATTTGGGTCAGGAGGAGAAGGGGATGACAGAGGATGAGGTGGCTGGATGGCATCACCAACTTGACGGACATGAGTTTGAGTGAACTCCAGGAGTTGGTGATGGACAGGGAGGCCTGGCGTGCTACGATTCATGGGGTTGCAAAGAGTCGGACACGACTGAGGGACTGAACTGAACTGAACTGAAAGTGCTTGTAAGTGTGACTAAAACAGAGTAAGAACTCAATACATGTCAGCTCTTATGTTACCTGAATAATGCCTGTCAAATATCTTAATCTGCAATACCTGTAAATATGTGTTAAGTCATCTGGCAAAAGGGAGACTGCAGATGTGGTTATCTTACTTCTGGATCTTGAAATTTTTCTGAATTACCCAGATGGGCCCAATCTTCCATATAAGTGAAAATCAGAGTTTTGAAGATGCTGTGGTGTTGACCTTGAGGGTGAAGAAGACGTGAGAAGAAAGAAATGCAGGGGGCCTCTAAATGCTGGAAAAAGCAAGAAAATGAAATTTCCCTGTAGTTTCCAGAAAGGACTCAGCCCTGTTTATATGCTGATTTTAGGCCAATGATACCCATTTCTGACTTCTAAATGTCAAAGCAGTAAGATAATATGTTTGTGTTTTTTAGGCCACTGTTTGTGCTTTTTTGTTACAGCATCAATAGGAAACCCATAAAATTATTAAAAATAAATAAGCTCTTTCTAGTTTTATTTGAATTTATTCAACCACTATTTTATCACTTTCCAAGTACTCTTTCAAGTTTATTATCATTTTTCTTAGAGAAAATAGTCATTTAGAGATCATGCATAAACGCATTCTGTGTGGTGGGAAGCAACTTAGACCTTGTTGTTATTGTTTAGTCACTAAGTCATGTCTGACTCTTTTGTGACCCCCTGGACTGTAGTGCAACAGGCTCCTCTGTCCGTGAGACTTTCCAGGCAAGAATTCTGAAGGGGGTGGCCATTTCCTTCTCCAGTGGACCTTTTGGACCCAGGGATCAAACTCGCGTCTCCCACTTGACAGGCAAATTCTTAGCCACTGAGCCACGTGGGAACCCCCATTAGCTTTGTCTTGGAGTCGGCCAAATCTGGATTCATATTAAAAGATTACCTGCCTGCTGAGTTGTTATGAAAAGTAACTGCAAATTGTCACAAATCGATAGCACAGAATCTCTTAATTAGCTCTCATCAATAAGAATTATTATTAGTGGTTATCCAACATCCAGACTTTCTAGATGAGAAAACTGAAGCCCAGAGAAGGAAAAGGCAGGATCAAGCCACACAGCCAATTCCAAGCATATACAGGACTGGAACCCACATATTTTTTTTTTTAAGACAAGTGCAAGCTACCTGTGGACTTGACAATTTATAAATATCTTTATTTTGTTTTATTTTTCCTTGAGGAAACTTTGAGGAAGTAAGCAGATGTTTAGACTAGAGGGTTATGAATCCTAAATGTCTTCCAGTAGAAATCATTGTTCTGGGTTCTCACTGAAAATTCACCTTTCCTTTTTCTAATCTCTTTACCATGGGGTAAAGCATTCATTTCAAAGTATCCTTTTCAAATCTCAAGTAAAAATCAGCTGCAAGTAAAGTTGTCTCCTTCACACTTGCAAAAATAAAGATAGCCTTTTTCCTTCCCCTTCAAATGTCTTTTTCTGAAGTAAAATGAGTCAAATATCAAATGACAGCATGTTAACCCCCAGGTATGGAACTGTGCTTCCCCAGACTGGCCTCCCTAAAGAGACAATGGAATGAATAGACAACAGGCCCAGGAGGACCAGGATTCACTTGTTTGCCACCTGGTGGACATTCACTCTCACTGCAAAATAATTTCAACTCAGTTTTTTAAAAGCATCTCTTATCAATAAATAACCTTAGCTCCTTCGTTGTGTTTTCTTCTAATGGGTAGAGATCAACTTATAGAAAGATTGTCATAACTGTACAGCATTATCCTTACTTTGAAAGAAAAAAAATGATCTATATTCATTTAGCTATTAGTTGCCTATGAGTAACATGTTATGTGTTCTCAAAGAGAGATTCTAAATACGGCCTAATGGATCACTGTCACCATAACCTGTATTTATTATGTTTAAGAAAAATCAAAATGTTTCCTTTTGATTAATTTCTTTTCAAAAACAGGAATGTCCTCCAGAAATGTCATAGCTTTCAGGGACTATATATTTGAATTTCCTCAAGCAGACACAAACTTTCCCCCTTGTCCTCGCTCTTTCTTATATCTGCATCCTCATCTTTGATCCTTGTCTCATAGTCTGTTCACTCTCATGAACTATACACACACTACTGCTGTTGCAGCCATCCAGTTCACAATATCTTGTGATGCCAGCCCCATCTAACTAAAACAATATCTGCATGTGCCCGGTTCACTCATTCTTCCTTTCCTGTGCATGTGCCATTTCCTCTTCATGGATGCCCTTTTCCTCCTTTTTTATTTTAACTTAAAAAAATTTTGCTGCACCACATAACATGTGGGACCTTAGTTCCCATACCAGGGATCGAACCTGCATCCCCTGCATTGGAGGCATAGAGCCTTAACCACTCAGGAAAGTCTCTCCTTGGAAGTCTTAATCAAGGAACTCCGTCTTCCTTTTTTAAATGTCATATTTTACTTAGCCCAATATAACTTTCAGTATGTAATCAATAGACCAAAAAAAAAAGCCATAATTTGCTTTTCAAAACTAAAAATTTTTTAATTCAATCTGTATTTTATCTTACAGCACATTCTAATTCAATTGTAATTTTATTTTCTCAGCCATATAAAACACATTTCAACTGTGTGATAGCCACATGTGGGTAGAAGCTACTATATTGGCTACCACAGCTTTAGAAAATCTTGAACAGATTCACCTTGTCATGGTTATCACTTAAACAAAAATGAGAGCATTGCTATAAAGAAACTGGTGATATTGGTTTTGGTGTCAGAAAAATGAATGAACTTACCCATTTTAAGCATGCATTGGGCACCTCTGCACACTAAGAAACCCCCTCCCCCTACCCTCTACACACACACACACACACACACAGAGAGACATGCACTTGAGGCAATACCTTTTTCCTTCTTAAATTCCTTACATACATCTAGCTATTTTCCATGAATTTTCCTACTTAGCTCCCACTTTGCTCTTTGGAGACACAGAAAGCAGTCCCTGATTTCATCATCTGGTCTAGAAGGCTCTCCATGTCCCCATACCATGGTAGGTTACCATTAAATTCAGTGACTTTGTGCTCTAATTACCTTGATGGTCTTTCCCACTGGAGGCTGCGCTCCTTGAAGCACAGACTAGACTTTCCTTCTCTGTACCTTCCCATGTCATGGTCATCCTTGGCATAGATTAGTGCCTAGTACCATGTATTGAGTGAATGGAATATATTTTAACAGAGCCTAAGTTAGGTACCAGTCACTAAAAAGTGTCCAACTAAATGTTATTTAAGATCAAATCACTGGGGCAAAAATACTTCTGTCTTACCCACCCCCAAAACTCTATCTTATACCATCTGTCATATGGATTGAGAGTGCACTTTTGAAACTTTATTTTATAATATATCTTTAAGGGATTTTTTCCCATATCTCATTCAAATTCCAACCTCTTTGAGATGGAACACTTTTCAAGACATAATTAGTTTTTGCTAAATATGCTTATCAACAGTGACATCCAGCTGAAGATAAAGTCCTTTTGGAGCAGGACAATGTAGGGAAGGAAGCAAGGGACTCTCTTAGAGAGAACAGGACATGCAAGAGATGACAGAAGTAGGAGAGTAGTAAAAACAAGTATTCCTGATATCACTGCTTTTCCCATCAATGGATCTACCTCCTGTTCAAAGACCTAAAATGGACATTTTGTTAAAATTGATTAACTTAGGTCTGAACTCAAATCCCACTTCCTCCATGGCTCAACTCTTTGACTGGAAGAAAGCTATTTATATGCTGTTTCATCTTTCTCACATAAAAAGTGCATGATAAGTCTTGTAGGGTGTTTAGGGTAAGGTTTAGGGTAAGACACACTAAGGTTGCCTGCCTTATGTGATGTGAGAGTCCAGCAAGAACTCGGCAAATGGTACCATATAAATCCCTTCTGCTCCATGCTCGTGGATGCCCATGACATGTCAGCAGTCCATCCAGTATTTTGTCCAACTTCATGCCAACAGTAGATGCCAATATCCATTCCTTATATTATGTGTGGAGCATTTGACCACTGTAACTTTCCAAATGCAATTTTTATGTCAGAAGCGTTAGGCAGATCACTTCGGATTTTTCCAAGTAAAACAGGACTATAGGTGGGTTTCAGAGAAAGCAGATGGAGTGGGACAAACATATGGGAGCATTTTCTTATTATTTGGAACCTGGAGACTCTTTAGTTTGCCAACTAAAATGTCTGCTTAATCATCTCCACAAAAATTCAGTGTCCTTTGGGCTTATTGGGTGTCTTCTTTGTATAAGGTTCAGAGATGCTTTGTCTGTCACCTCTATCATTACAAGGGAAGAAGTTAACAATGAACAATTATGCTGTGTTGTTTTTTTTTTCCAAAAACTTTCAATCTCAATTTAAGTTATGAATGCACTTAAACAATATGTGAATCCCCAGTACAGGGATACATCTATTGCCCAAAAGAGGAAGACTATATTCCAAGAAACTCTGACATCAACCTGGCAGGAAGACAAAGCCTCAGGTTGAATTACATCTGCCAGATGTATGGCTGACACATAGAGATCCTGAAGGACCTTGCTTTTTTATTAAGAAATCTGCCGAGGAAGTTTGGTTTGGCCTGAGCTTGAGCTCAGAGCTCATAATAGCCTCTTCCACCTCAAAATCAAATACAAGTCAATCAAAAATTATTTCAAGCCTACACTCTGAGCATTTGCTCAAGAGGAATGATGGGGATGCAGTTAAGTCTAAAAATGTACCTGCCAAACTGCCTCCATTTCCACAACACAGCCAAAAAAGGCAGCTCCATGCATAACAACTGTTTAGCCCCATTTAGAATCTACATCTCTTCAAGGTTGACTACCATAATCATGACTCTAGGAGGATAGTCATGGGGTAAGGCCAACAAGACTTTATCATCAACAGCTATATTAATTAAATCAATAATCTACTAGCAAACATATTTCCTAGCTTCTATAGGATTAGGCTACTACTGCCATTGGAAATTGCTGAAAGAACTTTTAGGAATTACTGAGAGAATCTTCTGCCTTCTAAGTCAATCTTTGAATGAGTTTAAGAAGAGTTTACAAATAGACAAAGTAGCCAAGGAAATCAACGGCAGCTACATCATCAGAAAGAGATTTCTCCCAGAATTTACTGAGTTCACATGAAAATACAAAAAAATCTATTCCCCAAACTTCAACACATAAGATACCACACTCAAAAAAACACACATACACATGCTCACACATTCACATAGACAAGTGTTTGAAAATCCTATATGTGGAGTACTATGGCAATATTGATTAATCTCTAGAAACTACCTCGAGTTCCCCAGGTGGGTTAAATGTTTCTATTCAAGTGCTTCCCTAGGATGCCTTCTTTTTGAAAAACAAGACATTGTATCTAAATTATTTTTTTATTTTAGTGTAAATGTGCATAGACTCTTGCTTTTATAGAAGGTGGGTACATTTTATTCATCTAAAATTTCCCTTATTAATCATACAGGATTTGGCATATAGTTTGTGTTCATAACACATAAGTAACTATGCTGCTGCTGCTGCTGCTAAGTCGCTTCAGTCGTGTCTGACTCTGTGCGACCCCATAGACGGCAGCCCACCAGGCTCCCCTGCCCCTGGGATTCTCCAGGCAAGAACACTGGAGTGGGTTGCCATTTCCTTCTCCAATGCATGCAAGTGAAAAGTGAAAGTGAGTCACTCAGTCATGTCCGACTCTTAGCGACCCCATGGACTGTAGCCCACCAGGCTCCTCCATCCATGGGATTTTCCAGGCAGGAGTACTAGAGTGGGGTGCCATTGCCTTCTCCATAAGCAACTATAGAACCAAAGATACACTCAAAGTTGAATAAATGTGAGAGACATTAACTTCTCATGAAATTTTGAGAACAAGGTAATCATTATGGGATGATGTTAGGAAGGTTACATGATGGAGGTGAGAATAAGCCCACTATTAAGAATTTCTGAGGAATTTATATTTATCCATTTTAAGTAGCATTTTGAATTCCATTTTAATTCTTGATGCAATATTTCACTTATACATGTATATGTTTCTTCTTTGTACCATATTTTATATTGATTTCTGACTGGGATTATAGAAATAAACAGGGAGGCCCTTGAGGACAAGAGTAGATCTTCAAGGATCATGCAATTGCAATCTGACAGTATCTGCCAGGCAATGATATGTTAACTTATATGAGTTTGGGATTGAAATGTATACACTACTGTATTTAAAATACAGTAGATAAGGATTTACTGCATAGCACAGGGAACTCTGCCCAATATTCTGTAACAACCTAAACAGGAAAATAATTAAAAAAAAATAGATACATGGATATGTATAACTGAACACTCTGTTGTACATGTGAAACTAACACAACATTGTTAATCAACTATACTCCAATAAAAATTAAAAACAAATGAAAAGAATAAGATTCACTGGACCAAAAATAAATTAATAAATGAATTCCTATTGAAATAGAAGAGAAAATATTATCCTCAATTGATGACAATTCTAAGTAATTATTTTTAAGTAATAACTTTTGTATCTAAAAGGGATCCATCTCGTTCAAGAGTGTTCTACCTTGAAGTGGTTTATTTGTTCTAATGTGCTATAGTTTTCAATAAACATGGGATTACAGGTTTGTAAAGGGAGCAGAACAGTAAGATGCTGAGAAAGGTACCCTTTATATAATAAGGTGCATCCTAGCCAGCATGGATTAGGTTTCAGGTGTAATACATTAGGGATATGTTTATTGAACACTGTGAGCAGCTCCCCCACTGAGCGTCCAATTTAGGCGCCAAGGCAGTTAAAAATAGGTTCTCTAGACATTTTCCTTTTCTCTAGCTCCAGGAGCTGACCACATCACCTCACCTCACCTCCAATTAGTTCTCAATAAAAAGCACTTTGGGCACCAGCCATTTCTAGAATAAGAAAAGCAGACTTCAGACACAGGTCTAGCATAACTCCAAAAACAACCATAAGGGGGATGATGTGGAGTGGACAACTTGAGCTGGATGGAAACAGAATGTATGACAGCATCATCTACAGTTCATTTTCCATTAATAACAAAGCAGCCTTTCTTCCTGGGCCTGTTCCAACCTGCTGATAGGTACTCTCTGGGGACAGTCTCCACCCTCCTCCTCTTGCTGAGCTGAGCCATGGCAGAGACACCTACGGTCTTCAACAGAGGTTGTTTCTAACAAAAAAGACCCTAAAGGGTTCTAACCTCTGGATGACTCTTTCATTCGAATGGGAGAATTCTGTCTTCCTGGTCCTTCTTGTCTTCTGAGTCCCTCATAAATGAGGGCATGTAATATGTCATCTAAATTCGGTTTTGCATTTAAACACTCCCTTTATTAGAGGCTGAAGCAACTGATTTAATTAAAAATGTTAATATCAGAGCAATCTAATCTTTACTCCCCACCCTTCACATCTGATTTATCTGAAGTTGGAGCTCACATTAGGAGCCACAGAGAAGGAAAGAAGAGAAAAGCATCAGGCCAATTTTGTAATTAAATAAATAAAAAGACATATGTCATTACAGAGTATTGAGTAGAGTTTTCTGTGCTGTACAGTAGGTCATTATTAGTTATCTATTTTATATATAGTAATGTGCATATGTCAGTCCCAAGCTTCCAACTTGTCTCTTCCCGACTTACCCCCTGATCACTATAAATTTGTCTTCTACACTTGTATACAAGACTTTCAGATTTTTAACTCAGCAAGACTCTCATCAGTAGATTTCTGAGGGCAAATTCCTTCCTCTTTCTTGGGCTCCGTTTCACTATGTGTTAAATAATTATTGCTTTCCAAACTTGCCTAAAGTTGGACTCAGTTTTGCTATGTGTCAAATAATTGTGGTTTTCCAAACTTGGACTTCCCTGATAGCTCAGTTGGTAAAGAAGCCAACTGCAATGCAGGAGAACCCCAGTTCAATTCCCGGGTCAGGAAGAATCCCCTGGAGAAGGGCTAGGCTACCCACTCCGGTATTCTTGGATTTACCTTGTGGCTCAGCTGGTAAAGAATCTGCCTGCAATGAGGGAGACCTGGGTTTTATTCCTGGGTTGGAAAGATCCCCTGGAGAAGGGAAAGGCTACCTTCTCCAGTGTTCTGGCCTGGAGAAGTCCATGAACTGTATAGTACATGGCGTCACAAAGTGTCGGCACATGACTGAGTAACTTTCACTTTCAATCTTGCCTTTATGGAAATCACATGAGCTATTTGTCACATTTACCAATTTCCAGGACCTACCTCAGATAAAGTAAATCTGGATTTTCAAAGAGGAGGAGGTCACACCAAATGTTGCATATGGCTCGGCAAATGGGCACTGTGGTCTCATCAAGCTCTGACATCTTGTTTATCTCTGATTATGATTATAATCACCATTACCTTTGGTTTCTAGATAGAAACAAGATCAAGGGTTAGGATTTTTCTAAAACTCCTCTGAAGGTACTGAAATGAAATACAGTGCTTACCCGGTCATGATCAGACATAGAAAAATTCAGAAGCAAAACAATCGTATTTTATGTCTTGCCCAAACTCCCCTTCATATGTCCCTGCTCTGTCTCTCTTATTTTCCTCTATTCTTGAGATATTATTTGGCCCAGTGCTGGTCTCTGTGTTATGTAGACTGCCCATGATGTCTGCTCCATGATCAGTATTCCATATTCCCAACCCTGTCTCCTTTTCTCTACCAGACAAAATTATACTCAACCCTACCTAGACAGCATTTGAAAACTAATTAATATCAATGTGTTAATAATTAGCCTGAGCATAAATGTATTTCCTCAGGCTGAGTGTTTGCATTTTAACTAAAGATATCATATACATATGAAAAAATGATTCTCTTTTAACATTTTAACAATATGTGCCATCTAGCGTGGAGATATTTGGGGTGAATGGGTTATTTCTGATGTTCTAAATCACATCAAACCATCATAGAAGAAAATATGTTAATGGTGCTTTGTTCTTTAACATTTTGATGTGTATAGAAGATTTACCTATTAGGCTAAAAATCTCTTCTGCCTCATCCACACAAAAAGGAAGTTTGAAAATTTAATCAGAAACCCATTCAGCTGTTTCTGATGTTACCAACCAAGTCATTATTTTTCCCCAGTTAGGCATATTCCTACACCTTAGCTTTTACCAACAATGAAGACTGATTTCCCCAAATGCAAGCCTAAGAATAAATTAAAATCTTATGAAATATGTGCATCTTTGACAGGTTTAGAAAGGAAATATGATTGTAAGTGTCGAAACCACAGGTAACTGCATTTGAAAATAATGTAATGCACTTTTTTTCTATAAAGCCGAATGGACATGCTTGATTTTTTAAATAATGTTTGCAACATTAAAACCAAATGCCTAAGGATTTTCTTGTGTGCAGAATAGAAAAGAATTGGAGGACAGTGTTGCTGGAAGAAACAAAATTTTGGGAAAATATTTTCACCAGTGTTCATCTTACTGTGCTGTGCTGTGCTTAATCTCAGTCATGTCTGACACTTTGCAACCTCATGGACTGTAACCTGGCAGGCTCCTCTGTCCATGGAATTCTCCAGGCCAGAATACTGGAGTGGGTTGCCATGCCCTCCTCCAAGGAATCTTCCCAACCCAAGGATCAAACCCAGATCTCCCACATTTCAGGTGGATTCTTTACCATCTGAAACA
>NW_011495032.1:10004697-10014664 GCF_000754665.1 Bison bison bison
AAGCCCAAGAATACTGGAGTGGGTAGCCTATCCCTTCTCCAGGGAATCTTCCAGACCCAGGAATCAAACTGGTGTCTCCTGCATTGCAGGTGGATTCTTTACCAGCTGAGCTACCAGGGAAGCCCATTCATCTTATTAAGTTCACATAAAAACTGAATAGGAAGTCAAACACTGTTTTCTTGTTGCTCTTGTTCTATAAAAAATGCACCACGCCTCAGTGCTGAAGCTCTGCAAACAGGCTTCCTGGCCTGAAACTGTAGTCCTAAGACCTATAAACTGTGAGTTTCTAGTGGATTAATTCCCTATGCCTTAGTTGCCTCATTTTAAAGTATTAAAGTATTACATGTTTAATAGGATTTCTGTGTAGAAGAAATGAGAACACGCATAAAACAGCCTTAGAAAAGTGTCCTGACACTCTGTTACATAATGTAAGTGATGTGTTATTTTTTTTTTTTAACTTTTGTTGATTTAATATGTGTTAGCTTCAGGTGTAAAGCAAAGATTTATATTTATACATATACATATATATTCTTTTTTAGATTATTTTCCATTAAAGATTATTATAAAATATTTAATGTAATTTACTGAGCTATACTGTAGGTTCTTGTTGGGTTATCTATTTTCTATATATATAAAATAATGTTTATATTTTAATCATGCATATATTTAAATGTGTATATGTATATAATAATGTGTATATTTTAATCCAAAACTCCTAATTTATCCTCTTTTCCTCTTAGATAAAATGTCTGTTTTCTGTGAGTCTAATTTTGTTTTGTAAATAAGTTTATTTGTATCTTTTTGAAAAAAATTTTAGCATATAAGCAATATCATATATTTGTCTTTCTCTGTCTGCCTTTCATTTAGTACGATAATCTCTAGGTCCATCCATGTTGCTGCAATGACATTATTTTGTACTTTTTTTACAGCTGAATAATCTTCCATTTTGTCTTTATGCTACAAAAAATGAATTCCAATATAAAGATAGTCATTCAAATAATAAGAGAATAAAAGAAAACGAGGGGTAAACATATATACAAAAATAAATCCAAAACAGTTAACCAAAGGTAAAAGAATATACATATCAATAATTACCTTACATCTAAATGGATTAAATACTCCAACCAAAAGATAATTATTATTTTTGTTACAAAAGGACTTTTTAGGTATTAACTGGGGACAGTCAAATCCTGTCTATCAGCTCTTAAATCCTATCACTTTGGTCCAAATTATGACCAACTGTCTTACACCGTGCAGAATAATAATGGAAGCCTTGGTCCTGAGTCTTGTGCTGAGCCACATGCGTCCCTCAGCTTCCATCTGTATTCTTCCCGCTCTTCCCTTACCATCCCTCTTTAAGGACAGAGGTATAGCCGCAGTAGCAAAGCAAGACAACTCTGTCTCCTTGTCCATCCCAGATTCCACCAAAGAAAAGGATGGACAGATGTATTCACTGGTGGTACAACTGTGGCTTTCATTCTCCATATGTACATTTAAATTCATTTCCTATTGATTTGATATGAGTAAGCTTTGATAAATCAATAACGGTTTATTGACAGCCAACTTTGTGGCAAGCACCATTCAAGGGACCAAAAATACATCGTGAAAAAGCCAAATTGAGTTCTCATTTACACAGCTTTTATAGTCGAGAGATAAAATGCATATTTTTTTTAAATACCCATTTTTAAGCAATTACAAGTATGATAAGTCTAAGAAAGAAAATTGGAGTAGCCAAATATAGGCAAGGAGGTTGGTAAAAGGATATATAAAGTGGACATGTGATTAAAATAAATAAGGAACAATAAAATTGGAAGTGTGAGAGATAAGCTACAGTTAGACTGATTAAAATAAGCAGAAAAGGCATTTTATTCAGAAAAGAATACATATAAGATGGCCATATGAATGAAGAGATCAAGCAAAACATGGTGCATAAAATAAATTGAAGATGGAGCAAAGGTAACAGAGAGAGACACACAGGGTCAGCTCATTGATGGCCAGAGAGACCAAGTTATTAAAGACTTGAATGTTTTATAACACCAGTGAAACAGCACTGAAAAGTTTTTAGTAGAGTAATTAAAAGTTCAGAATTGCTTTTGAAAGTTCACTCTGATGGCAGTGTAGAGACATGTTTGGCAAGGGGATAAGTAGATTCAAGTGAGTCTATTTAAAAGGCTACTTAATTAAAACATGTAAGATATTATGGTGGGTCAGGCTAAAGGATTTAAAAGGAGATGGGAAAAAAGTTGGCAGTTCAGAGAAATATATAGGAATGAGAACTGATGATATGTACGTGAGAAGGGAGGTAGAAGAGACTCTGGATGGAATAATTCAGTACATAGTACTGTTGTTTGCCACAATGTGCAACATTGAAGTAAGATAATCGTGATGTGCTGTTTGAGAGCTCCCTCAGAGATCGCAGTGGAGATGGTGGGAAGCAGAATGCATGGATCTGGAGCTCAGAAGAAGGGTCTTGGCTGAAGACATCATTTTCAGCATTGAAATCATGACTGTAAGAATTCACTTGGGAATAAACTATGCAGTGGGGGAAAAAACTCTCTAAGGAATCTGCAGACACTGCAAAATTTTCAATAGAAGGAAGCTAACTTTGTAAAGGAGGTGTCAGAGAGGTGGGAGACAGTGAAGAATCCATCCAACCCAAGAAGTGAGGGTGTTTCAAAACTGGAGAAGGGGAGAGTTTGAAATGCTAAGGGACAGAGTGTTCATTGGTCCCACCATGGAATCATCAGTGAGCATACCTAGAACCACTTTGATGGCTTGAAATATTTGACATGTGACTGATGAGGACAGAGATTCACATAATAAGTCTGGGGAATTTTCATGTCATTCTGAAGGAGAGGCAAAAGATTGTAATAGTTTGATGGAAAACTGAGGTCAAGGCAATGCATGTACAAGATTGTAAATCTAAAAGCTGAAAAAGAAGAGAGAAAAAAAGAGGTTACTCAGTATCTCAGAATTCTCAAGAAAGTGAAATGAGCCAGAGAATTGTAGGTACTGATTTTAAACTGGGGAGAAACATAATCTCCCATTCTTTAGTTTCCTGAAAGAGGATATACAAATACATGAAAGTCCTAGAAAAAGTTTTTACATCATTCTTTCCAGGTTTCCTACTCAGTTCCATTCTCATAGTTTGAGCATGTGTGAAGCATATGACTTTTCTTTTTGTTTCTTTGGGTCTGAAAGAAGATAATTTATGTCTAGAACTAGTGTAGAGATGATTACATATCACCCTGAGATCCCAGAGTTTGACTTTGAGTCAGCCCTGGCTTGACATATTCTGAGTTGCTTCACTTAATGAAGATCTGAGTAACCTTCCAGGAAGTAGCAGCAAGAGAAAGTTTCTGAAAATAACATCCTCTATTTCTCAACCCTTGTACTAGATAATGCCTGCTATGCTCAAGATAGGCTAGGCTTAAGCAACAAATAAAAAATCTCCAAAGTTTATTTCTTGCTTTGTTATGTGTCTATTTCAAGTTGTAAGAGGGAAAGGAGATCCAAGCTAATGGATGATCCCGTGTCTTATAGCTCCCCCATCTGAAACTAGAGCCTCCCAGCCTATGGAGGAAGAAGAGGGAGAGAAAGCTGACAAGTTGTATGTATGCTTTAGCAAGTCACTCCAGGAGAGAAACCTGTTTTTCCTCCCACTTCAATGGACATGAGTTTGAATAAACTCTGGGAGTTGGTGATGGACAGGGAGGCCTGGAGTGCTGCAGTCCATGGGGTCGCAAAGAGTCAGACACAACTTAGTGACTGAACTGAACTCAACTGAACACTTCTAGTGGTTAGAAGTCACTTGGCCCTGCCTAACTGTATTTCCTGGGAAGGTTAAGGAATATGAGGTAACAGAATTCTGGATGAGCACCACTGTCTTTGCCACAACCCATTCTTCTGGTCACTGACATTATTCTTTCTACATATATAATATACTCTACCCACTCAATCTCATCCAACCAGGACATTTAAACTCAAAGTCTTGGATCTCAGGTTGTTGTTCTAAAGATTTTTTCACTGGTTCCAAATATAACATCCTAAACTAGAGACCTACAGAGACCATCCATACTCTAACTGTAGTATGGAATAGAGACAAAATAAGCAATATATGCAGTTTTATCTCATTCAGAAATGAAAAGAAATAGCCAGCAAGAATAGATCCAAAGAGATTTGAACTTTCATTTGATGAATATTATGGAGGCCTCCTGCTTTGGATCAGAAAATAATTTTTGACTAAACTTTATTCTATGTCCAAAAACTTCAGGCTCCTGTTTCTACCATCTGAAATGTTCATCCTGTCTCATTATACTTCTTGAACACATCCTAAGTTCGTATTGAGAAATATTTCCTCTTAATTCAGAGTTATTCAGTTCTGAGGGAAAGGGGAAAGTTCTAAGAGACGTTTTAGCTTTAAAAAATTTATAATTTAACTGAAGTCTCAGTTTTTTAGCAACACAATATTTCTCAAAAATATAGTAGGTTTCTTGATATTTAACATCAAGTAAAGCCAGTGTCTATATTTGCTTTCTTATCTCTCACTCCTTTTCCATTTGAAGAGGTTATCATAAAACTAAAGATAGTTTATTTAAAAGCTACGCTTTTTAAATTATTTTATATTAGAAGATACTTTCTTCAAAATGTTGTGTTAGCTTCTATTGCACAGCAAACTGAGTCAGCTATATATGTATACATATATCCCTTCTGTCTTGGATTTTCTTCTAATTTTGGTCACCAAAGAGCATGGAATAGAGTTCCCTGAGCTATACAGTAGGTTCTCATTAGTTACCTATTTTATAAATAATAGTCTATATATATCAATCCCGATCTCCCAATTCATCCCAGCACTATCCCATTTACTGTATGACCCAGCAATCTCACTACTAGGCTTATACCCAGAGAAAACCATAATTCCAATGACACATGCACCCTAATGTTCACTGAAGCACTAGTAACAATAGCCAGAACATGGAAACAATTTATATGTTCATCAACAGAGGAATAGATAAAGAATATGTGATACATATATACAATTGAATATTGCCTAGCCATAAAAAGGAGTGAAACCGGGCCATTTGTAGAGATGTGGATGGACCTAGAGTCTGTTATACAGAGTGAAGTAAGTCCGAAAGAGAAAAGCAAATGTTGCATATTAATGCATATGTATGGAATCTAGAAAAATGCTACAGACAATCTCATTTGAAAAACAAAAATAGAGATACAGATGTAAGAAAAAAAAATATCAAAAGCTATAGTTTTCATAAGCCTTGCCTGTGTCAGTTAATTCAATGGAGGGGTTTTACTATGTGTCATACCCTAAACTTCATTTTTGCCCTGCAAGATCATTTGTGACGGAGAAGTTTTAGTAACAGGTGTGAATGCCATACCTAGCTGACATTTTTTCAAGAAGCTACATTTAAATTAATCTCTGTCTCTCCAAAGATTTCTCAACTTTATTTCCTAGTTTTAGAATTTCAAATATATCTTCTCTTACAATATTTTAAGGCTGAATATCTTGAATAGTTCTATTCTTTTTCGTTTCTGTTTGACACCTGACCAATTCCTTCCCATGGTTATATCTTTCTTGTAATATCTTCCCAAATGCACTTTGTAAATACTAGTTCACTCTTGATATTTATTAGCTCATATATCAATCATTAAAAATGCCTCTTAATCAACCATAAAAGGAATGAAATTGGGTTCTTTGTAGAGACATGGATGGACCTAGAGACTGTCATACAGGATGAAGTCAGAAACAGAAAAATAAATATTGTATATTAATACATATATGTGGAATCTAAAAGCATGATATAGATGATCTTATCCACAAAACAAAAATAAGGACACAGATGTAGTGTAAAAACTTATGGATACCAAGGGGGAAAATGGAGGTGGGATGAATTGGGAGGTTGGGATTGAGATTTATATGCTCCAGTATAAAAGAGAGATAACTACTGAGAACTGTGACCTAAATGAGAGGGAAATCCAAAACATAGGGGATATATGCATATATATAGCTAATTTGCTTTTCTGTACAGAAGAAACTAACACAACATTATAAAGCATCTATAGTCCAATAAAAATTTATTTTTTAAAATGCCTCTTAACTTCTCTCCCAGGATAATCTTTGCTATTGTAATGCAGTTTCCATTTTCCTACCAGATTAAATCATGAAAACACAACTCTGATCCTATTTAATTTATAAGTATCTTCATATATATCACAACAACATTTGTATGTTGACTATCCATTGCATGCCAGACATGGTTTCATGTTTTATCTTATGTAATTATTACAGAAATATGATAATCACGCCCATTCAACTAATTAACCTCTTATACATAAGGAGGTAAAGCAACTTTTTCCAAGTTAGATAGTATTAATGGGCAGAGTTAGACTTTTGAATATAAACTGTCTTGACTCCAAACCACTCCATTTCATTCCATCAACATTCTTATCCATGAAGGAGTTAAAATGGTAGATGAAATCTGTAAACTCCAAGCAATTAAACCAGCTTGAGCTCTGTAAATGGTTTAGATTTTGCACACTGCAGATAAGATTTGTCTGAATTAAAATGTCCAAGTCCCAGGCACCTTGGTGTCCGTAAGAAATCATTACAATTTAACACATCTCCTAGATATATTTAGAATGTCAAATTGTAGGCATTTTGTGCTAGCTTTTTTCCCCCTATTTTCTCCTTAATATAAATCTGGCAGGGCTAAGTGTGGGTGAAATGAAGGAAACCACCTTCAAGTGCAAAAGTGACACCACAGCTCACACTACGACGTGATGACATTATCGAAAGGCTTAATTTAAGGAACCGGCAGAAATAGTACTCGTATACTTTTTTAAATGCAGTAATTTTATCTCACTCCTTTTCTCACTTCTTAATTCACAGTGTGATATGTTTAATTTTTTTTTTAACAGGCAGTGATGCTGTTTGGAAGACGCACTTCACACTCTATCTTTTCCAGTTTGTTCACCCTTTCAGAAAAACATTGATTAAAACTGCCATTATATGTCTTACATCTTATGTACTCCATCTTGTCTCCTGAATTTTAATCTCTCACTGGTGACCTTTCTTTTTAAAAAGCCCAAAATAAAAATAAAATATAATCAATCAATCTGTGCTCACCAGTGTTTTAAATATACTTAAATACATATGATGCTTATAAATGGAATAGATACAGTTACAGAAGCTATGATTTTCTTAATAACTATCCCATTCAACCATTCAGCCTTTTTTGTGTGTGTGCAACTAGTGACAGTGGCCATTTCATATTTATTTTAAAATCTATTTTTCCAGTTGTACCTTTCTGTATAATTATAGATAACTTGGAAAATTCAATAAACTAGAAAACTCCCATCACCAAAAGAGAAATTCTTTCAGAGTTTATGTTCATATACTTTACAGAGCTGTTTACATACACTGTGCATGTGATGTATCTTGATTTTCTAATACAATGAGGCATTTCTAATATCTTTGCAAATATCATTAATGACTATTGTTCTAATCCATTTTGCCTCAGTTTACCTACTCAATCTGCTATGGTTAATCATTTATCTTCCTTTTATATTCTTTTGGAGTAAATACAGTGGATAATGTTCCAGTGATGCCTTAGGACAGATTCCTGAAAACTGGGATTTCTGGGTCAAAGTTTAATGTTGTTATTAAGCTTACAAATACACATTGTGAGGCTGTTTTCCAAAATCATTGTACAATTTTAGGATTTCAGCAGTGAAAGACTATTAGTCATCTCATTCAAGTAAATGTTGAAATTGATTAGAGCAACGGCCCTCAATATTTTGGCACCAAGGGTCAGTTTTATGGAAGACAATTTTTCAATGGGGCTGGAGATGGGGGATGGTTTTGGGATGGTTCAAGTGCATTGCATTTATTGTGCACTTTATTTCTATTATTATTGTATCAGCTCCTCTTCAGATCATCAGGCATTAGATCCTGAAGATCAGGGACCACTGGATTAGAGGAAATGACATCTTCCACTAATGATTAGTTTACGTTAAGCAATGCTTGTGTTTTTAGCACTTAACTGCTGACTTTTTTTTAAGTGTTTACAGAGGTAATATTCATTCAGGAAGCCTTGCCAAAAAAAAAAAAAAGGTGAAGAATTAGACTCATTCACAGGTAGACAGATGACAGTCAAATAAATTTTCTGAGGACATTCAGTGGATTGCTGAGACTAGGTCACATCCTGCAACCCTCAGTTCAGTTCAGTTCAGTCACTCAGTTGTGTCCAACTCTTTGAACTGCACAATGCCGAGCTTCCCTTTCCATCACCAACTCCCAAAGTTTACCCAAACTCATGTCCATTGAGTCCGTGATGCCATTCAACAATCTCATCCTCTATGGTCCCCTTTTCCTCCCACCTTCAATCTTTCTCAGCATCATCATCTTTCCAAATGAATCAGCTCTTCACATCAGACAGCCAAAGTATTGCAGTTTCAGCTTCAATATCAATCCCTCCAATGAACACTCAGGACTGATCTTTAGGATGGACTGGTTGGATCTCCTTGCAGTCCAAGGGACTCTCAAGAATCTTCTCCAACACCGCAGTTCAAAAGCATCAATTCTCCAGCACTCAGCTTTTTTTATAGTCCAACTTTCACATCCATACATGACTACTGGAAAAACCATAGCCTTGATGAGACGGACCTTTGTTGGCAAAGTAATGTCTCTGCTTTTTAATATGCTATCTAGGTTGCTCATGACTTTCCTTCCAAGGAGCAAGCATCTTTTAATTTAATTGCGACAGTCACCATCTCCAGTGATTTTGGAGCCCAAAAACTAAAGTCTGCCACTGTTTCCACTGTTTCCCCATCTATTTCCCATGAAGTGATGGAACCAGATACCATGATCTTTGTTTTCTGAATGTGGAGCTTTAAGCCAACTTTTTCACTCTCCTCTTTTCACTTTCATCAAGAGGCTGTTTAGTTATTCAATTTCTGCCATAAGAGTGATGTCATCTGCATATTTGAGATTATTGATATTTCTTCCAGCAATCTTGAGTCCAGCTTGTGCTTCATCCAGTTTGCATTTCACAGGATGTACTCTGCAGATAAGTTAAATAAGCAGGGTGACAATATACAGCCTTGATGTACTCCTTTCCCAATTTGGAAATAGTCTGCTGTTCCATGTCCAGTTCTAACTGTTGCTTCCTGACCTGCATACAGATTTCTCAAGAGGCAGGTCAAGTGGTCTGGTATTCCCATCTCTTGAAGAATTTTCCACAGTTTGTTGTGATCCACACAGTCGAAGGTTTTGGCATGGTCAATAAAACAGAAATAGATGTTTTCCTGGAACTTGTTTGCTTTTTCAATGATCCAGCAGATGTTCGTAATTTGATATCTGGTTCCTCTGCCTTTTCTAAAACCAGCTTGAACATCTGGAAGATCACAGTTCACGTACTGTTGAAGCCTGGCTTGGAGAATTTTCAGCATTACTTTACTAGCGTGAGATGAGTGCAATTGTGTGGTACTTTGAGCATTCTTTGACATTGCCTTTCTTTGAGATTGAAATGAAAACTGACCTTTTCCAGTCTTGTGACCACTGCTGAGTTTTCCAAATATGCTGGCATATTGAGTTAAGCACTTTCACAGCATCATCTTTTAGGATCAGAAGTAGCTCAACTGGAATTCCATCACCTCCACTAGATTTGTTGGTACTGATGCTTCCTAAGGCCCACTTGACTCTAGGTGAGTGATCACACCATTGTGATTATATGGGTCATGAAGAGCTTTTTTATACAGTTCTTCTGTATATTCTTGCCACCTCTTCTTAATATCTTCTGCTTCTGTTAGACCTTTTCCCCTCTGTCCCATTTGGCCTTGTCTGAATCATAGGACCCTTCAACATGCTCACATAGACAGATTTACACTCCCAAGGCCCCCAGTGAGCAAAACTCCCCCCCGCCCCCCCCGTTAAATAGATCCTTTATGGTCA
>NW_011495032.1:10014764-10033003 GCF_000754665.1 Bison bison bison
TTATGGTCAGTCCCACTAAATCTTTTCAGAATATGCCTAAGGCCACACACAAAATACTGCTAAGAGCTGAAATATCCATTTAAATTATTGGGCCAATTCCTTTACTTTACAGAAAGGAAACTGAGGAGGGGACATATGACAAAATCATGATTCTCCTGTGAAAAGGTTCATACCCATCCTGTTAGTAAACCTGCGTTGAATGTTAAGGCTCAGTAGGCCAAACCCACATATGTGCCTAGTACCCAGAAGTCAATCATACTGATTTTCTCAGATTTCCTCTCTTATATTCTGCCTTCCTGACTTCACATTGTTATTGTGATATTTTCATCGGGAGCACGCGATAAAATCTGACTTCTACTTCCCACTTCTCATAAGAGGTTTCCTAATTTGTAGATGTATTTTATATCATTAACCAGAGAGAACTAAAATGCTGACATTTTAATTAATTTAGTCATCATCACTGGTTATCTTTGGCTCTGTAATGTCCATTGCTATATTTTGTAATTATCTTTTCAGACCATTAATGGATATAAGAACACTAAAGAAATTTTTCTAAAAGAGATCCCACAATGTTTTTACTATAGCATACCTATTTAAATGTGTTCATTCCTTTATATTATTTCTATTATTTATGATATATTATGATTGCATTATATTATTCCATGTTATTTGAATATACAAATAATATATATTTGTGTACTACATATATATATGTGTGTGTGTGTGTGTGTGTACACACTCAGAGAAATATATATGTAAATACATATAGAGTTCAGTTCAGTTCAGTCACCCAGTTGTGTCCAACTCTTTGAATCCCATGGACTGCAGCACACCAGGCCTGCCTGTCCATCACCAACTCCCAGAGCCTGCTCAAACTCATGTCCTTTGCATCAGTGATGCCATTCAACCATCTCATCCTCTGTCGTCCCCTTCTCCTCTTGCCTTCAGTCTTTCCCAGAATCAGAGTCTTTTGCAATGAGTCAGTTCTTTGCATCAGGTTGCCGAAGTATTGGAGCTTCAGCATCAGGCCTTCCAATGAACATTCAGGACTGATTTCCTTTAGAATGGACTGGTTGGATCTCCTTGCAGTCCAAGGGACTCTCAAGAGTCTTCTTCCACACCACAGTTTAAAAGTATCAATGCTTTGGCACTCAGCTTTCTTAATAGTCCAACTCTCACATTCATACGTGACTACTGGAAAAATGATAGCTTTGACTATATGGACCTTTGCTGGCAAAGTAATGTCTCTGCTTTTTAATGTGCTGTCTAGGTTGGTCATCACTTTTATTCCAAGGAACAAGTGTCTTTTAATTTCGTGACTGCAGTTCAGTTCAGTCGCTGTCGTGTCTGACTCTTTCTGACTCCATGAACCGCAGCACACCAGGCCTCCCTGTCCATCACCAACGGCTGGAATCTACCCAAACCCATATTCATTGAGTCGGGGATGTCATCCAACCATCTCATCCTCTGTCATCCCCTTCTCCTTTCTCCTTTAATCTTTCCCAGCATCAGGGTTTTCTCAAATGAGTCAGCTCTTCACATTAGGTGGCCAAAGTATTGGAGTTTCAGCTTCAACATCAGTCCTTCCAATGAAAACCCAAGACTGATTTCCTTTAGGATGGACTGGTTGGATCTTCTTGCAGTCCAAGGGACTCTCAAGACTCTTCAACAACACCACAGTTCATCTGCAGTGATTTTGGAGCCCAAGTCGGTCACTATTTCCATTGTTTCCCCATCTAATTTCCATGAAGTGATGGGACCAGATACCATGGTCTGCATTTTTTGAATGTTGAGTTTTAAGCCAGTTTTTTCACTCTCCTCTTTCACGTTCATCAATAGATACTTTTGACAATTTGCTGTTTATCCTTCCTGTTGTGCCTTTGTGCATCCCAGTCTCACAGCATTCATTCTAGTTTACTGAAAATGTTCAAGTTATTTCCTAGCACATGGCACACAGACTCATAACCTTGGGCCTTTCCTTCTCCTAGAATTTCCTCTTTTGTTCTGTAAGAGATGAAATTTTACTCATTTTCAAAATTGACTCAAAAAACCATAGTCCTGTTGAGTTTCTGGAAGTGGATTCCATTTCTTTCTGCTCTAACTTCAGCTACCATTTAGTTTATATTTAGTAGATTTGGTGTCAACCTTACCATCCACATATAGAAACATTCTGAGGTCAGGGAACATATCTATTCATCACATCACATGGTAAGTGTTCAAAGTGTTTATTGCATGTAATACATCCAAATTGTTTGACTCCTTCAGATGATACCTCTCAGCAAAAGGTTTAACACTGAATCAGTAACTGGTGCTCAAATGATACAAGAGCATCAAACACATCTATGATATCTTCCCCAAAAGAAAACATATGTAATACTTTTATCAATTTCCTTATGATCTACTACTATGTAGAATTAACCCATGTGGGCAGAAAAGGGTGTAATTGCAAGCCATGATTGCAAGACTGTATGATAGTAGCTGAAAAACCTGCATTACTAAGGTAGTCCAAATAGGGAAATGGTTAGATCTGATAGACAGAGTGCCTGAAGAACTATGGATGGAGGTCCACGACACTGAACAGGAGGCAGGGATCAAGACCATCCCCAAGAAAAAGAAATGAAAAAGGCAAGATGGTTGTCTGAGGAGGGCTTACAAAAAGCTGTGAAAAGAAGAGAAGTGAAAGGCAAGGAGAAAAGGAGGATATACACACCTGAATGCAGAGTTCCAAAGAATAGCAACGAGATATAAGAAAGACTTCCTCAGCTACCAATGCAAAGAAATAGAGGAAAACAAAAGAATGGGAAAGACTAGAGAGAACAGTGTGGAGATTCTTTAAAAAACTGGAAATAGAACTGCCTTATGACCCCGCAATTGCACTGCTGGGCATACACACCGAGGAAACCAAAATTGAAACAGACACGTGTACCCAAATGTTCATTTCAGTGCTGTTTATAATAGCCAGGACATGGAAGCAACCTAGATGCCCATCAGTAGATGAATGGATAAGAAAGCTGTAGTACATATACACAATGGAGTATTACTCAGCCATTAAAAAGAATACATTTGAATCAGTTCTAATGAGGTGGATGAAACTGGAACCTATTATACAGAGTGAAGTAAGCCAGAAAGAAAAACACCAATACAGTATACTAAAGCATATATATGGAATTTAGAAAAATGGTAACGATAACCCTGTATGAGAGACAGCAAAAGAGACACAGATGTATAGAACAGTCTTTTGGACTCTGTGGGAGAAGGAGAGGGTGGGATGATTTGGGAGAATGGCATTGAAACATGTATAATATCATATAAGAAATGAATCGCCAGTCCAGGTTCGAGGCAGGATATAGGATGCCTGGGGCTGGTGCACTGGGATGACCCAGAGGGATGGTACGGGGAGGGAGGTGGGAGTGGGGTTCAGGATGGGGAACACGTGTACACCCGTGGAGGATTCATGTTGATGTATGGCAAAACCAATATAATATTGTAAAGTAATTAACCTCCAATTAAAATAAATACATTTAATTTAAAAAAATAAAATTAGAGATAACAAGGGAACATTTCATGCAAAGATGGGCACAATAAAGGGCAGAAATGGTATGGACCTAACAGAAACAGAAGATATTAAAAAGAGGTGGCAAGAATACACAGAATTGTACAAAAAGATCTTCATGACCCAGATAATCATGATGGTGTGACCACTCACCTAGAGCCAGACATTCTGGAATGTGAAGTCAAGTGGGCCTTAGGAAGCATCAGTACAAACAAAGCTAGTGGAGGAGATGGAATTCCAGTTGAGCTACTTCTGATCCTAAAAGATGATGCTGTGAAAGTGCTTAACTCAATATGCCAGCAAATTTGGAAAACTTAGCAGTGGCCACAGAACTGGAAAAGGTCAGTTTTCATTCCAATCCCAAAGAAAGGCAATGCCAAAGAATGCTCAAACTACTGCACAATTGCACTCATCTCACATGCTAGTAAAGTAATGCTGAAAATTCTCCAAGCCAGGCTTCAACAGTACATGAACCATGATCTTCTAGATGTTCTAGCTGGTTTTAGAAAAGGCAAAGGAACCAGATTTCAAATTATGAACATCTGCTGGATCATTGAAAAAGCAAGTGAGTTCCAGGAAAACATCTATTTCTGTTTATTGACCATGCCAAAGCCTTCGACTGTGTGGATCACAACAAACTGTGGAAAATTCTTCAAGAGATGGGAATACCAGACCACCTGACCTGCCTCTTGAGAAATCTGTATGCAGGTCAGGAAGCAACAGTTAGAACTGGACATGGAACAACAGACTATTTCCAAATTGGGAAAGGAGTACATCAAGGCTGTATATTGTCACCCTGCTTATTTAACTTAAATGCAGAGTACATCATGAAAGATGCTGGGCTGGATCAAGCACAAGCTGGACTCAAGATTGCCGGAAGAAATATCAATAACCTCAGATATGAAGATGATACCACCCTTATGGCAGAAAGCGAAGAACTAAAGAGCCTCTTGACGGAAGCGAAAAGAGGAGAGTGAAACAGTTTGCTTAAAACTCAACATTCAGAAAATGAAGATTATGGCATCTGGTCCCATCACTTCCTGGCAAATAGGTGGGGAAACAGTGGAAACAATGACAGATTTTATTTTGGGGGGGGGGGCGGGGCAAAATCCCTGGAGATGGTGACTGCAGCCATGAAATTAAAAGACGCTTGCTCCTTGGAAGAAAAGTTATGAACAACCTAGACAACATATTAAAAAGCAGAGACATTACTCTGCTAACAAAGTTCCGTATACTCAAAGCTATGGTTTTTGCAGTAATCATGTATGGGTGTGAGAGTTGGACTATAAAGAAATCAGAGTGCTAAGAATTGATACTTTTGAACTGTGGTGTGGGAAAAGATTCTTGAGAGTCCCTTGGACTGCAAGGAGATCCAATCAGTCCATCCTAAAGGAGATCAGTCCTGAATGTTCATTGGAAGGGCTGATGCTGAAGCCCCAATATTTTGGCAACCTGATATGAAGAACTGACTCATTGGAAAAAACCCTGTTGCTGGGAAAGATTGAAGGTGAGAGGAGAAGGGGACGACAGAGGATGAGATGATTGGATGGCATCACTGATGTGATGAACATGAGTTTGAGTAAACTACACGAGTTGGTGATGGACAGGGAGGGCTGATGTTCTGCAGTCCATGGGGTAGCAGAGAGATGGAAACAACTGAGCAACTGAACTGAACTGAACTGAGGGAAATGAGATATTTTGTGAATTTCACCAAAGTTACCAAAATTTTTAATTTTCTTCTCAGTTACAGTACATTATTAAGTGATGCTATCATCTTCCTGGTTTCCCTTGAACACATTTGTTCTGGGCTTACTTTATTCTGTTTAATAGCAGACAAACATTGTTCTGTGCGTGTTCAAATGCTTCAAAGCTGAACTAATTAAAATTCCCCATATGAAAGGTTGAGCAAGATAAGAATTTATACATAGTTTATTCATACACACCCTTTCTCCTAAATTTAATTGAATCTCATTTAGCTCTATAAATCTACAATTGCACACTGATGATTCATAAACTCATGTCGGATCTAGCTCTTACTTTAATCCAATGAAAAATTGTTTGAGAGTTAGGAAACAGAGTTTGAATCCATTAATCAGGTTTTCTGATGAAAAATTGGAAATACTATTTTACCATAGAATTCCAAGAACACAGCAAGGACATTCCTAAGGAACCAACTGAAGTTTCTCAGTACTGATATGGATGATGTTTCCTGGAGTTATAGAGGTGGAATGATTCTTTCCTAAAACAGGAAATAACATCACACAACAGAAAGAGGAGTGTGTGTTGAGAGGTAGGATCAAGTTTGTCATTTCCCAGTGGTACAGTTTTTCAAAGATGCATTTTTCTAGTAAATGTAGCTCCAAACTTGCAGTTTTCAACATCTACAAATCTGATCTTCACCAATCTCATTTTGACAAAAATCACTGACCTTGGAATTCTCTTGTGCTTCAGTGGTTAGGATACTGTGCTTTCACTGCCTGGCCTGGGTTTGACTCCTGTTTGGGGAGTTCCTGGAGAAGGAAATGGCAACCCACTCCAGTATTCTTGCCTGGAAAATCCCATGGATGGAAGAGCCTGGTAGACTACAGTCCATGGGGTCGCAAAGAGTTGGACACGACTGAATGACTTCAGTTGGGGAATTAAGACTTTACAAGCTGCACAGAAGAAAAAAAAAGGCACTGACCTACAACATTTTGCTTTTACTATAAAATCTTCCTTAGATAAATTGCTTCCTACTTGTTTTTTTCCCATGATATAATTTTAAGACAGGCCTTATCATGCCCATTCCTTTGGCCTATGTTGCAAACAAATTCTCTTGGAGGGTGAGGTCATTTAGATTCTGAAATCTGCTACTGATTCTTCAGAGAAAAAGTCATTATCCAACAGAAACAAATTGCCAAAGGTCAAGATTTAGAAAATTTTCATTGGTCATGCTCTTGTGTCACCAAGTTAGTACAGATATCTTTGATAAAGACAATAACTTTAATCTTGCCATACCTATAAAGTTGTGCTCATAGAGGAAGAGATATTAAATGGTCCCAAACAGGACCTGTTGAAAGTTAAAGTGTCATATCTCATGACAACAAATTATCAATGACAATAACTATTAAATGAGTGTTTCAGACACTAAGTATTGCATTTCATTTACCTCACCTCTGATTTTCACAACCGCATGCTGCCATAGCATTTTACAGATAAAAAGAATTTAAACAAGTTGCCCTCCATGTTATGAAAGGAAAGTGAAAGTTGCTCAGTCGTTTCCTACTCTTTGCAACTCCATGGGCTATGTAGTCCATGGAATTCTCCAGGCCAGAATACTGGAGTGGGTAGCCATCCTCTTCTCCAGGGAATCTTCTCAATTCCGGGATCAAGGCCAGGTCTCCTGCATTGCAGGTAGATTCTTTACCAGCTGAGCCACCGGGGAAGCCCAAGAATACTGGAGTGGGTAAACTCTTCTTATCCAGCCAACCTTCCCAACAAAGGAATTAAACTGGGGTCTCCTGCATTGCAGGCAGATTCTTTATCAGCTGAACTAGCAGGGAAGCCCCGTGTTATATGCCTAACGTAAGATTAAAAATTAGTATCTGACCAATACTATCAACATCAAATCTCAGATCCATAAGCTGTTATTCCCTTGAGTAGTTTCTAAAATGAAAACTTATGTTAAATAAAGGAGTAACATATTATCTCTATAACTACTAATGCATCTATGAGAAATTACCTGAATGGTATTTGGGGCCAAAGAACTATAAAATAGGAAACCAGGAGTCACTCCCTTCCTTAAAAATAATTTAAAATCCCTATAATAAACTTAACTTTCTTCTACAATAAATAAGAAATCCTTGACAATTTTTCTATATTTTTGACTCTCAGCAAACCACCTTTCCTTTTGGAGGCCACTAGTAAGTTTCCTTGTCTACTTTCTGCCAGTCTCTTCCATCACTCTTAGCTCACCATATAAGTTTTTTTTCCTGGCCTCAAGATAAAGCAAAGTCCTTTTCTAGGTGTGACTTCCCATTGGCTTGGATTTGTTCTTCCTAGTATCTGATGCAACAGTAGGCAGTTTTCAGGAAAAAAATAAATAAATAAAGGGAAAAATATTAAATCATGGGTATTCATGAGTCTCCACTGTTTGCTCACTTTCTGGACCTGGATGTATTCTCATGTTGATCCAGGTGTTGGTGAGTCAGACAGCTGTAGGGGGCTGCGGCTGCTGCTGCTAAGTCGCTTCAGTCGTGTCCGACTCTGTGCGACCCCAGAGACGGCAGCCCACCAGGCTCTGCTGCCCCTGGGATTCTCCAGGAAAGAACACTGGAGTGGGTTGCCATTTCCCTTTCCAATGCATGAAAGAGAAAAGTGAAGGTGAAGTCGCTCAGTCGTGTCCTACTCTGCAGCCTACCAGGCTCCTCCGTCCATGGGATTTTCCAGGACTAAGACTCTAGAAAGAGAGAAAAAAAGCGAATAATTGAAAATAATCGCTAAGTAAGTCAATGGGGAAAAAATATAGTTTTTATCCTAAAGTAAAATGTATATAGTTTGGGACTTCCCTGGTGATCCAGGGCTAAGACTTCGCCTTCCAATGCAGAGAATGCAGGTTCAATCTCAGGTCAGGGCCCTAAGATCCCACATGCCTCATGGCAAAACAAAATAAAACAAAACATAAAACAGAAGCAATATTGTAACAAGTTCAATAAAGTATTTAAAAAATGTTCCACATCAAAAAAATGCATACAGGAATTCTTTACCCTTCTTTGAAGTTTTCATTAACTTTGAAAATATGCCACAATAAATACTAAATGCAAACATGCATGAAAATATGCAGTCAATACCTAGAAACAGGAGTTTATGAAAAGGTAATCAGAATCTTCAAAGATTGGTGAATAGGAACCATGAAATACTTTAAAATTTTAGGGTCAGTGAAAAAGATAATAATGTGAAGTTCTGAACACAACTCATTGAACAGAGTTGAGTTAACATTAAACAACTCTAATAAGAACCAATAAATCTGCATATCTAGCTGATATTTTCTAAAACTTGTGAGATTATTTTGTTAATTGACTTATCCCATGGCATCTTGTATGGCAAAGTACCTTGATAAAAAGCATTCTGACTGATGAGTGAATCATATTGTATCATCTATGGTATAGTACTTCTGTACATTGTACTCTGTCCTAGTGTTGCACTCAGGAGACAGGGGTGAGTAAAGAGTAATTTAGCAAATAATTTCGGCTTTGCAGATCCTATATTTACATGGAAATTTCTCAACGCTGCAATTCTAATGCAAAGGTAGCCATGGATAATACATAAACAAATTAGCATGGCTGTATTTACATACTTATGTATTTATTTCTTCTTTTTAAATCTGAATTATAAACTAACAATATTATATCTGTTTACTAGTTTCAGGTGTACAGCACTGTAATTCAGAATTTTTTCAGATCATACTCCATTAAAAGTTATTACAAGACAATGACTATAAGTGCTATACATGCATTCTTGTCACTTATCTGCTTTATATGTAGTAGTATTTGTATCCCTTATAGCCCTAATTTACAACTCCTCCCTTTCTTTTCCAATCAGTAGATTTTTTTATATCTGTGAATCTGTTTCATTTTGCATATACATTCATCTGCATTCTTTTTTTAGATTCCACATATAAGTGGAATCATCATACAGTATGCATATTTATCTACCCTAAATTATTTTTCTAAATTTTACAGCTTCAAGTCATTAAAAAAAACTCTAATTTTTCCTCTGGAAGATTTAGTGGCATATTTATGTTTAATAAAATAATTTATTCAATATGTGGGATTATAAAGTTTATTATTTTTGGCTATGCATGATTTCTTAATAGATAATATTAGAGTTAAAAGGAAACATTTGAAATAAGTCTTATACTTATTTTAAATAAGTTCCTGTTTTGTTGCCTCCTCTTGTATCTGCTCTTCACCTTCTTCCAAAGGAACAATTATTGAACAACCTACAGACTTTCATGCTGCTGCTTCAATTTTTTTTTTTTCCCTACTAGTTCCTACTAGTCAACACACCCCCTGCTGGCTCTAGTCTAACATTCATTCCACCTTATTAAAAATGCCAATAAAACTCAAATTATAGATGTTTTTCACTTGTGTTTTTTATGCTGATTTAAATGCAAAAATGATAAAAGGACCTAAGTGCTATGGATTAGATTACATAATGAAATAATCCCTTGAAATTAGCTCTTTCTCCTTGCAAATAATTTATTTCATGAAATACACCTTTGGGAAAGTTAAAGTTTTGTACAAGTGTTTCCATAGTAGTGGTTATCACAGATTTTAATGTCCAGATGTATGATGAGAGGAAACACTTTTATGAGTTGCTGCCTAGGTATTTCACAATATGTTAACTCTGCTCACACCCAGAGTCTAGATATTTAAATGAAGACTTGAGTTTAAATTCCCACTTTGCTTTTCCTAAGACACTTAAAATAACTACTTACAGTTAAGCCTTGGAAAAGGTAATGACTTCTGTCCCTGACCACCTTATAAATATTGTTACAGTAAACGTATGATGACCCTTTTCTCTATCTTCTGCTCACTCCTGACCTGAGACTGAAGACTGCCCTTCCCCAGGCTGACAGGAGGGAGAATCATATATATTAAATTTTGTGACTCTATCTCCTTCGTGAGGATGTACTGAAATTGCACCTTCATTCAAAGCAATCCCATGAATTTTACTTCCCCAAAGTGAATGCTTGGACATTGAGGGAGCTACTGCCAATCCCATATGGGGGTAGGGGGGAACACTTGTACCATCTTATAAAGCAGGTCATAATGTTCATACTCTTAATTCATACACCAACTCCATATTCTCAATATATCAACGTGACTTACTTAAAGGCCAGGTGTGCTCCTAGAACTGAATAGATTTCAACGCCTCTTTGTTAATTTTAACAAAGTGGGTAATATCAGGTTGGCTTTTGAGACAGCTATTTCCTGAGAAACAGACAGAAGTAAGATAACAGTAACCCTAAAGATAATTGTTTATCAGATCAGGTCAGATCGGTCGCTCAGTCGTGTCCGACTCTTCGTGACCCCATGAATTTCAGCACGCCAGGCCTCCCTGTCCATCACCAACTCCTGGAGTTCACTCAGACTCACGTCCATCGAGTCAGTGATGCCATCCAGCCATCTCATCCTCTGTCATCCCCTTCTCCTCTTTCCCCCAGTCCCTTCCAGCATCAGAGTCTTTTCCAATGATTCAACTCTTCGCATGAGGTGGCCAAAGTACTGGAGTTTCAGCTTTAGCATCATTCCTTCCAAAGAAATCCCAGGGCTGATCTCCTTCAGAATGGACTGGTTGGATCTCCTTGCAGTCCAAGGGACTCTCAAGAGTCTTCTCCAACACCACAGTTCAAAAGCATCAATTCTCCGGCGCCCAGCCTTCTTCACAGTCCAACTCTCACATCCATACATGACCACAGGAAAAACCATAGCCTTGACTAGAAGGACCTTTGTTGGCAAAGTAATGTCTCTGTTTCTGAATATGCTATCTAGGTTGGTCATAACTTTCCTTCCAAGGAGTAAGCATCTTTTAATTTTATGGCTGCAGTCATCATCTGCAGTGATTTTTGGAGCCCAGAAAAATAAAGTCTGACACTGTTTCCACTGTTTCCCCATCTATTTCCCATGAAGTGATAGGACTGGATGCCATGATCTTCATTTTCTGAACGTTGAGCTTTAAGCCAACTTTTTCACTCTCCACTTTCTCTTTCATCAAGAGGCTTTTGAGATCCTCTTCACTTTCTGCCATAAGGGTGGTGTCATCTGCATATCTGAGGTTATTGATATTTCTCCCGGCAATAATTGTTTATAGCAAAAATAAAACTGTTAATCATATTGGAGCTCAAATGAGCAGATTAAACAGACTCACACAGAACAAAGTTTAGTAGCTTTATTTCATTTCTGAGCATTTGTGGCACTGAGCAAGAGCATGATAAGCCAAGATTCTGGAATCAGAACCTCTGTGCTTCTATTTAATAGCTTTGTGCTTTGGGCAATGTTGCTTAAATTTCATGAGTCTCGGTTTCCTTATCTGCCAAATGTAATTCCTCCCTTAGAATTTTTTGGGAATTCTAAAACCAAAAACAAACTCAAGATGTCTGCTGCCTGCTGATATTTAATAAATGTTCTATTTTCTTCTAAAGAAATTAACTAGCAAGTGCTGCTGCTAAGTCACTTCAGTCATGTCCTAGCAGAGGCTTAAGCAATACAGACGTTTATTATTCTAGAGTGGAAATAACTCAGTATTGTAATGAAAACCCAGGAACTGTTTCTCTGCTTTTTGCCAACCTAAGTCTTGGCTATCTCCTCAGGTTTCCAAGTTGGTTACTTACAAAGCTCATGTCTTCATGTATATTGCTATATGGAAAACTGCTGGAAAATAAGATTTTTATTCATACAAATCTCTCTTTTCCCCGAGAAGAAAATCTTTCCTGCCTGTTCAGTCTTATTGGTCAGAAATGGGCCACAGGCAAGATCCAGATAATCATTCTAAAAGGGGAATGCATTATAATTGCTGTGGTAGGCTTAGTGAAATGATTTCTTCAATAGCTTGTTTTGCAATCAAAGAACAAGTCTAAATGGCTGATGATCAAAAAAACCATAATGTCTGCCATTTTGATGGATTTGAAAAAAAGATTACTTTCTCTCCCATAAGTATTTATTATTTATGTTTATATATGTTATGTTACCACATAGAAATTCTGGGAAGTGTAAGAACCTAGAAGACAGCAACATATATAAGTAAGTCTCATATATTTAACCAAAAGTTAATGATACAAATCTAGGAACATTATTGTTGCTCAATAAATTATTTGATTGGATTATTGTGATGTCTCTGGATAATGATTAAGCATATTTCCCATATAACTGGTAATATTTTTAGGCAATGCCAGATGAATATATGACAGATACAGTGGATAAGGGCTTGATGACTTGTTTTCTTTAACACATGTTAAACATTAACGTGTTTGACAACATTAAAACACATCATAACTTGTGCCTGTATAACAGAAATATCTTCACATGTATAATTACATGCACTATGCAGAACTGCCTAAACTAGGAATCACCACAATTCACAATTTACAGATGTGGAAGTTGAATCTCAGAGATACCAAATTATATACTCAAGGTCTCATACCTAAACTGTTAAGTCAAAGCTAATACTCAGAGTTTCTGATTCTAAGCCCAAAACTTTTCATTAAACTACCTCAAACAGGTTTCTTCTGAAACATGATATACATAAAAAAATGATTTCTAAGTAATTGTAGGCAGCACTTCCTTTACACAGAGTCAGAGATAAGTGGAGGAGACCATTTTTTGACATATGTTTCTGGATGTGGTATGGCTGGATTTGTGCAAATCAAATATAATTATATATAAACTTGAGAGAGTGAATTTCTCCCCTAGAAAAATCTGAACATTTGAGAAATATATGGCTTAGGAGAATGAACTATCAAAATACTATTCTAAACTGCATCCCCAATGATTTTACATATAATTTACATATTGATTTCCAAGGACAAATGCCCTCAAAAGAAGCTTTGAATTCTGATGCAATGGAGGTTAAAGTGAGGGGATGGGTAGCATTAAAAAAGTAGACAAGTCTTTTCATATCTAACATTATCCATTCACCAAACATTTCTGAAAATCCTGCATGTATACTGAAGACTCAAAGTTGAATACTAATTGTTAAATTACTGTTCTTGAGCATCTACTCAGAGTTAGGAAAATATATGTGAACAAAAATATTTCACAGTAATTGATAAAGAGCTTGATAGAGGTATTAACTGAATTTGGACTTGAATGACAAGCGAATTAGCTAATAGGGAAGAAGTTCATAGAAGGAAGAAAGAGGAGTGTGTGAAAACAGTATGCCGTGCTACCAGCTGAGAAACTTGCACCTCAGGTACAGATATTTACAGTGTTGCTCTATGTGCAGGAGATACACTACCAATGACTCATTTTGATATAAAGGATGAGCTTGTGGTGATAAGATTGAGTTTGAGGTAGAATTAGGAGACAGAAGGAGTAGGGGAGAGGCTCAAGTGAATTCTTCTCAACATTTGACTAAAGTCCATTTGCTTTAATAGAATAGTCCACTCTTCTGCAAAAGTGGAATTCTGCATTCATTACCCTAATATTTGACTTTCTTGTTAAGGCAAACATACCTGACCTAATCTAACTTGAATAACAATCTTCATGGCCCAGGGTGACTCAAATCCCTTTACCCCCAAAGAAACAAAGAATCACTTCACGCTGCCAACTATAAGTTTTCATTCCCAGAGGAGGCAATCTTTGTCAATTTAGGAACTTCTACAGTGCTTATTATCTGACAATTAATCACATGCTAATTTGTATTGTTATCTCAATTTTTAATATGTTAACATCATATTTTCCCCAATCATTTTTAGCTCAATGAAAACAAAGTTGTTTTTTTTTTTCCTCATTTTCTACATTCCATAAATAGAGCATATGTAGTTTTGGATACAAACTATAAAAGGGGGGAAAAAAGAGGAAAATTAAAACATTTAAAAGGAGAAGAAAGAATTAAAGGAAAAATAATTTAACTTTTTGTTTCATAAATATTTTTTAAACACCTATTTTGAATATATGGGTGACAACAGAAGTTGCAACAAACTATGATATATGAAGTTGCAATAATCCCAAAGTACTGATATTCAAAATGGAATAGCCTACAATGACTGATGCAGACTCTTCTCCCATCCATACCATGTACCCATATGTCATAGTGATTTTTTCCTCTGGTGGTTCAGCCAGTAAAGAATCTGCCTGCAATGCAGGAGACATGGGTTCGATCCCTGGGTTGGGAAAATTCCCCTGGAGAAGGGAAAGGCAAGTCATTCCAGCATTCTTGCCTGAAGAGTTCCATGGACAGAAGAGCTGGTAGGTTAGAACCTGTGGGGTAGCAAAGAGTCTGACACAACTGAACAACTAAAACTTTCACTTTGTATTTGTAAAGATAAAGGAAATATGAGGGGAGGTTTTAATTTTCAAGTGTTATATGGTCTGAGACCATTAAGTAGGTATGATATTTAACGTGTCAGTATCTTTCTCCTCTTAGGATCACATCTATAAAATGCAGATGACAAAACATACCTTCCATGTGTCTCACAGAAGGATTACAAAATCAGTGATTTACATAACTTGCTGAATATTCAGAAGCTAAGAGTCCAGTTGACAAATGACTATTTCCCTTCTACTCTCTTAAGGGAAAAGTAGGAACACTCAAAGGGAAAATCAAAAGGACAAGAAAACCCAGTCCCATCCACTTTATTCCTTTTTAAAGATCTCAGATATGTTTGTCTTGAGATGTTCAGATTTATCATTTTAAAATGCACACATTTGAGGATTTCAATTATTCGTTTTTCCCCATTCCCCATTACCAATCAATCTGCTCTATCTATGCAGAATTTTTAACCCTCTTCAAAACAAAGTGCTCTGCAAGTATGACTTATTCTTTTATATAAAGCTACAGGGGGGAAAGGGAGGTTATTTAGCTTCTATTCCACCACTCAAAAGGTGGATTTATCAGACTAAAAGGTTTACAAAAGAATTTTAGTAGTTAAGTATCAATCTGGCTGCACTTTTGATAGTGATTAATATTCTAAGGCTAATAAAAACTTGTTGGCAAAATGCCCCCAGAAGATGGCATTGTTTACACTATTGTCAGAGAAGAACAGCTGTTTATCCCTGCTACATCCAGAGCTGCCGTATTCTTACCGAAATGTTAACAAATCTTAGACAAATGTCTGCTGTTTAAGGCTCAAATTTGCTCTGAGAACAGGTGTGTTTGAAAGAGAGAAAAAAAGCTACAACTGTAAATAGGATTTAAAATGAGGTGCAATTTATATACTATACACTAAGTCTGCATATGGACAATTAAATGCAGAGTTCCAATATTTACTAATAACTTGAAGATCATTCACAGTTTCAGGGCTTCATGTAAAAATTTTCCCTGATTGCCTTTCAATGTATATTCCAAGCATATTTTATTGATTCAGATAGATTTCAGTCATGCTATCAGAAAATGGAGCAACATCTTCCATGACTTTTGAAACATTTAACTATTTTTGGAGAGGTGTAGAAGGTAGGAGAGGTGTAGAGGTGTAGTGGAGCATTAAACTCAGTGAACAAAGACCTGTGTTCTCTGGTAGTATTTTCTCATTTATAAAAAGAGAGGTCTTGAAATGTTGGTAAAGATGTGGAGCTGGGTAAATCTCACTCCCTGCTGGTGGGGAGAGGGGTAAGAATTGGTAACATTTAAAAAAACAATTAGCAATACCTACTAAAGTTGAAGATAAGCATTTCCTACAATCCAGAAATCTTAACTTTTAAGCACATAATTGAGAAATACTAAGAGACCAGTACAAGATTGTATAGTTTATATTGAGAAAAATCTGGAAATAATCTATAGATTTATAAACAGATGAGTTAAAGAATAAATTGTGGCATTTTCGCCAAATAAAATATAATATAGCAGTTGAAATAATTATAACTACTTGTATTGAAATGTATAAATTAAATATATATGTACATATATATGTATATACATATATAAAATTTTGAGTTGTTGAGTAAATTGCAAGGTACAAAATGGAAAAGTATGATGCCATTTATGTATTGGCTAAAGACAATCTAAGTAATACTATATATTGTTCAGCAATGTAAATATGTTTTCTAAAATATAAAAACAGTGAACAGGAAAGGAAGTGTTTACTTCTAAATATGGGATCAGGCAAGAATATAAAAGGGACTTAAAATATATTTTTACCATTTTATTTATTTTAAAGTCATATAAATATTAAAGAACATGCAAATCTGGACAATAGTTCCTAGTTTTTCTAGACTATAATATGCTTAAGCTAGGCACATAGGTGTTTTTAAACCTGGAATCCTGGATTTCAATAGGAGAAGGCAAGCCCATGCTTCTAGACTTGGAAACCCAGCCCCCTCCTCACTCAGACCCCTGCCAACTGAGCAGCTTCTTGGATCTCTTCCACTTTGGTCTTTTGTGATCTTCTGGTCATGGCCTTTCTCTGGACAACTGCAGCCTGTCCTGGAGAAGTATTCTGGTTGTCCAAAAATCTAGAAACTAACACAATTATTTTCAGGTTTCAGAAGCTTAGAGACAAGAGGATCATTTACTTACAAATGAGAGGACCTCAGAATTCTTCACGCTCTAATAAAATAAGGGTGTCACTAACCCAATTCTCATTCAACTATAGGTTAATATTCCAATGATGTGAGTCCAGCTCTAACCAAAAGCACAAGGCTAACTTCAGGATTCATGCAGAAGCTGCTTGAGTCTCAGCTCAACTTGCTGTAGCTGTGCAGCTGGCAGCTGAGGACCAAGGGTTGTCAGGAATCAACAATGTAACATAAGTCTGCATATTTGTTACTGCTGAGGGAAATGGTGGGGGAGGGGGAGGAAAAAGGAGACATCAACTTCCTCTGAAGTGACTCCATCCCTAATGTGATTATAAGCTCAAGTAGAAATCATTATGGCTCCTCATTTTGTTAAGGTTTGACAGTTTTCTGACGGCTTCCAATAAAAACAAAATAAGCTGATTTATGGTCAAGCAGGAGAAATCCCAGTTGTAAACTAGAAGTCAAAGATAAAACCAGGGTTTCTAATAGGGAGCCTTTAGGAAGAAACCAAAACTACGTTTTATTTTCACATCTTTTTAAATTTAAATCCCATCCATTGAAGCTTTAAGATCTAGAATCCTATGAGTCAACTAGGACCCCCACCCTGACTCTCATCTACCACGCCCGATCTGTCTTCCCCTCTCTCTCAGATGCCAGGAACCTCCTGGACTCCGGAACCGAAATCACCAAACACCTTGAGGTACTTGCCCAAAGCTATGTGCCAACAGCGAGGAGGGAGACGCAGACCTGGTCCGCCGTCAAAGGATGAGCCACGGGAGATGGGAGCTGGGTGCGGGGTTGGGACCACGTTAAACCGCTATATCAGAAATCCCAATATTACCAATGCCAGTCAGCCTTCCATTCTAGAGAACAAACCCGGGGCAAATTCAATCGCGTAATTCAATAATTCAAGTCTTCCCTCGCCTCTTAAAAAAGAAAAGAAAAGAAAAGAAAACCATCTCGTTGTCAAGCTTTCCAAAGGAAATTCCCTCTTGCTAATGCGTTCTGTCTTCCAACTCCTGTTAGTATCCCTTCAGCATCGTTCTTCGAAAACCTGGTTTAAATTTCAATGCTTGTAAGCATCCCCCACATTGGGGGGCAGGGAAGGAGGGGAACCAGAGAGACCGAGGCAGAGATGGAGATGTGCGGTCCCTCCCCGGTCCCCTCCAGGTAGCCTGCGCGCACCGAGGCGGCGGGCGGTCCGGGTGGAACGCGCCGGAACGGGGCGAAGACCCGCCCAGCCAGGCTTCTCTTATAGGAGAGAGCCGGGCGGGCCTGGCCGGGGGCGGCGCCGCGCGCCCCATTCGCCTATAAGGAGCTGTCCGCCGCCCGGGTGCTGATTCCAGCTTTAGTGGCTAGCGAGGTGCGTTCGGCTGTCCAGAGAGCTGGGCGCCTGCTGTGGCTTTGGGTCTGGTTTGCACCTTTAAGAAGGGGGGACGAGGAGGAAGAGGAGAGCGAGGAAGGGAAGTGCA
>NW_011495032.1:10033172-10042684 GCF_000754665.1 Bison bison bison
TGGGAGGGACCTCTTACTCGGGGGAAATGGATTCTGGACCACGGCTGACCAGCGTTTTCACTTTGTTCTTTTCCGGCTTGTGGCATTTAGGATTAACAGCGGCAAATTGTGAGTATCAGGAGCTTGGGGCGAGTAGGTGAGGTGGGAGACCCTGACGTTTGGAAAGACACTCAACTGTCCAAGCGTGTTCAATTGTGTCTGCTCTGAGCAAAGGAAAAGGGGGAAAATGCTGATTGGTGTGTTTCTATCGCTCTAACCATCCCAAAAGTTAGCAGAGCTCGAAGGAGCCAGCCCCTCTGGATTTTCTGCCCTTCTTCCCGAATCGGAAAGTTCGGGGGAGAAGGGAAGATTTTCTTGCCTCAGCCTCCCGCTAGCTCCGCGTTCTCTACCTGCCTGATCTTAGCAGAGCTTCTCCCGGGAAGGGTCCCCGATTCTGGCTGTAGGAATGGGGGCTGATCTTCCAGACACAGAGATGCTCCCAGCCACTGCACTCGGTGACAGCGGTTCCTTTCTGAATGCGGCTGCCTCGCTCCGATTTGCAGTATGCCCTGTGCCTCCCTATCCATGGTTTTCAGCTCTCCCCTAGGCAGAAGGCTCCAGTTGGGATACCTTGCAACCAATGGTCATCTGTTTAATAGGGTTGGGAGTTTTGGCCTAAAAGTCATGGGCCGATGTAGTCAAACGACAAGATCAATGGCTGCCCCTGTTATAGGAGAAAGAGCTTTGATGCACACTCCACCCCCAAAATCTTTGTGCCAAAGAACACATAATGAGTATGCACTAAGTGTACACTGCCATCCAAGCTCTAACCTCGGCAAGTGCGGGGCATTTAATTTAATAGGCAGGAAAGCTGGACACCTGGGGATCCGCCACCTGCACTATGTATTTAAAGAACCCAGTTCGTCAAACTTGAATAAATTGCTGGAGCCATCAGAGGTGCAAGTTCAATAGCTCAACTGCTTCTCTAGGCAGAGAAAGGGAAGTTCTTCCAGCTCTGGAAACTCCTAAATGAAGAAAGAATGCAATTAAGCCATCTGTGTGGTTTCCAAAGATGGTTTATTAAGTTTCCTCAAGGTTCTGGGTTTCCTGCCTTATCTACTAACTTCATCATGAACCTCAGTAATATCTAACCAAATTCGAACTGTTCTGATACTTTTTTCTTATTTTTTTGGTGTGAACCATCACTGTTGGAGAAGAGTAGGAAGGCCACTTACTACTTACAAGTTTCTCTACCTCACTTTCCACCTTCCTTAATCCAAAAGGTCCTTAAGAAAGAGATACTCAGTACCTCAAGGGAAAACAATTGGAAAATTTTACTGATAATGATCCAAAGCTGACCCAGTGCTCCTATCTGTGATTGGAAGTTTGGGGGATCTGAAATTGATAGTTAGTGGAAATGGATTATAAAGATTTTTATTAAAGTCTGTATTTTAAAGGTATGCTGAAGAGGTCAGCCTCTTTAAAGGGGAGGAACCAAAAGGGTTTAGTTCAGAAATTATTTCAGAGAATAGGTAAGGACAGGGTGAAATCTAATATTTCTCTCCTCTTTCTCCTCCTCTTCTCCCCACATCCTCCTGCTTCTCCCCCTCTTTTTTTTTTTTTTCTTTTGTAAGTAAAATTGTTCCCATGGTGCTGTAGAAAAACATCTAAGTGGTTCAGTAGGAGGAAGTTAGGCATGGTGCTTTCTTTCTCTAACTCCTAGAACACTAGAGGTCAGTATTGTCCTAATGATGCAAAGGTGTGGCAGTAAAACAGCTGTGCTTTTCCTCTAGCACATACACCTATCTGAAAACAGTGAATATTTTGAAGATCTATGAAGAAAAAAATGAGGAATAAGGGTGAGATAAATAGAACATGCTCTATAGGAATATGGTTTTGGCTTCCTTATATAGCATCTTAAGAGCAAGGAAAAAAAAAAAACATAGGATGAGTTTTTCTGTAAATTAACTGAATTATAGTTAATGTTACAATAATGTTCCTAAAACCTAAATGGTATGAGCTTAAGGCTCATGCTTATCATTACTGATGCAGCAATAAAGCTAATTCTAGGCATTTAAAATAAAACCTTGTGATAATGAGCTTTAGTATTTCATCACTGACAGTGTAATTTCCCTATTTCCAATCAACATTTCAGTTGAATGCATGCTGCTTGCTAAATATATGGGGGTCAGTGTTCTTAAACAGTAATGTTAAATGTTTTTATTTTGCCAAATAAAATGTATTAATTCAGTGAACAATAGAATAGCAGCAGAAAATTACTTTGAATTCAGTTCTGGTGGTCTTCCAAACCTGTGATGCAGAACCTCTAAGGAAAAAAAATAAATAAATAACATTCCACAATTCTTCCAGACTTCTGTTGTCCACATACTTAATCCATTTTTTATAGTGCTTTTGTTTATTTTTTAGCTACAACCCATTAGCATTTATATGCATATATTGACAAAGAGAAATCTTTAAAATTGTCAATTTTTGTAAGTTTATAGATAATTTGGAGGATTTTCCCCCAGGATTATTATTTCTATATTTTGAAATAATACTTCAAGTCATTTGTGACAGTACTCTTGGAAATGGATTGTTTACCCAAGATGCTCCATGGTATACTTGTGAACTTTGTTCAACTAAAAACAACTTTTAATTGTTTCTCATCTTCTGGCAACAATTTATTATTGTTAGTGCTGTTTGTGTGTGTTTAATTTTCTCATAATCTGACCAAAACTTGGGCATTTAGCTACAAAGGAAAAATGAATTCTTGCCCAATTATAGATCTTATAAGTTTCTAATTAAACAAAATTAAAATAAAGTCAGATTAGAAGGCCAGCTACAGTATAGATAATATGAATCTGTGCAGAGAACATAATTACCAACCAGTAATAAAAACTCTGGAAATTCCCCCATTTCAGATTTTCAGGATATTAAACAGCTACATTACTTCCTTTGGGTTTACCCTGAGGGAATTAGTTAATTTCAAATGTAGATATGATAGGCCAGTGTTAAATGAAAAAAAAAAAACGTTTTACATATAATATCAGCTCCTTTGACATAAGAAGAAATGACGAGACTTGATAATTGGTTAGAGTGAAACTAGGTTTTTGAAATGATAGCAGTTCTAGCCCTAATTCTGCCACAGCTAAGATACCAAACACCCATCAGGTGATGCATCATTTCTGTTCTCACAGCTCAGGTATAAAATAGCAACTGAGATATGTATCTACTCCCAAATAGAATAGCAGCTCAAATTTTACAGAGGAAATTCTTCAAACAGGTATGTTAAAAGACATGCTTGCATTCAGAAGACAAGAGGAATGCAGGGGACACTTTTAAGGTCACTGTTCACTTTATTTTACAATAACGGGATACTATTTGATTATAAAGAGCCTTAATTCTGACCAGTCACTTGAATGATCTCTAAGCATCTTTTCTCTTTGTTGCTACATATTAAGTCCACACAGATAACAGCCAGGAGAGAGAAACTGAAAACTCTTTACTCCTTTCATCACAGGCAGAACTTTATCAAAAATATAGGAAGATGTCAATCATATTCCTAAAGATCTTCAAATAAAGAGACGCACTGTACCTTGAGTTTTCTGAAGCTTATGCACAAACCCAATCAATATATAATATTATAAATAAACAAGGACTAGATTCTTTTTAGCAGGAAAGTGTTTGCCATTTACTTTTTTATGGCATTTACATTGCAGTCATCAGAAGTGAAAGAAACATTATATTGCTCACTTGCAAGACTCCTGAAGATTTTCCTATGGTTAAATGGGCTGGTCTTTGACTATCCAGATGAATTCTTTTCCCTTTCTCTTCACATAGTTCCCATCTCAAAATCAGGTTCATATTTCCACAATTGGAAAACAGAAAACCTGGACTAGCAATTATCATACAAGGGTATACACTTTAAAAAAAGTCAGTTTCTGTAAGAAGCATCTTAACTCACCCCCATGTCTTATTCTCATTCTAATGAATGACTGACTGTCTTCTAAATCGCAGTTTTCTTTTCCCAGCTTCTCTTGCCTTTCCTTTCTTTAATGGGACCCAGTTTTCCTTTACTAGATTGCTTTATTTTTCAGTGCGTGCCCATTTGTTACAAAACAAAATAATGTGATATCATTAAAAATGTTCCTAAAACTTTTTCTTTAGTTGGTGAACAAAAAGCTCTTTATCTTGTATGCCAGAACTCTGCTGAAATATGACCTATATATACAAGCCTAATTATCCTTGTCATGTAGGACAATGGGGAGATGGTCTAGTTACCTGAAAGGTTAGAGTACAAAAATCATTCACTCAAAAAGGCTTTATTTTGAAGTTTCAGGATTCTCATTAGACACTTCTGGGATGATAGTACTCAAAACTGTTAAGCAATTATACTTAGAATAACAACATAATAGAGGTTTAATTCCTACTAGCTGTAAGCTGCTATGGGCTTAGTATCTCTCAATCCATGTGCAATTTGGCAAGGAAGCACAGCTAGGTAGACTTTATTAAATCCAGTTTACAGATGAGTAAATTTAAGGTTAATAGACGTTAATAATTTTCCCAAGATCATAAACTCAAGGAATGAAAAAAAATCAGAAACTGAACCTGTATCTGTCCATCTCCAAAGATCAGACTCTTTACAAGATATAAAAGTAATCCTCATGCATTCTGATGGGGTCTATGTGTGTGCATCTGAAGAAAGTTGCCTTGGAATCTCTGTAGTTATTCTCTGCAGCTCTGTTCATAACAAAGGCTGTGGAGGCAGCTCTTTCCACCAGAACGAGCTCCTGAGCTTTACCTTAATCTACATTTGATGCAAGATGCCAGACATTGCAATAGTCAAAGATTGGAAACCTTATATCTGGATGAACACCAGATGTTCTATTTTTCTTTTACAAGTTTCAGTTCAAAACTCGATAAGGAAAGGATATAGCCTTGAAGATGTGACGTGTGTGCAAACACACATACATACACAATACCATAAAAAGGTACCTCTCTTGGTATCATGTCTTGTAAGTCAATAGATGTCAGACAAAACTATTAATTAAATAGCAGGTATAAGCTTCCTTTCTCAGCATTGGGCTGGTCCTGAACAGGCTCTGCCTAATACTATAAATTTCATCCAAATTACTCCTCCCATATTGTCTAATTTCCAGTTTCTGGAATTCCGTATTCTATAGACAAACCATGCTTTCTCACGTTTTCTTGTGTTTATTGGCATATGTCTGTCTACTTGGTTTAGAATGTCCTTTCACACTTTCTATCTTCTATCACTTTCTCCATCTCCTCCCCCGGAAAACATACACACTTTCCCCAAGCTAGGTCAAATGTCCTGTATATTATTACTGTATTTCCATAGCACTTCCAGTTCTTGTCTCCCCAACTAAATGTCCATTTCCCTGATTATCATATTTTATCTGAATATCTATAGTCAATGCCTAAAATATGTAGATGAGAGAAGAAATGAATGGGTTCCAACTAAAATTTTTCATTTCTAAACCAAGATCGTTCTATGGTCCTACTGCTAGAGTCTTTTGAAATGTATAGGTTTATGTTTGTTTGTTTGTTTGTTTTCAAATAAAAAGTATTACTTATTCTAGTTTGGGAAATGTTAAGAAGATGTTAGAATATGCAGCTTTTAAGTGAAAGAGCAGAAATTTAGATCATTTGGTTGGATTTGGAGCTGAAGAGTGGGCTTCTGCATTTACACAAAGCTGCATACTTCCATGAGTTCATTGCTGACATAATCTTATTTCTGTGTCAAATGGTTCTTTGTTCCTCAAAGAGAACATCTTCCCATTCTTTGACCTTAAAACCAAGTTTGAGGTAATTTTATTAACTTGTTTTTGCAATTTTAATGAGTGTTTTCTATATAGTCTGAAAATACACAGATATATATTGATATAAAAATCCTTCTTCATAACTCAGTGTTAAGTATAAAGAAGAAAAGTTTAGATTCTATTTAATGGAATATAAAATCTTTCCAGTAGTTTTAGTCATAAACTACTGGAAAGATCTTATCTAGTTACAAACCTACAATACTGCCCTGATAACATAATCCTGAGTCTCTGATGTCATCTTCTTATGCTGTGGTTGGGAGAAGATTTAAGTGTTAAGAGTTTGTGTATGTTACTCATTTGAAAAATTTTGTTGAAGAAATGAGTCCCAAGAAAAAGTTCTCTTTCTTAAAGTCAAGTTTTTATAAGAAGCTGGAGGAATAAAGATGCATTAAAAGATAGAGGCCATGACCTCAAGGAAATTTAAACATGAGCAGCCAGCAAAATAAATCTTTAATCACATCAAAGTGATAAATGCTATAACAAAGGTAAGCACAAGTGAGAATCTTAAACTGGCTGGGGCATCGATGCGGGCTGTCTGAGGGAAACAGAATGTAAGTCAAGACTTAGAGTCAGACTTCCCAGCTGGGAAAAGGAAGGGAGGTATTAGAGGCTTTGTGTGTTGTAGTGATTACTTGCACGAGTGACTCATAGGCCTACAGATAGAAGAAAAAACTGAACAAGTAGGTAAACATGGGAGTCTTTGATTTTTACTGTGAAAACTATAGAGGGTCATCAAAATATTTTTAACATGTAATTAAATAATACATAATCAGATTTTTGTGTTTAAAATATCACTGTACAAAGGAAAAATTAAAATGAATGAAGGCTAGTCATAAGAAAACCAGTGAAGAGCTTATTACAATAACACAGGTGATAATTAATAAGGGCCTAAGAAGGAAAGTTTCAGAACCTGCAAAGGTCATAAAGAATCAGAAAGAAAATCATGAGCCAAGTAATTTCAAAACCAAGGAATCTATGAGCTAGTAAACTCACAGAAGGCACAGATTTGTGGTTAAAATGTATTTTATTGCAGCTTCCATTGTTTTTGACAAATGAGAACTGTAGGTACTAGAAAAGGTGCTCAGTTCTCTGAAATGAAGTTCTTCTCGGGGAATACCAAGCGACCATATTCTGAGTGCGGTGTATTTCATATTTGCATGACACCATATAGCACATGCTGTCTGTATCCATCATCCTGATGCATCTTATAGTCTGTAAATTATGCTGGTTTTTGTCAGCAGAGTGAGAACTAGTCATTAAGGAAGGAGCAATTAAACCTCAATCCCCCACCTTCTCATCCCCCTCTGGCAGGGAGGTAAACCAGGGATCATAACTGCTATAAGTGGCTGCTCTGGGGAAGGAGAAACCGGGGAAGCTGGGTGTGCCAGGTTGATTTGCCATCATTGGTAATTGATTTGCTGGCATAAATTCCACATCTCTACGTTTCTAATTGCTTTTGTGCATATTCTGGGGGGTTGATTAATGCCATCTGTTCCTTGGATCAGCTGAACTGATTGAGTTTTAAAGGATGACAACATCAATGTTGAAGATAGAAAGAAAGTGAAGGAAAATGCCAAAACATCCCTTGTGGTGTATATTATTTTTAACTATCCACCTTTGGAAGCAGATACATCCTTCTGAAGACATTCCGAGGCAAATAGCTGTCTAAAGAGATTTGCCTAACAGACAGATGCTTGTAGGTGTTAGTCTAGGCCACTGTTTGCTGAATATATACATTATGTCCCTTCTTCTCTGCCACCCTTCCTCTCTTCCCCACTCCTCTCTGTCATGCGGCCGCGTATTTTGGGTAATACCATTGGCTTTTCCCTGATTATGTTAAGATGTGAAAAGAGGGGAGAAAAACATCTGTTGCATTCTGATGCTGCCTTGCTAAATATGTAGGCATGGTCACCAAATGTGAAATCTCCCATCAAAGCCTATTCTAGGAGCAGTCCTGACAGAGATCTACCACCCACTGCACTTGGGAAAGCCCACTGAATTCCAATACCCCCACCCATCTGAGTGCAAACAATTCTTCTACTAACTCCATTGGTCCCTGAATCTGTAGATATGAAAGAAAGCCTTCTGATTCATAGGGAACCCTTAAGACACAGAGCCTCACTGGGAGAGAAAATATAAGAATTTAATCTGTACTGAACTCCACTTGACTAAGAGAAACAGAAGAAACATTTCTAGAAGAGATAGAGCCCAGTGTCTGAAGGAGGGGGAGAAGATGATCTGAGTTGGGGAAGGGAAAACAGGAAGAATGTTCAGAATGTCCAAGACAAGTGTCACCCACTTCCTGATTTTGCCCAGGATGACCCTCTGTATTGCAAGGGTGAAAATGCTGCAGATGGGCAATTGGGAGGTGATAAAGGACAGTAGAAAGGGCACAGGTCCCACAGCTCTGGGTCGATGTGACTGTCACTCAGGATTTCCTATGGATACTAACATGAACCTGTAGTGTCAGTATAACATGAGTTACTCTGTATAAAACACACATGATTGTTTTTATAATTACTAATGAATCCCAACATGGATTCTCTCAAAATCAGTTACAATAGTAATCAGGCAAAGATAAGAACATTTCCATTCCCAAGCAAAGATGGAAGGGCTCACTCTCCCTTCATCAGAGAGCTGAGTAATTGCTGAGGCAAAGGGAAACTCGCTCTTATTTCTCTTGGATGGCAGAGGGACTGTGGGTAGAATTGGTCTCCATCTGACAGAGACCCAGGGCCACCTGGGTTCCCCATGCTGCCTTGCTAAATATGTAGACAGAGTCACCAAACATGAAACCTCCCATCAAGGACTTTTCTTAGGGCAGTCCTGACAGAGATCTACTACCCACTGCACTTGGGAAAGCCCACTTGGTTTCTTTCAAGGTGCACTCAGGTATGATCTCTGCTTCTGGGTTTTGGCCAGTGAAATGCTTACTACAAACCTCATTAAGGAAGTGGAGGAAAGAGCTGCCCCTAGAAAATAAAAGAGCACATCCCCTCCAGAAAACCCTGACAGAAGATGTCAGTATTAGGGGAGAAGCATCCTTGAACAGACCTTGAGAAAAAAATTAGTGAACGTGAGCAGGAATATATGTAGTGTTCCAAGTAGCCTAAGCTCTCCGTTTGCAGGAAACTTGAGCAGATGGAAGTTAAATCTGCAGGTCAGGAGAGCTGTACTTCCCTTCTGGCTACTGCTGATGCCTCCTTTTGGTGAATCTTTAGTTCAAGTGTTCTGTCCTTGTAAATGTTGGATTAAAATTGGGTGCTGCTACAACACCTAATGGGTTATAAATGCTCATCCATCTTCAAGTGCATCATTCATTCATTCAAAAGTACTTATGAAATGCCTACTGTGCATTTATTTCTCTGTATAGTCATGAAAGCCTATTGCTATTGAAAACCAGTTGATGGAGGGAGAATTGGATTGATGTCCATATAACCCCAAAACAGCAACAACAAAAAATAACAGTATCTCTTCAAATCAAAGCCATGGCAGTGGGGTCCTCCACTCTAGTCTTGTTCAGTGTATTAAATACCTCTCTTCTCTCCCTGAGTCTTTTCTCTCTGCTTCCTTATCTTTAGCATTTCTTCCCCTTCACTCTTAATTTGCCACCTTTCCAATGCCTTTCCTTTCTTCCTTCCACCCTCCTCCCTCCCTTCCCCATATTCTTCTACTCCTATCCCTTCCTCT
>NW_011495032.1:10042784-10064597 GCF_000754665.1 Bison bison bison
CTCTGTTCTCTATCCCTCTCTCCCCTTTCAGACTCCCTTCTTTCACTCTGCCTGTTTCATTTAACGTTTAGTAAATGATTTTTTGGTTGTTTTACGGCCAAGGCTAATGCTCTTTAAACTTTGCCATTGAAGTGCTGCTTGCCAGAAAAAAGAGTGCACAGAACCCAGGGGAGTCTGAGAGCTTAGCTTCACGTGGCTGCTGAAGCATGTAATTTCTTGAATTTTTTCTTAAACACTCAGACAAATCTGCATTCCATTCCATATTTCATCCATGTGTAAATTACAGGAAAAATATTTTCCCACAATCTTTGGTTAAAAATTGATGAGCAAAATTGATTTACTTAACCCATGACAAAGGGCCACATACACCCAGGGGCACAAGTCTAAGCTTTCTGGCTCTTTATCCCTGTTTATGCCTTTTAGGATTCCTGTATGAAGAAGTACAGCTTCCCTGTCTTACCTCTCATTTAGGAACAGGTAGCTTCCTTTCTCATTAAATGTGATTGGTCTGTGAGCTGCAAATTATAATTAATCAATAATGGGAGGTGAGAAGAGCTTATCGATTCACATGAGGAAAGGAAACCCACAAGCCTACTTGAGGAATAGAAATGGAACTTCGGGAGGGGCTGTGGGTAAGAAGTCTGCCCAGCTTCACTCTGAGTCTGTGCCCCACCCCATGGCAGTCACCTGGCAACATGCTCCACATCCATGGAGCTTACCTTTGAGTAGATTAGCTCTTCCAGGTTACAGGATTGGGGTCAATGAGGGCAGGGTTTTTTTGTTTGTTTCTTTGTTTTTTAAAGAAAATTGGAAGCAGGCTGAGCTTACCAGGATATTAAAGGAGAGATTAATGCTTCTCCTTCTACAACACAGGAACTGTTTAACACCATCACAAGAAATGAAATCACCAGATTTCATTCACAAGATCAGAAAGTCCCAACATTAGAGATGAAAGATTAAGTTAAATAATGTGTTTCTTCCTGAGCAGAGCTTCCAAAGATACACTTCATCCCAATGGTGGTACCTGATGGGCTCATTCTATTCCTCCCCACAGTCTGATGCAATAGTTATCATCCTCCCCATTCGAGGACAAACATGAGCCACCTTGGACAGTCAGGTGATTTACCCATGATCAAATAACTTGCATGTTGTCACACTAGGATGTTAACCCATATTTCCCTGATACCAGAGTCCATATCTTTTTTACACATTCAATTCAGTTCAGTTCAGCCACTCAGTCATGTCCAACTCTTTGTGAGCCCATGAATTGCAGCACACCAGGCCTCCCTGTCCATCACCAACTCCCAGAATTTACCCAAACTCATGTCTATCGAGTTGGTGATGCCATCCATCCATCTCATCCTCTGTCGTCCCCTTCTCCTCCTGCCTCCAATCCCTCCCAGCATTAGGGTCTTTTCCAATGAGTCAACTCTTCACATGAGGTGGCCAAAGTATTGGAGTTTCACCTTCAGCATCAGACCTTCCAGTGAACACCCAGGACTGATCTCCTTTAGGATGGACTGGTTGGATCTCCTTGCAGTCAAAGGGACTCTCAAGGGTCTTCTCCAACACCACAGTTCAAAAGCATCAATTCTTTGGTGCTCTGCTTTCTTCACAGTCCAACTTTCGCATCCATACCTGACCACTGGAAAAACCATAGCCTTGACTAGACAGATCTTTGTTGGCAAAGTAATATCTTTGCTTTTCAATATGCTATCTAGGTTGGTCATAACTTTCCTTCCAAGGAGTAAGTGTCTTTTAATTTCATGGCTGCAGTCACCATCTGCAGTGATTTTGGAGCCCCCCCAAAAAAGTCTGACACTGTTTCCACTGTTTCCCCATCTATTTCCCATGAAGTGATGGATCCAGATGCCATGATCTTCATTTTCTGAATGTTGAGCTTTAAGCCAACTTTTTCACTCTCCTCTTTTACTTTCACCAAGAGACTTTTTAGTGCCTCTTCACTTTCTGCCATAAGGGTGGTGTCATCAACATATCTGAGGTTATTGATATTTCTCCCGGCAATCTTGATTACAGCTCGTGCTTCTTCCCACTGCTTTCTTGAACGCAAAGCTAAGGTTGAGCTACTCTTGAACTTGAGATGGTCAACCTTGCAGACCTAGTCTTTCTCTGTGATCCAGGGTAAAAAAAAACCATATCAGTCTAGACCTACAGATTTCTCCCCCTTGCGCAGGTCATCTTATTCTAACTTTGCTGGCAGCACTTCCCCCATAGCTAGAAGTCTTCATGGCAAATAGTTTCCTGTTTCTGCAAGTTGATTGTCTTACTCACTAAAGCTCATACCATTAAATAGTGGTCTTGAGGAGCCTGAGATGAGTCCAGTTTTAGTGCATCTGTTCCTGTCTCATACTCCCTAGAGACCTTCCTCACAAATTTCAGTATTTTCAACACTGCATCATACTGTAGCCCTCCTAGACTTTATCAGATGGATGTTCAGTTTTTATTTTTGTTTTTTAAAGTTGGTACTGATAAGAAAACCCCTATTTGTGATGTTTAGATCACAGATTCTCATAATGCAAAGATTGGACTACATTGAGATCCATTCTCGGTCTTTGAGGTAAGCTGCAGAGTTCACCCTATGTCCAGCCCCCAACCTCCTTTCCCCCATTGGGGATGGATGGGAGGGAGGGTTTTGAACAAGCATATGCTGAATGACATTATTCTTCACCACAGATGAGGTCCTGTGATGAGCACTGGCTCTGTGGGCCTCAGAGAGTCTGCAAGGCAGAGAACTACCCGTTGTGTCCAGTTTCTTTTCATCACCAGTCACAAGGAAAGCCAGGCCAGGGGATTCTGTGCTTTATTCTCTAGTTCTCCTGCTTGTGTCCCTTCGACTTGAGCTATTATTTAGCTTAGTTGTGAGGTCTCTGTCTTCTCTGTCCTGTTTTTCAGCTATTTTCTTGTCTCAGCAGACCTCCTTGCTTAGGTTTAAAGAGGCTAAGCAATTTGTTCAATGGTCAGCGTCCTCACCATCAGAGAGGCTTTGCTTCTCTTCTTCCAACCATAGAGCCATCAGGAAGGGACATGGAGTATCCCGAAGTCATTCACACTGAGGCAATGAATCAGAGCTGTGTTCTAGCTCTCCAAAAGAAGGAGTGCTCCAGGGAACAAGACCTTAAATATTTAAACTTATTTTAGGAGGAGAGCACTATGGTTTCCAAGATTAAATCTTATGTAGAATTTTTATGTAAAATAAATTGCACAGATGGCAGCTTTGCAGGATATGGGGAGAGGAGATGTAAAATCCTATCACTCAACCTACTCTCCTCTCCTGATTCTTCAGGCAAGTAGCACACAAAGCCTCCTGCCTTACCTGTAATTGTAGCAATCTCCAAGTTTATAGTTTCATGCAAAAGTGATGAGGCATACGAAGGTTTTAAGAAAAAGTGGGGGAGGTGGCCTCAATTGTGGCCAACACTTGGCTGCTGTGCAGCCGCAAGGCCACCCTGGGTGTTTGTCACAGGAGATGCGCTTTCAATTTTCTCTCAGGAAGAGCCCTTGGAGTAGGAAATTGCAACCCACTCCAGTATTGTTGCCTGGAGAATTCCACAGACAGAGGAGCCTGGTGGGCTATTGTCCATGGGGCCACAGAAAATCAGACATGACTGAGCACACACAGATAAATACATACATACATTCTTTCATATATTATTTTCCATTCTGGTTCATCACCATCCATTCTAGATATTGAATATAGTTCCCTGTGCTATACAGTGGGACCTTGTTGTTTATTCATTCTCTACAAATAGTTTGTATCTGCTAAACCCAAACTCCCAGTCTATCCCTCTGCCACCGATCTCCCCCTTTGCAACCACCAGTTGGTTCTCTATGTGTGTCAGAATGACCATCATTAAAAAGTCCACAAATATCAGACGCAGAGTGTGTAGAGAAAAGAGACCCCTCCTACACTGTTGGTGGAAATGTAAGTTTTTACATCCATTATGAAAAACAGTACTAAAAGTAGAATTGCCATATATGATCCTGCAATTCTGCTCCTAGGCATATATCCAGAGAAGACTAAAATTAAAAAAGACACATGCACCCACTTTGACCTTTTTAAAAAAGGCTTTTCATGTTGGCCACACAGTGAATAACTACTTGATAAACTGAATTAAAATACAGAGAGGCTAATTGAAGCCCAAGTACAGACAGCATGCCTGGATTAGGGACAGTAGAGGGGCAGACAATTGGTACACAGTCCAGTGCTCTCTCCATAATTCTTGCCTCTGTTTGATAACACTTATGGGAGAAATGGATGGTTGGCTCCAGAACTGAGGCCTTCTTAGTGTTCCCTAATGTTAATGAATGTGACTAGACATTGTGCAAATACACACATGAAATTCAGTTGTACCCTATCTGGATTCAGGCTTAGTTTCCGGTTCTGGTTGGAGTGTTATTGTCACCACAGGCATACACATTTCCTTAGTGTACCATTCATTAGAAAATCACATTGCATTTGATCTACACTGTACTTACATATAAGTGAACTCCAAATGCTCCTGCTCTCCATTCTTTTATTTGTTTAAATTGGACCTATTGCTTTATTTTTCTTCTTTATCTATTTGGCCATGCTCCATGGCTTGCAAGGTCTTAGTTCCCTGACCAGGGATTAAATCCAAGCCATGGCTATGAAAGCACTGAGTCCTAACCACTGGACCACCAGGGAACTCCCTACTCTGTATTCTCAATAGAATTCAATATAAGAAGTAATTTATTATGCTATATGTACATGCATATATATGTGTACACACAACTATATGTATAATAAATTTGAGATATTATTAGTTTTCTTTCATGGTTAATGTGCCAGGTACAATTTTACATGTGCATGCATGCTATGTGAACTGTTTATTCTGGAAAATGTCAAAATTTATTATCCCCCAAGGTCAGTATTGACTTGGGTGTCACCTCTGTGAATATTTACCTTTCTAGATAATGAATTGAAATGGGCATTTGGATGGAAATTAATATCCATTTATTTTCTGAAATCGAATGTGTTTTGCCATGAGAATGGATAAATGCCGTTGGGAGGTGTGCAGACGTGTCCCACTGTGGAGGCTCTGTTTCAGTGATGCTTGGGAAGCATCCTTTGCACGCTGATTTACTTTGGTTGGGGGTTTTTAATAGTTCTTTCACATTATTCTTTTACTTAATGGACAGAATGCAAAACTTCAAATATATTCAGCTTGGCATTTCAGTAACATAATCAGGAGATAATGATACTTGTGCATATGGGTAATAAGTATACATGAAATTAATGAGCACTTTAGTTTGGGGATTTATTTAGGACAAACTAGTTACCTGAGACACACAAAACTCCTTCAACAATGATTTAATTCAATGAAAAATACAGGGAGAGACATAAAATTACAAAGTGTTTGCTTTGATTTTGAGCTATTGACTTAATGTTTTGCAAAAAATTTTGACGTGTCGTGTGTTTTGGAGATATGATATGTATGCCTGTGTGTGTATATGTATTTGTGCAGTGCTTATGTCTTTCTTTACAAAAGTCAGTGCCTCACACGTGTTCAGGCATCTTTTAGTATATCAAACTAATTTGAAATTCTTTCTTAAATTGTGAGTCTACAATAGAGATATTTTCTGTTGCTCTTCCCTCACTGTTTTATTAACTTCAGATATTGAGCAGCAATATATATATTTTTGGGGCTTAAAAGAGCTGGCAATACATTTAAATAAAAATATAATTATGACAAGTGCTGTGTCCTATTATATATGCACAATATATGTGTATGCTTTTCTATACCAGTGTCCACACACATTGCATTCTTGGTTTTGTCCTTTATAAATAAGACAGATTTGTTTAGATGCCATGTCAGCAAATCTTTTCTAGCTGTCAGTGGTCAGATAAAAGACCTGGACTTTGGAAGAAAATATCATAATTAAGCACAGGCTGTGGCTTCATAGTTGAGAGACTAAACAACTGTGGAAATTCATTAGTAAAGTTAATCTGACAAACATCTGAGCAAGTGAAACAGAATCAATTTGAGGGGAGAATGTATGACTCTAATGATGCTTTCACCCTTGTTGAAATGTTGTCTGGGGTAAAGATTTCTATGTTTTCTATATAAATATCTATTGTTGAACAATTCAATTTGATTTATTGGATTCCTATAGCTAAGTGTTGTGTGGCTTTGTTGGGGAAATGATGTCATTTGGTGTATAAGGAAATAAAAACACCTCAGTTGATAGCCAGTGAAAGTCTTATTTTACACACCATCCAAATCACATCCCACATTAGAAACGAAGCCAAGACAGCACCTCTGTTCCTTGTGATGGGAAGGTATGATTACTGGGAAAAGCTGAAAGACATTGGGAGGTTTTTCTGTCCAGATTTGCATGTACACATACGTGCTCAATGTCAATTAATTTAGCTTGGTCTTCTCTTTTAAAACAATTTATACCTGGTGTTAATTTATACCCGGTGTTAATCAGTTGTTCTCAGCTGGAGGTGATTTTGCTCCAGGGGACATTTGACAATATTTGGAATATACATCCTCTATTGTCACAACTGGAGGTTTGCTATTTGCATCCAGTTGGTAAAATCCAGAGATGATAGTAAAAGCTTTCCTGGTGGCTCACTGGTAAAGAATCTGCCTGCCAAGCAGGAGATGTAGATTAGATTCCTGGCTCAGGACGATCCCCTGGAGAGGAAAATGGCAACTGACTCTAGTATTCTTGCCTGGGAAATCCCAAGGATGGATAAGCCTGACAGACTACAATTCATTGGGTTGCAAAGAGTCAGATACAACTTACCAACTAAACAGCAGCAGCAGAGATGTTAGTACACACTCGATGATGGACAAGAATGTGCTCCACAATAGATGATCATCAGCCTCAAAGGTCAAGATAGTCAAAATTTGAGAAACACTGACACTCTCTCAGTCATTTATGGACCATCATGTATTAATTTTTAAAGATGCCCAACATACATACGGAGAAGGCCATGGCACCCCACTCCAGTACTCTTGTCTGGAAAATCCCATGGACGGAGGAGCCTGGTGGGCTGCAATCCATGGGATCGCTAAGAGTCCCATATGACTGAGCGACTTCACTTTCACTTTTCATTTTCATGCATTGGAGAAGGAAATGGGAACCCACTCCAGTGTTCTTGCCTGGAGAATCCCAGGGACGGGGGAGCCTGATGGGCTGCTGACTATGGGGTCGCACAGAGTCGGACACAACTGAAGCGACTTAGCAGCAGCATCAACATACATACACACACACATGACTTTCTTCTAACATCTACTCTTGTAGAAAGATGCTTAGATTAGAAGAAGAAAAGTCAATACATATCTGCTCCTGATTTTGTCACTTACTGGCCATGGGATTTTGTGCTCATCATTCCACCTTTTTCTCAAATAAGGATGATGATATCTGCCCTAATGACTTTGCTATTGTGAATAAGAAATGAAGTAAGGCATGTCTTTGGAGAAGCTGTACACATACATTTTTGATGTATTGATATTTATTACAATTTTTATTATTTGGTGGAGTCATATTCTAACTGAACTATCCCTAAGACTTTAGACAAATAAGGGATGACAGGTGTGCTGTGGGTACAATGTAAAGAAGGACCAAAGGGACGTGACCTGGACTGGGAGCTGCCAAGGTCAATTTCACACCATTTTTTCAGGGTTTCTAATTACTTTGTGGTTCCAATTTCAGTCTTATCTTGAAAATCATCTGGTCAGGTTGCCTTCGATAGAACTCCATGTACTGTAGTGCAAAAACTATTTTATATTTTATAGTAAAGCATTTTCTTTTTGTCATTTTTTCCCTCTTCATAGCCCTCTCACCCCCCAATATACATATATATGTGAGAAATTCTGGGATGAAATGAAAGGTGCCAAAGTGGCCAAGGCAGGTGCTTCTGAGGTGACATAGTTGCATGGCTCAGGAAAGGCCATGAACCAATCTCTTCAGAATACAATTTCTACCCCATTTAGCAGCTCAATGATCAGTTAGATAAGGGCCTCGGCTTTGATTGCTTATCTGCTCCAACCTAATCTTTGATTTTTAGAATCAATTAAAGCAAAAATATAGTCTTTAACTTTGTCTTTTCAATAGAAATGTGATGGCTGACCTTGGCCTCTACTGAATTTCTGCTTTTTTAAAAAAGGAGGGTTATAAAAGGCTAAAGAATTGGAAAAGGGACCTTTGAAGTTAAGTGGTCCAGCCACAACCTGAATAACCTGTAGAGATCTCCACATTCACTAAATGTATTCCTGCTATTTGGCTACTTCATCCCACTTCTTATAAGCATAGAAATACGACTTCCCAGGATAGCTCACTATCTTCTGCAAAACTTGTAAGCAGTAGGGTATCCTTCCTTCCACTGTACCTGATTCTATCTCCAAATCACCAAACACTCCTCTTAGCTTACTTGCTGGACCATCCCAAACCAAAGTTCATCCTTCTTTATCACGATCTTCATTTTTTTTGCAAATACCTGAGAACAGCAACCCTAGTTCTCTTGGTCTTCTTATCTCTTCTTTTCTTTTATTATTTTGACAACATAATTTCTCTTCCTCAGACATCTCACCATCTTCTGCCCCTGTTTTGTACATATGCTATTTTGTCAGTGATGGATGTGTACAATATAACATTCAAAACAGAACAATCATTCCTCCAGATTTGTTCTTCCTGACTGTGGGGACCACAATGTAATGGTCATAAGGAACCCTGAGTGGCAGAGGAGATTTGGGAAGGTTTTATAACCACATAAAGCCTGAAGTCTGACATGAATCAGATGGATGTCACCAACGAGCTGCATTGCTTTAAAGGCCATTATTGTCTCTCCTTCCTCCCACTCACTGTTTCCACTTAATTAGCCATCAACTGATATAAATGGTTCTCCTCACTTTGCTTAAGGATATCTTGCAAAATTTTATATTGGCAGTTTTTACTAAATTAAGTGAAGCAGGAACTTTCATCTTCCTTCTATCTACACAAATCTTCTCCATGGTCCAGTTCCAGCCCTTTCTTCTCTAGTCTTAATTATTTTTGCTGTCCTCTAAACCCTTAAAGTCTATACAATATAAATTACATCTTTAAGCTATTAATTGCATACTGCCTTTCCTTGGCCTCTGTTTTTCTTTTCATTCAGAATTTGTCCAATTATAATTTAGTATAAAGAATTACATTCTGTATAGTCTTCATATATGTTACAAAATATTATATTGTATTTCTTTATATTAATGTAATGTAATAGTAATAGTAGCTACCTCTATTGACTGTTCACTGTGTACCAGATCTTATCATTCACTTATATCACTGCTAATCTACTCCATAATCTATATGATTAATATTTCTTAAGAAACTGAGATTTATATAGGCTAATTTACACCTATGAAGTGACTGACCTGAGATCCAACCCTGGCTTCTGATTCCAAAGTACTGTGTTTTTTCCACGGAGAGCAGCATGGTAGACCCTGGAAAGGAGCTAAGCTCCTAACAGTTTCTCAGTCTAGCATCATTCTAGTTGATTCGAGGAAATCACATCATTTCACAATATTTTTTGAGCACCTGTTCCAAACTAAGGACTGCTTTTAACCTTTGGTGAAAAAACATATTCAATATCTAAATATAGACCAAAGTGAAACACAGACCAGAGCTTCCCACCAGCCTGGGGATCTACCTCCCTAAGGCCTCCTTGTGGAGATGATGATTTATATTGGCCTCTAGTTAGTAGTTCTGCTCTATGCTTTTACTCTTGCTTAAATTCTTTTTATAAAACCCTTGGCTTTTCATATCCCCTCAACTGTCATGATGACGGATGCTGTGAAATGATCACAGCATGTTTGGAGACATCTATCACTCAGGGTAACCTCAGCTCTGAATCCAAGCTTTTCAAATGTAACTTTAGCACCATCCACCCTGCAGAAGTAAGCCATGACAATGAGGAAACACGTACACATGTGCACACACACCCACACCTCAGTTTTTAAAAACCCATTTTCCTAGGGCACCAACTTCACTCAAAGGTTAAGAAGTGCACATTATTTTATATTAAGAAAAATGCAGATATATTCTGGAGTAGAATTTCAAGTCTCCTGGAGTGTTCAGACAAAACCTGAAGTTTCACATATGTCTCTGGCTTCAAAATGTGTATCCAGAAATTAACAGTTACAGACTCACTCTTCTCTGACTTAGGGACTCCTTAGGGAAAAAACAAATTGTAAAGAGTATCCCTAAATCAATTTCCATGGGCCTACTGTAACCTTTCAGCTTGGCCTCCAATTAAAAATGTCTTTCTCCAAATATTGTGTTTCTTTGCTTTGTTCGGGTTGTTTTGTTCTTTTTCCCTTAACACAGAGTTACTAGGTTGTGTTACAACACAGAATGATGGTATAGTACTGTGTCTTATCTCTCAGCATCCTCTGATAAAAAAGCACTGTAAGTACATTGATAATATTAATATTCACCTTATTCTTATTCTAATATGAATTTTTAGACATATCTCCACTCTAGGTTTTATGTCTTGGGAAAGAATGTAGAATACAGTGATATTGACAGAAGCCCTGTTCTTCTGCTTATTTTCCCCACCTATCCCTACCTTCTCACAGGAAGGAAGTCTTGCCTGAACTCTGCTTAGGACTCTTAAGGATCTCCATGTTGCATTAGGTGCTTCATATCCCCTGAAATGCTGCACAAATTACTATGTGTTGTATGAGCAGCTGTGCATTTTTCTTGGATAAAAACCTTTCATGTCATATGATTTCCAAAACACTCAGAAAAGATTTCCAAATGACCCAGAAAAGATGATAAGGGAAAGACACTGTGAGCCTCATCATCCTGTAGGTCCTCAGGGAGGGGAGGAGGGGAAGGTCTTATTCTACATGCCAGTGATGGTGATTTTTACCTAAATGTGTACTAACTGCATGTTCCTTCTCATTCCTGACACCATGGCCATGAGTTCTGGGGGACAGAGAGGAGCAAAATGTGTCCTTCAAAGGAACAAGGCCATGTAGAATATAAAAGACAAGGACAGGGAAGGGAAACTTTAGAGATTTCACAATTTTTGCCAGTGGCCAGGTATGCACATTGCAAAGAAGCTGGAATTAATATGGATGAACAGTTTTATTACAAAGAATAGGTTTTTTAAAAAAGCTATTCATAGCTTGTCCCCTTGTCCTTCCTGACCCCTCCCCAGCCATCCCTTCACAAAAGAGAAAAAGACAGACAAGAACAGCTTAATATCTAGAATTTGCAAGTCTCTGAATATCCACCTGAAAACAGCAGTCCCCCACTGAGAAACCAGCAAACCTTAATCATTTTCCATTGCATTGGAAGAAAGAGGGCTGAGGTATCCATTTTTCCTTGCAAATGTCAGGTGCCCACAGCAATTAACTAATCACCCCTATCATATCAAGTTAAAGGATGCAGTATATTTCATACAAAAACCCAGACAATTGGGTTGTTAATGCTAAGGGGATTCTCTACAGAGAGAGATGAAAAAGGATGCCGATGAAAAAGGATGTCACAGAGGCAAAAGCATTTTATGTCACATAAGTAAACCTGTGCTTCATGCACAGGAAATGAGCTTGATGATGGGCTGAGAAGGATGATGCAACCATGGGCACACATATAATTTTTTTAGGTTAATACTGGAATGCTTTAAGAGCTCCAAAGTAAGAGGTTTATTTGATGCTGAAAATTCAAAAATCCTGAAGAATGAGTTTGTTCAAGTCATTCTTTCTCATCCCACACCCCACCTCCCTTTTCCCCCTTGGTGTCCTTATATTTGTTCTCTATGTTTGTGTATCTATTCCATCTTTCTAGATTCCATATATATGCATTAATATATGATATTTGTTTTTCTGTTTCTGACTTATTTCAGTCTGTGTGACAGACTCTAGGTCCTTCCGCATCTCTACAAATGACACAATGCTGTTCCTTTTTATGGCTAAGTGATACTCCATTGTATGCATGTACCATATCTTCTTTATCCATTCATTTGTCAGTGGGCATCTAAGTTGTGGGATGGAATGGGAGATTAGAGTGGACATACAAACACAACTATTTATAAAATAGATAACTAATGAGAAACAACTGTGTAACTCAAGGAACTCAGTGCTCTTGGTGACCTAAATGGGAAGGAAATCCAAAATGTATACATGTAGCTGATTTACTTTGCTGTACAGCAGAAACTAATACAGCATTGTAAGCAACTATACTCCAGTGGGGAAAAATTTTTTTTAAATAAAATCTCAGAAATTTCAAATTAAGAAAGTAATCATTCTTCCTCAGTATCGACTATAGCCTAAGAACTGAGTCCTTATTATGTGGAAACAGTAATGAGAATAAAGAAAATGACAAGGAAGGCTTAAAATATATATATACTTATTAAAGACCAAAAACAATTATGTTCTTTTGGTCTGTTAGCATAGTTAACCTTCCTAATCACCCTGTATGGTAACTATATGTTGAACCCTACTTTACAGATAAGGAAACAGAGGCACAGAGAGGTAAAGTCACCTACTTAAGGTCTCACAGTTGGAGTATGAAAATATCAGCGCAAGTTGTCTGGTTTCAGGATCCACAGTCTTCATTCCGGAGGTTAACATCATGTTCCTCATTTGACAGAAGAGAAAATGCAGCTGGGTCAGGTGAAGAATTAGCCAAGGTTTATCAGTGATGCACAGAGCTTTGTTTGCACTGTGTTATTATATTGGAATTTGGCTCTAGAAAGGATATTGGCTCCTAACTCTGCTGTCTCAAACAAGGAGGCAGGAAGGCTATAGCTCAACTGGACTTCAGCCTATCACTGTAGAACATTCCATGCCTTGTGGCATCGCCTGATCTCTGTCTCATTTTCTCCTGGATTCCAGGTGAATTCCAGAGCAGTCACTGACTCAAGTATAAAAGATATGAGTGTTAAAAATATTCAGCTCAGTAAATTTTAGAGAACTTACTAACTTTATTCAATGATTTGTGGATGGGGCAGCATCTCATCCAACAAATCAAAAGGGGCTCAGAGAAGCTGTGAAGAATGGAAGACTTTATAGGCAGAAAAAGGAAGTTACTGGCAAAAAGTAGATTGTTTTAGGCAAGGTCATCTTCTTTGAGGAACAGCAGGAGTCTATCAGGTGAATTATTTTTCTAGTGCTGACCAATGACTGCTGACCAGTGACTGGTTAAAACAGCATTCCTGGGAAAGAGTGAAATTAGGTTAGTCATTATGTCTCAGTTTAGTGACATGGGCTTAACACAAGTGACTCCACCTTAAGCTTGATATCTCTTTTTTAACAAGATATAATCTCCTAAGCAATATGAAGTCTTCTGTAAGCCAACCCCCTCTCATTTTTCAGCCATATCTTCTCACTCACTTAGTGTGTACTTATCCAGCACCTGCTGTATATATTTGATATACAGTGATGGTATTGAGCCGGCCCTTGCCTTCTGACACTGTAAGGGGAGGAAAAATAACTTTTTTCCTACATGTTTAGGTTCTTAGCTGAGATCTCCCTGCAATAAAAGATAAGCTAATAGGATAAAAACAAACAGAAGCTTAACAACATGTAAGCATTTATACATTTAAACATTTATAAATGGGAGAGAGCTGCCAAAACTCAGTAACTCCCTGAAATGCCTCAAGACTTTAACCAAGTACTTTGTTCATTTAAAGACAAAAGGAACATGTTGGGAGAGGGACGATTGTGAGAGTTTACCAGGAAAAGCCACAGTAACTAAGGTTGTTATACAGGTTTAAATCTGTGCTTCTCCATTGGTGAGAGTTCTAAAGATTTAGTCATTCTCTTACTGGAGCAGCAAGGGAAACACCCTTATAATGGAGAGTCCCTTTATAAATACAAGTATCTCTTACAGAAGGGTAGCTTCTACTCAGTTTTCAGAGCTTCCCCTCTGTCTCCTATTTCTTAAAACTGACCAGCTCAAAGAGGCATGATTTGGGGTGGCATACTCTGCTCCCCTACAACATTTAGAGGTCCATGGAGCATTGCCCTTGGAGCTCTTGTAATGAACAAAGTTCCTGTGCCCAGCACACAGACCAAATAAACTGAAATGTTGAAATTTGGAGTAGAGAAAGGTTTATTGCAGGACTAAGCAAGGGAAATAGGAGGCTCATTCTCAAAACCCCTGAACTCCCTCTGGTCTAGAGGGAAAACGTTTTATAGGCAAATTTGGGGGGTAAGGCTACAGAATGTGTGACTTTCTTCAATTAGGTGGTGGTGAGGTAACAGGGTTCTCAGTCTGAAGTTACAATCCTCCATCTGAGTGGGGGTCTTAGTCTGCAGAAGAACTCAAAGATATTACGTATTTCATGAGGAGCAATCAGGACCCAGCCCCAAGGCTGTTCTATTGTTTCTTGCCTGCTACTCTCTAGTCTCCTTATCCTCTCCCTTTTCTGATTAACAAATATTGGAATCTCCCTTTTGGAACTCAGGGAAGGTCATGGGGGCTGAATGAAGCCCATTTTCTACAAACAAGAAACAGGAGACACAGACAGACTTCTGTGCCCAGGAGCCCCACAGTATCTTGCTCAATTTCACTCTGTTTTCATGCTTTTCCCTGTTGGTGCCTCTGGTGTGCACACCTTCACACACACACACGCACACACACACACACACACACACGACTTCTTTGCTTATGTCACTCACAGTCATTCCCAAGCCTGTGCTGAAACTTTCATTTCTCTCTTTTATACAAGCTGTTTTTCTGTGTCACTAATGCCTCCTGTCTGTTTTAACAGATTTCTTGTTGTGCGTATCTCTGATCTTCCCCCAACAGATTTTTCCTTGAAGCTAGAGCTGCTACCTGCCCATATTTGTAGTAAAAGTAATTTGTTCCCATTAAATTGGCAGCATGGTGTAGTGAAGGCATGATTTAAAGAGGCAGACAAAACCAGCATCAAATCCGAGCTCTACCGTGTAAATGTAATCTTGGGAAACCTCTTAATCATTCTTTTGCCTATCAGTAAAGTGAGAATTCTTTTTTGTTCCTTCATGTTTGTTGAGTGACTTCCTGCCAGACACAATGCTCGCATGTCATTTAATGGTTGCCCTTTTGTTTTCCTCTATTTCTAATAGGTACTCAATAAAGAGTTGAGTTCTTCCTAAGGTATTAATGGGGAAGTAATAATAAATTATAATACTCCTGTTTGTCTCTAATTTCTATTTAGGGATTTGTGAGTTATGTGGGAGCCAGAGGCTCCAAAACCAAGTAAGATCCTGTGGATCTCCCAGGCGTGAAAGACTTCGTATCCCCCATTCTTGACTCCAGCCTCCATGACTTTCCCTGAGTTCCAAAGGGCATATTTGAACGGTTGCTAATCAGGAGACCTAGAGACAGGGGAGAAGCAGCCAAGAAACAATAGTGTGGGCTTGGAGCAGGGTCCTGGTTCCTCCTCAAATTATACACATAACAATAGCTTTAAGCTCTTTATAGAATAAAAATCCCCAGCAAATGGATAATGGAACTACTTAATGAAGCATTCTTCAAAGAAAATCAGAAGACCACCAGACTCCAAATTAAAGAAGTACAGGCCTTGCATACACTCTAAAATCTTATCAGCAGCCCAACCCTTAAACCCTTGCTGTAAAACTTCTCACCAGACTCCCCTAGGTTGAGGCACAGTTTTGAGGGCAGGAGTGCTATGTGTCCCCTTTGCCTGGCAAAGCGATAAACCCATTCTTTTATACTTCACCCAAAACTCTGTCTCTGAGATTCAATTTGGCACTGGTACACAGAGGTCGAGCTTTCAGCATCAGGTCCATGGACGTCTAGGGAGTAAATATAAATCTGCTTAAATTATTTACAAAACTATCTGTGTGTCCTGCGGCATTTGTCATGCTTTCAAATGTGTACAGGTTAAAAAATGACAAAAGTTAATAAACCTTTATCATTTTTATTTATAAGCATATTTTTCTTCCTTTGGGGTAAACATATTTCTTCATTAACCTGATTCACCTAGACTGAAGTTTTAGTAATATACATGTCCACCCAGGGAGACATTGATAAATTGCAAAACCACAGTTATTTGGGTCTCACGAGAATCTGAACCATTTTGAATGCCCTAATAAGCCTACAGCAGAAACTTAATATAGTGTTCTTAAAGTACAACTCTAAGATAAATATGAATATTATGCAAGATGTTGGGTAATACCAAACAAAAATTTGTTCTTTTCTGTAATGACAGAGTTTATCCAAGCTTTTGACATGTGAATATGCAAGGGAGAATCTCTAAAACAGAGAGTTTTCTCCCATTTGCTTAGATAAATATCTCATTTGCCAATATCACTGATCTGCAGAGGCCACTTAGGGAAACCTGGTTAGAGGACTTTTTGATCACCATCACTGTCCCTATGATCTCTTTTCTCTGATGCTACCACAAGCCTCTGGATTTCTGTCTCCTCACTCCTTGTGAATGTCCTGCAGTGGACAAGGGAAAGGAGTAGAATATTTATTGCCCATCAGGGAGCCTTAATCTTACCCTTTATTCTTTGAAGGTAAATAATACCAAAGAGTCAAGAAGATAAGGTGCTTTATTTGCATTGCATGAGAGAATCAGAGGTGGTGGTAGCTCATATGTAAGTGTTAAAGCTAATGTTCTCCCAAAGAATGATCCTAGTTTATTTTCAGCTAGAATAGTTCAGGTGTGGTGTATAACTTTCACTTTTAAAAATTATTTTTAATGTATTTTATTGAAGTCTACTTGATTTACAAGGTTATATTATTTTCTGGTGTACAGCACAGTGATTCAGTTGTGTGTGTGTGTGTGTGTATATATATATATATATATATATATTCTTTTTCAGATTTCTTTTCATTGATTATTACAAGATTTGGGTATAGTTCCCTGTGCTATACAGTAGGTCCCAGTTGATTATCTACTTTATATATAGTACTGTGTATATATTAATTCCAAACTCCTAATTTATCTCCTGCCCCCATCACCTTTGGTAACTATAAGTTTGTTTTCTGTCTGCATGTCTGTTTTGGTATTGTAAATAAATTCATGTCATTCTTTGCATTTTACATATAAATAATATTGCATGATATTTATATTTCTCTGTCTGACTTACTTCACTTAGTATGATAATCTCTAGGTATATCCATGATACTACAAATGACATTATTTCATTATTTTTATGGCTGAGTAGCATTGCATTGTGTGTATGTACCGTATCTTCCTTATCCATTCCTCTGTTGATGGACATTTATGTTGTTTCCTTGTCTTGGTTATTGTCAGTAATGCTGCAATGAACATTGGGGTGCATGTATTTTTTCAAATTAGAGTTTTCTCCAGATATACGCTGAGGAGTGGGATATACTCCTCAGATACACACTGAGGAGTGGGATTGCTGGATAATATGGCAACACTAATTATAGCTTTTTAAAGGAATCTCATTATTATTCTCTATAGTGACTGCACTAAACTTCCATTTTTCAATTTAGACCTGTATTTTTCAAACCAGAATAAAATCATCAGGCCTACTGCACTTTCTATTAGAGGAAAATATAATAATACAAAATACCAGCTTAGTGTTGAGTCAAATTTGAGTTTAAAGACAGTCTCTGTCATAATCACTAGTCTGCGACCTTCCTGAACTTGTTTCCTCATTTGTAACTTCATAATAATATCTACCCTTTATGATTAAAGAGAGGGTTCAAGGAGTTACCTTTTATGTTCCATCTTAAGTATAATGTTTTCTATCCAGGAGCTGCTCACTCAATGATAGATATTCTTGCCTAAAGTCTATGGGTTTACTCTCTAGGCTACACTGCCTCATTTTGAAGATAATGTTAGCATAGTTATGATTATTAAGAATAAAGAAATAACTAGATTTTAAGGATCATAGAAAAGAAAGTGAATTGGGAGGTCACAGTGAAAAATAACTGTGCTTATGGATTTTTCTGGAGTGGTCCTGACATGAAATTTCCTAGCTTACACGGTCACCTCGCATCTGCCCTGCCCATGTGTGCTACTCTTTTCCCTGACATGGGCCATGGACACACTGGCAAGAACCTTGAGAAGTTTTGGGCACTAGTTTCTCTTGGATTTCAGAGCATACCTCTGCACTGTGATGAAGGATAGTCATGAGTGAATTTCAATTTGTCTGAAATATCAATCTCCCGAACTGTCTGCAGCCATGGTTCCACTTGGCATACTCTGCTCAGGTCACTGGCAAGTGCCGAAATAAAATTTATAGTAGGAACCAGCTCAGAGACACAAGCTGTCTTTGATGTTCATTATTTCTGAATGAAATAGACACCAAGAGAATATCAGCAGTGCTTCATCTGAGGTATGAGGAAAGTTCTCCTGGACTGTAGCATGTTCAGTGTTCATGATTAAAACCTAAAAAGGAGTGCGCACAATTATCCAACTCACCTAACAGTACAGATGAGCTGGGGTGGGATGAGATAGATGTCATGACATGACAAAATGTTTTCCAATGATGTTACAGTTTATCTGAGTCTTGACAGTGATACATTATATTCAGTTCAGTTCTGTTCAGTTCAGTCGCTCAGTCGTGTCTGACTCTTTGCGACCCCATGAATCACAGCACGCCAGGCCTCCCTGTCCATCATCAACTCCCGGAGTCCACCCAAACCCACGTCCATTGAATCAGTGATGCCATCCAGCCATCTCATCCTCTGTCGTCCCCTTCTCCTCCTGCCCGCAATCCCTCCCAGCATCAGAGTCTTTTCCAATGAGTCAACTCTTCGCGTGAGGTGGCCAAAGTACTGGAGTTTCAGCTTTAGCATCATTCCTTCCAAAGAAATCCCAGGGCTGATCTCCTTCAGAATGGACAGGTTGGATCTCCTTGCAGTCCAAAGGACTCTCAAGAGTCTTCTCCAACACCGCAGTTCAAAAGCATCAATTCTTTGGCGCTCAGCCTTCTTCACAGTCCAACTCTCACATCCATACATGACCACAGGAAAAACCATAGCCTTGACTAGAAGGACCTTTGTTGGCAAAGTAATGTCTCTGCTTTTGAATATGCTATCTAGGTTGGTCATAACTTTCCTTCCAATTACAAAACCTAGTTTTCTTCTCTCTCTTCCCTCTTCTTAACACACACACACACACACACACACACACACACACACACACACACACTCCTCTTAGATAAAAAGCAAATGCCCCATTAGACACAAAGAGGTGGTCTGAAGTTTGATTGTTTCTGGATAGGGATCCAAACCAAAGATCCTACCTAATACAAGCCTCGGGCAGCTTGTAAAAAGTTTTTACTTGTTCATCCAGGTCACTTGGTTCTGCCTGTTACCTCTAAGGCTGTGCGTTATTAATATGGGCAACTCTAAGGTGGTACCCTTAGAGTTGGGATTTCTTTGGAAGGAATGATGCTAAAGCTGAAACTCCAGTACTTTGGCCACTTCATGTGAAGAGTTGACTCATTGGAAAAGACTCTGATGCTGGGAGGGATTGTGGGCAGGAGGAGAAGGGGACGACAGAGGATGAGATGGCTGGATGGCATCACTGACTCAATGGACGTGAGTCTGGGTGAACTCTGGGAGTTGGTGATGGACAGGGAGGCCTGGCGTGCTGTGATTCATGGGGTCGCAAAGAGTCGGACATGACTGAGCAACTGAACTGAACTGAACTGAAGGTGGTACCCATTATTCAAAATACACTGAAAATCAATGTTGCCTCTAGGGCTGTGCTAAGGACGAAGGAGATTTAAAATGGCATGTGATATGAACCTTGATCTTAATAAACTTTCCATCTCTTATAAAAGCTAAGCCTAATTTTAGCAATTTGGAGAAGGAAATGGCAACCCAGTCCAGTGTTCTTGCCTGGAGAATCCCAGGGATGGGGGAGCATGGTGGGCTGCAGGGTCTATGGGGTCGCATAGTCGGACATGACTGAAGCGACTTAGCAGCAATTTTAGCAATAAATTTTATGCTTTGTAAGAGGGAAAGGGAGTATTTAAAAAAGTATTGATTTGAGAACAGCATAGATTTGAGTCTGAATTCTAACCCGCACCATCTACATAACTGCATCCAGCTCTGGTTTTTCATCTGCAAAATAGCAATTAAAATATTCATTTTACAGAGCTGTTGTAAAGGTCAAGTGTAACATCCAATTTACCTGCCTGGCACATAGTAGTCACTCAGAAATGCTAAGAGCTCCAAGGTGGCAGTAGTGGTAAAGAATCTGCCTGACAGTGCAGGAGACCCAAGAGTTGTGGGTTCAATTCCTGGGTCAGAATGATCTTCTGGAGAAGGGAATGGCAACCTACTCCCATATTCTTGCTCAGAAAATTCCATGGGCAAAGAAGTCTTGAGGGCTACAGTCCATGGGGCCACAAAGAGTCTGATACAACTGAGTTACTGAGCACAGAAATGGTGAGTGAGCTTTTCCTTTTCTTTTCTTATGGCATTCATTTTATAACATGAAATAGAACAAGTTTTTCAAACTTATCTGTGATAAAGGATCAGGACTTCCCACACCCCTCTCTCTGGCTCCATCCATCAGACTCATAACATGTAAAACACACAAAAATGAAATATTAGTAAAGTAGAATGAATACCAAAGATATACAAAAAGACAAGCCACATTTTTACCTAGATTCCACTTTGATACACTGATGCAGCCAGAGATCCATAGGTTTCTGAATACTTGCACTAAAGAACCTAGCTCATCTTCATCTGGTGGCAAAAGGTCCCTGATCCTGAATTGGTCTTCAGTGTGGACTCATGAGCCCATGCTGAGTAGCACAAAGTGAAAGACAGTGATATGGTCCTTGCATTTAATTAGATCAAGAGTGGAAATTAAGTATCCACTGAAACTTATTTCAGGTTAGAAGAACATTCAAGAAGATGCTGCTTTGGGAAATCCCTGAGCTTCTTACTTGTTGCAAGTAATAATAAATCCTTCATTCTCCCAAGGGTGGGGGATAGCATTCAGGTTGGTGATGGGTTATTTAATGGTTCATTTTCCTATAGTCTACTTTTGTGTATTTTTTAAATTTTCTATAATAAAATATTAAAGAGGAAAAAGAGAGCAGAAATTGCTGAGTTAGTCAATTTGAAGACTTCATTTCATGCCCTTATCTACAGAAAGACCAATTTTTATTTGCAAATGATTAAAAAAAAAAAAAGAAAACCCGACCCAAGGAAGTAATCATGCGTATACAGACATCAAAGATACAAGCAAGGATATACTCAGAGGACAGTTAACAAGGCAGAAAACAAGAGATAAAGGAATTGCAGGCAGCCTGGACATGTCTCTTAGTCTTATTTAACTAAGGATCCCAGTATTTAGAGCAGAGAGGAAGTGGAAATAAATACATTCATTTTGTAATGTACAACTCTTACTGTTTTACCAATTTCCAATCCAAAGATTTCCCTCAATAATTATTAGTAATTCCTTTGCTTTCTTAAGAGGATAAAGATGGTTGGGCTGTGGTGTGAACTTCTACCCACTATGTTTCATTGCACCTTCCATTTTAATTCAAATAATCTATAGTAAGTCCCCTACATACAAACAAGTTCCATTCTGAGAATGCATCCTTAAGTCCAATTTGTTCATCAGTTCAGTTCAGTACAGTCACTCAGTCATGTCCAACTCTTTGTGACCCCATGGACTGCAGCACGCCAGGCCTCTCTGTCTCTCACCAACTCCCGGGAGTTTACCCAAACTCATGTCCATTGAGTCAGTGATGCCATCCAACCATCTCATCCTCTGTCGTCCCCTTCTCCTCCCACCTTCAATCTTTCCCAGCATCAGGGTATTTTCAAATGAGTCAGCTCTTCACATCAGGTGGCCAAAGTATTGCAGTTTCAGCT
>NW_011495032.1:10064697-10077970 GCF_000754665.1 Bison bison bison
GACTCTTTAGGATGGACTGGTTGGATCTCCTTGCAGTCCAAGGGACTCTCAAGAGTCTTCTCCAACACCGCAGTTCAAAAGCATCAATTCTTCAGCACTCAGCTTTCTTTATAGTCCAACTCTCACATCCATACATGACTACTGGAAAAACCATAGCCTTGACTTGACGGACTTTTGTTGGCAAAGTAATGTCTCTGCTTTTCAATATGCTGTCTAAGTTGGTCATAACTTTCCTTCCAAGCAGTAAGCATCTTTTAATTTCATGGCTGCAGTCACAATCTGCAGTGATTTTGGAGCCTGAAAAAATAAAGTCTGCCACTGTTTCCACTGTTTCCCTGTCTATGTGCCATGAAGTGATAGTACCGGATACCATGATCTTTGTTTTCTGAATGTTGAGCTTTAAGCCAACTTTTCCACTCTCTTCTTTCACTTTCATCAAGAGGCTCTTTAGTTCTTCTTCACTTTCTGCCATAGGGGTGGTGTCATCTGCATATTTGAGGTTATTGATATTTCTCCCAACAATCTTGATTCCATGCAGTATAGGGCCACCCAAGACGGGTCATGTTGGAGAGTTCTGACAAAATGTGGTCCACTGGAGAAGGAAATGGTAAACCACTTCAGTATTCTTGCCTTGAGAACCCCATGAACAGTATGAACAGTATGAATTCGTTCATAAGTCCAACCAAATGAGCCTAGGTATCCAGAAAGCACAAATGACTTTATAGCACTGTATTGTAATAGGTTTGTAATACTTTTCATACAAATAATACATTAAAAAACATTTTTAATCTTACAGTAGTGTATCTTGAAAAGTACAGTAACACAGTACAACAGCCTGCATACAGGGGGCTGGCAGGGAGTGAACGGGCAATAAGAGTTACTGTCTGGAGGAGGGAGAGGAAGATTGTCAGCAATATGAGACAGAAGAGCAAACTGCAATTTCACTCACTCCTGAAGTTGATGGCACAGGTTCTGGTTCCTTCTTGAAATCAGAGGCACATTTGCAACTGGAAGGTTTGTATGTAGAGGGCTCACTGTACATGAAATGCATATCTGTGTATCATCACTTCATGCAGCTGTAAGGCACTGATTGGCCTGATTCTAGTTGACCTCTCTCAACTCAACTCTCCTTCCTGGCTGTGCAGGTAGCCTTGCATTTAATGTTCTAATTGTCCTGAATTCTTGACAGTTCCCTGCTCACTTTGCTTTCTCATTCTTTGGTACCTTCTTTTTGTTTATGCATTTTCCTCTACTTAACCCAGCATCAATCTCATGCTCAGTTCCAGTTATCCTTTAGAATGACTTCAGATGTCCTCCAGAAAACCTTACTTGACTCTTCCTCCCCGAGTCTGGGCTAGATTTCCCTGCTCTGTAGGTCCATATTCTCCTCTTCATTTCTTGACCGCTGAACCAATGCCACTATTCTAAAACCATCTGTTTGTTCTCATTTTTTATTCATCGGCAAATGCCCAATAAATGTTTGAGAATTGACCATAACTGAGGTAGCTCTCATGGCCCTGTTGAGAGGCACTCAAGAATGGTCCTGCATACTAATAAGCAAAAAACCAAAATCCATTGTGAAAATGTAGTTGTGAGGCAAAGCAAAACCGAAAGTCATCAGATTCACCCATCAGTTGAACAAGAAACATATAATTAAGGCAGTCTCTGGATATAGTCCCAATGGCCCAGATGGTAAAGAATCTGCCTGCAGTGCTGGAGACTGGATTTTTATCCCTGGGTTTGGAAGATCCCCTGAAGAAGGGAATGGCTACTCACTCCAGTATTCTTGCCTGAAGAAGTCTATAGACAGATGAGTCTGTTGGCAGTCTATGGGGTCACAGTCAGACACGACTGAGTGGCTAAGCACAGCTGGATGTAGCCCATCTGTTTCTTTCCCCTGATTTCCCTTTAATATAAACTAAAGTCCAGGTCAATTGAGTGCCATTAGTCATCAGATCAAAGGTCTCTACTTCAGGTAGCCACCTGAAGAAACGGGAGGCCTGGTCCAGGATGGTGGACAGAGCACCAGGCTTTGATTAGAATTTTGACCTTGCTGCTTAGTAGCTCAACAAGCTGATGACCTTCCTGATCTCTGTTTTCTCAACTGACAAAACAAATATTAGTTTATGTCCTGGGATTTGTTTGAGGGTAAAATGGCATGATTTAAACAGACACCTGGTACAGTGTCTGGCACCATAAATCATAGTGCTGATCATTAGAGGATGACACTTATATTTTATTTAAAAGTTTACTTTAGGTTATTCTGCTGTATAATTTCTCACAGCTTAATGTTGCATTCAGTTCAATTCAGTTCAGTTCAGTCGCTCAGTCGTGTCCGACTTTTTATGACCCTATGAATCGCAGCATGCCAGGCCTCCCTGTCCATCACCAACTCCCGGAGTTCACTCAGACTCACATCCATCAAGTCAGTGATGCCATCCAGCCATCTCATCCTCTGTCGTCCCCTAACACATAAAGCTGGGAGAGAGAAACCGAAAGCCCACCATGACACATCCTGCCGTGTGCATGTGTGTTCAGTTGTGTCCAACTCTTTTGCAACCAAGATTCTTCTGTGCATGGAATTTTCCAGGCAAGAATACCAGAGTGAGTTGCATATCCTATGCCAAGAGCTTCCCGACCCAGGGATTGAACCCTCTTCTCTTGTGTCTCCTGAGTTGACAGGCAGGTTCTTTACCACTGTGCCACCTGAGAGCCCCTAATGACGTGCCTTGATTCATCTTAAAAGCTTTCCTAGAAATTACAATAAACACCTGATAGAAGGAAATATTTTTAGCCGTTTCCTTATCATGAAAGTGTTGGAAAGTCTGAGTTTTTCCAAATTGTGGAATCCAGGTTTGAGAAACAAAGATGAAACAAAATGAAGGAAAGACAGAAGTCAAAATGATTTACTGGAGGAAAAATGACTTGGCATTGGCATGAGAGAGCAGTGTAGGTTACACTGGGATAAACCTATCATGGTTATGGATATACTTACTTCAGCAGGTTTAGCGGAGAAGGCAATGGCACCCCACTTCAGTACTCTTGCCTGGAAAATCCCATGGACAGAGAAGCCTGGTAGACTGCAGTCCATGGGGTCGCTAAGAGTCAGGCACGACTGAGCGACTTCATGTTCACTTTTCACTTCCATGAATTGGAGAAGGAAATGGCAACCCATTCCAGTATTCCTGCCTGGAGAATCCCAGGGACAGAGGAGCCTAGCGGGCTGCCGTCTATGGGGTTGCACAGAGTCGGACACCACTGAAGTGACTTAGCAGCAGCAACAGCAACACAGCAGCAGATTTAGTGATAATGACAGGGTTAGTTGCTCAGTTGTGTCTGACTCTTTGTGAACCCATGAACTGTAGCCCACCAGGCTCCTCTGTCTATGGAATTTTCAAGACAAGAATACTGGAATGGGTTGCCATCTCCTTCTCCAGTGGATATTCCCAACCCAGGGATCAAACCTGGGTCTCCTGCATTGCAGGCAGAGTCTTTATCATCTGAGCCACCAGGGAGGCTCCTCAGTCTGCTTAGAGGCCCACTAAAGAAACAAAGCAGGAAGCCTAAGAAATTTCTCCATTTGAGCATAAAATGAAACTCATGTTCTTTGCTATCTCCCAGGGAGATATGTGATCTTGGCTTTCTGTCCAGATGTTTGAGTTGATTTCCTCTTTTAACGATATACCTGGAGAAGGACAAATATGGGCATTTGTGCTATGTGAAAATGTTTTTCAGTTTTTCCAGGAATGTGATGGGGAATATGTTAAGCAGTGTTAAAAAATATTCCTATAACTGATGCATTAGGGCCCTTGAGCTTCCAAGATCCTGTTCTCCTGCCCCTCATGCTTCAAAACAAGAAAGGACCACAGTGACTTGTCCACTTAGAGCAAGTGACTATGTCACACCTCAACCTCCAATAACCTGGCTGAAAATCCTAAAGATAAGATTTGTGAAAAGAGAAGGAAGAATGTAAGGAAGAAATTGGCATTTCTTGGGGCCTTAGTGTTGCTCAGATCTCAGATTTGCTACAGTAGATGCTGGCACCAGGTACCTTGGTGGTCTGTGACCACTTTTGATAGCTGCCAGGGCTATGGAAATGACATATGCACAGTATTAAGCAACAGTCCTAGAATGTATCTTATGATTTCCAAGTCACCCCTGCCATCAAGAAGAGAGAAGCTCTTCTTTTATGCAGAAGGGCTTTCATTAGTAAGTGCATTTTGATGCATTTTCACTAATTATATACCTACAGGAGGTGATGGACTGGAATCAAATAAGTGTAGGAAGAAACTCAGAGATCCGTACTTATGACCACTGTGACCATGGTCAAAGTGAGCATAATGTCAACCTTGCAGGATGTGTGAAGATTAGGCATAATAGACATAAAGTCTTATTTCAACTAGAGAAGAAATCAAGCAAACCATTCCCCTTCACTTGACATGAGGTGTTGCTGACCATGTACATCTCTAAATCTAAGGAAAGATGGTGATTTTCTGCTTTGCAAACACTTGACAAAGTCCAGCTTCTTTAGCTGGAGTAGAGATCTTACAGGGGACAAAGACTCATCTAACTCCACTTTCCAACACCTCCAATGGTATCCTTCTCCTCCTCCCCATCTCTTTCAAAGCTCCCAGCCACAGCCTTCAAAGGATGATTTTATATGAAACTTTTACTTTTTCATGTTTTCTAGTTGCTCACTCCTCCCGGAATGTTCTTTCTCCCTCCCCTCCACCAGCCCACACTTTGATCAACTTTTGTTTACCTTAAGCCTCACGTCTTTCATGAATTCTCCCTGGAATATTCTAACACAGCTGTTCCTAACCAGTGTTGTAAGATCCTCCTCATGGAAGGAGGTTGTCTCCAGTGGGCATCAGGCTTTTACATGTCACTGAATGTTCCCTGACCAGAGAAACATGACAGCATTCTGGGTTTTCCTTCCCCATCCTGAGTTGGACCACTTAAAATGCTGGTCACGGTTCCTACATGTACTTGGTCACTCATCAGTCCACATCCTCTAAGAGTTAGTCCCATCTTCATTTTATTTTACTCATTCCCCTATTTTTACTATCAGGTCTCATTATTTTCAGCAAATATCTCCTAAGTCATGGAGAACACAGAAAGGTAGAAGCCATCTGTCTGTCAAGACCTGCCCAGAGTCTTCCTCTCCTCATCCAACAACATCTATATTTCTGTCCTTGATTTCTTCTCCTTCATCACATTATATTCACTGCTGTGGCTCTGAATTCAACTCCCACTGTGACTGTCAAAATAATACCTCTATGCCTGTCTGCCCATGCCTTCATCCTCTCCCTCTGTGCTGGCTCTTTCCCCTTTGAATTGAAATCTGCTTGTTTTTTTCTCTTTTTCAATGTCATCCGTCTTCGTATCATTTTACTATGTTTTCAAAGACTAGCTTTTAGAAAGAATTATTGACATGCAGTGCCTCTAATCTGCCACCCACTATTCACCCTTCCACTTGCCCTATATGAGTTCCTTAAATTTCTTTCACTCAAATCTCTATGTTGGCAGCATACTATACAGGATGGGGCACAAGTGCTCAGATTGGGCAGAAGTGGAGCCATGTGAATTTGAGTGATTTGATGTCTCTTTAGTGTCACAGCATCTTCTGTAAAACTGAAGTAACTGTCCTTGCCATGTAGTAGTTGTGTTGAGAATACAAAATAATACCATACATCAAATGGAACGTAGAGGCCATTAGACTCTGCCTCTTTCTGTGTCAGACATAGTGTTTTTCCACTACAGACAAGTTTCTCTTTCTCAGGATTCATTGTACTTTTGTTTTCAGTCATACCTCTCTCTCCTAGATTTCCTCCTATTTGTGGTTATTCTCTCTCTTCTTCTTCTTTTTTTTTTTTTTACAAGTGTCTATCTTCTATGTTCTCTAAATTTCTATACTTATCTCTTTTTGTCTTTAATTTTTGTATTCTTTACTCATCCAGACTCTAGCTGACACTAACAACTCAATTATTACTAAATTTCCATGGCTGATACTAATTTCCTGAGTGCCATTACATGAACTGACATCAAAATTTGCAGTGACTATAAGCAAACAATACCCATGCTGAGCTCATTTCTTTCCTAGGTCAAAGCCACACATTTCTTCAACCCACAAAAACACCAGTCTTCAGGTATCAACCTTGACACTTTCCTTTGCGTTCTTTGCTACATCTAATAAATTAGGAAGTTTAGCCTCCATTCATGTATGTCTTGTTTACCTTCAAGTCAGACTCCTTGAATCATAATGTTCTGTCTGGGTAATGCTATGCGCACTAAAATTTGGTGACATCTAGCTCCAGAATAAAGACTAAATTCCATAGAATGCTACATAAGATTTTTCATAACTTAGCTTCTGTCTCACCTACCTCACTGTGAACCATCCTGCACTATAACTTAAGAAGCCTTTCACTTGGCCTGGTCCTTCATATCACTATGTCTCTGCACAGAGCCAAGATCTTTTCACCCCCATTTCACCTACCATATTTGTTCTTCCTTCTAAGACTAGCTTACATAAATCATCTCACTCAGTAAAAATTCCCAGAGACTTTACTCACCACCCATTTAATCTGAGATAAAGGCCCATCTTTTGTATTTCCATAAACTCAAGGGCATTGGTAGGTCACAATCCTTTTCCTCCCTGTGTTCTCTCAAAGTCAAAAGCGTTGTACACTGCCATTAAGCCTTCATTTTTTTACCTATCTTCCCCACCAACCGAGGATCTTCCTGGCATTTAAAAACAGTACATGACATGCATTCAATACTAAGAATTATTTAATTGAAATCTTATTTCTTTCTTTCTTTTTTTAGAAGATGTATCTCTCTTTAAATCACTATGGCTGCTGGCTGATTTCTACCAATGGGTTTAATCTTGCCTATCAATGACTTTCTGAAATTCAACTGGTAACCTTGATGGAAGGTTTTACCCTTCTGTCCAGTTCTACTACTTCTAAGCAAGTGGTCTTGCAAGCTGTTTCCTGCTGATTCAATCTGCTAGAAATATTTAACTGGCTTTATGCCTATTCCCTTGGTATTCTGTAAGGTGAGTTCCTGTCCCACCTATTCTGGTCACAGAATGATTTCTTATCTTGCAGGTATTTTTAAGATATGAAAGTAAAATTGTTAGCAATCTTATTGCCAGCCATGTTACTGAAATGTTAGCTACTAATGTATTTATCATTCCTTATGTTATAACTTGTGGCAATAAAATGCATTTTCAATAACACTAGTGCACTTTTAATTTATTATACTTATTCTTGACTTTTGCATTAAGCAGTCAGTATTGCCCTTAGCAGAATTGTTAAGATTTTCAAAAACAAATGAACTTACTTGGGTTGTTTGTTTGCATTTTAAAGCTGTAGCTGTGAAATGGATTCACTGTTTATTGAAATGACATATATGCATTGCATTCCTGTAAGCATTGAGTAAAATAACTTTCAAGCTTCTAATCATATGAATGTTCTTAAAAAACTGTGCTTTTGCTTTCTTGCCCCAAAGGGAAACTGTGTGCTGCCCTGGAAGGAGCAGTCTTTAAGGTCAGACTGAACACGTTTTGGTCCTGGCTCTGTCAGCTCTTAGCTCTGTGGTCACAAACAGAGCATTGGTTCTGACCCTCAGATTTCTCATAAAATAGAGATAATGTTATGAATTTTGCTGGGCTGTGGTGGCAGAGTTAAAATTAACTTGGAATGCCTATTGTGATACCCAACACATTTTAGGCACTCAATAAATAGTTTTCCTGTCTTTTAATCTGTTTTCTGCCATGGTGGGTAGCAGACTTATTTTTGTTAGTGCCGTTAAGAAGCAGCTGAGAAACTGCAATTTTTTGTCAACCCTGATTATCTTCTGTGTGACATCACTATAAAATTATTCAGTATATGTGTGACTCTGGTCTTCTCAACAAGATGGCAAGTTCCTAAAGGGCTCTTATAAATGCCAACACAGAGTATCTGCTCAGGAAATAAAAATTATTGGGTGGACACAAGACAAAAGTGCAAGGATAACATTATGTAAGGGAAGCAATATGATGCCTAGAAAAACAATGCTTTTTCTCACAAACATGGTTTCCTTAAAATGAAGTTAATGAAAATGCTCCAATCTTCTCTGATTCTAACACTGAATGACTTATGACTTGTTCAATAGTTGATTGATATTCATAAATCTAAAAACATACAAGTATCTTAAGGAGAATATTATTTTGTTTTGTATAGTGTGGTCTCTTAATCTTTCCCAGACTTGAGTACAATGTAGAATTAAAAGCTGCTGGTGAACCTATATTCACTTCCTGTATGAGAAATCTGTCCACTATGAAGACATCTGTCATGATTAATCAGGCTAAGCGATTCTCAATAAGAAAAGCATGAGTGAGTTTGTTTTGCTGCAAAGGCCTGCCTTGATGACATTAATTTGGGAGACAGCTGGAGGTGGCAACTTACCAGAGGAAAACAGATTGGGGGGACCTATGAAATGATTCAGAGGCTCATGGGAAACCCCTCTGATAATCCACAGGGAAGCCTGCACATACATTGGAGAAGCAGAGTTACAGAAAAGTCCTGCCAAAAATTGTAACCAGAGGTAGTCAGAAGCATGAACAAAAGCAGCCAGCATGTGAGACACCTGTGTACATGCCTGCTTTATGGGCCTACACAGGTGTGGAAGGGCCTGTCACTAAAAGGACCCTGAAATTTGGCAAAGGGAACACTTCAGTTTGAATTCTGGCTCTACCATTTCCTGACGAGATGAGCTTCTACAAATAATATCAGTGTCTACATCTGTAAAATAGAAATAATAAGCCCTACTCTGTAGAGTTATTGTAAGGATTCAATGAGACCACATTCTTTCACAGGTAGCCGCTGAAAAGAAAAGTCACTACCCTACGCCTTCCTGTCACTACAGATCTCAGAGAGTCGATTCTTTGAGACCCTGTGGACTGTAGCCCACCAGCTTCTCTGTCCAGGGAATTTTCCAGGCAAGAATACTGGAGAGGGTTGCCGTTGCCTTCTTCAGGGAAATCTTCTTGACTCAGGGATCAAACTCAAGTCTCTTGTGTCTCCTGCATTGCAGGTGGATTCTTTACCCCTGGTGCTACATGGGAAACCCATACATCCCTAAGTAATGTGATTCAATAAACGTTTAAAAGTGAAAGTCTGTCAGTTGTGTCCAACTCTTTGCAACCCCATTGATACAGTCCACGGAATTCTCCAGGCCAGACTACTGGAGTGGGTAGCCTTTCGCTTCTCCAGAGGATCTTCCCAACCCAGGGAGAGAACCCAGGTCTCCCACATTGCAGCCGGATTCTTAACCAGCTGAGCCACAAGGGAAGTCCAAACATTTAAAGGTTCTTTACAAAATTATATTCCCCAATATCTTACAAAGGGCCAGAAATGATCACCATGGTCATTTTGTTTCAGTGTCTTAAATAAATAAGTTCTTTGTTAAAATACAGTATTCCCAGGGGAGACATGACATGCTATATTAACCTAGGCATTACACTCAGGTAAATACTTGGGAACATCTACCAGTTTTCTTGCCTGTGAAATCCTATGGACAGAGGAGTCTGGCAGGCTACAGTCCAAGAGGTCACAAAAGAGTCAGACATGAGTTAGGTACTAAACAACAACTATGTCAGGCACTGTGCTTCACTTCTGGGAATGGCCATCTGGACACCTTTTGAACTCTTCAAATGGTTGACATCAGAGAAAGGAACAGTCTGATGATGGGACAGGTAAGGACACATTAGTAATTAGGAGGTTTTCTGCATGCTTCCCCCGGAATTGAAGCTCTGGAATCCATAGATATTAGTCCCCCAGGGCAGTGGGCATAATGAGGTTTAGCTTTATCTCACTGGATGTCCTACTGCTGTGGATGCAGCTCTTCACACCTCCAGATTGTGAAGTGAAAGTTGCTCAGTTTTGTCTGACTCTTTGTTGACCCCATGGACTATAGACCACCAGGCTGCTCCATCCATGGGATTTTCCAGGCAAGAATACTAGAGTGGGTTGCCACTTCCTCCTCCAGGGGATCTCCTCAACCCAGAGATTAAACCCTGGTCCCCTGCATCGCAGGCAGACTCTTTACCATCTGAGCCACCAGGTATGCCTACAATGCGGAAGACCTGGGTTTGATCCCCAGGTTGGGAAGATCCCCTGGAGAAGGAAATGGCAACCCACTCCAGTACTCTTGCCTGGAAAATTCCATGGGTGGAGGAGCCTGGTAGGCTACAGTCCATGGCATTGCAAAGAGTCAGACACAACTGAGAAACTTCACTGACTCCACCAGGTATGAGTTTATCAAAATATCAAAAGATTCCTCTTCATTGTCATACTGCTGGTGCCTAGAACAGGGACAGAGTGGTTTCTCAATAAGGTTTTCTCATTTAGGTTAACAAGACTGTCTAAAAGAAGATTCCAATAAAGATGTGATCCAAGGTTCTTTATTTACTTCAGAAAATGAGGATCACAGCTAAGCATAGTGTTCTTAAGGGGTGGTAGCTAGAGGTTCACATCTAGAAACTTGTGGATGTGTTTTTCCAATCCTTTTATAGTCCTTTTATATTATTGTTGCAGATGATCCTCAATGCCAGTGGCTTGAGGTACAATTTTCCTTGGGACTCAAGACCATTTTAATCTGACTCTCCTCCTAAACTAATGCTACCTGCCATAGAGCCACGCGTTTCTTGCAGACATCCTGGTACCCTTATTTGCTTGCTCCCATGATCCTGTAGTTCAAGTTTTTGCCCACCTTCTTCCTTTGCCCAGAATGGCCTCCTTCCTCCACTTCTTGCCCAGCCAAGCCAGATCCTCCCCTTTAGTCTTAGCAAGTGTCTCAGTTCCTCCAGGGAACAGCCTCCTATAGCCTGGCCACCAATACAGCTCTGCCCTCTGTTCTCCTCTTGTCTTAGCCAGCTCCACACAGGTCCAGTTCCTTGAATGATTTGTGCCTAGTGCTGTACTTTCCCAAACAGATTGGAAAGAAATATGCCTACCTATGAAACTATGGTTTTGTTGTTGCTTTCATTTTTTAAAATTTTTATTGAAATATAGTTGACTTATAATATTCCATTAGTTTCAGGTGTACAGCAATGTGAATCAGTTATACACATACATACGCATGCGTGCTCACCAAGTCACTTCAGTCATACCCAACTCTTTGCGACTCTGTGGACTACATGGGATTCTCTAGGCAAGAATGATGGAGTGGGTTGCCATACCCTCCTCCAGGGAATCTTCCCAACCCAGGGATCAAAACTGCATCTCCTGTGGCTCCTGAATTGCAGGCAAATTCTTTACAACTGAGCCACCAGGGGAAGCCCACATATATATACAGTCACTCTTTTTTAGATTCTTTTCTCATATAAGTTATTACAGAATATTGAGTAGACTTCCTTGTGCTATAAAGTAGGTCTTTATTATCTATTTTATATATAGTAGTGTGTATGCCAATCCCAATCTCTCAATTCATTTTTCCCTTGCCTTCATGCCCCAGTAACCATGAACTTATTTTCTACATATATAACTCTATTTCTGTTTTATAGATAAGTTCACTTGTAGTCTTTCCCAAGATTCCACATATAAGTGGTATCATATGATATTTGTCTTTCTCTGTCTGATTTAATTCACTCAGTGTGACAGTCTCGGGGTCCATTCATGTTGTTGCAAAGGTCATTATTTCATTCTTTTTTATGACTGAGTAATATTCCTCTGTATATATGTATCACATCTTCTTTGTCTGTTCATCTGTCAATACAGATTTAGGTTGCTTCCATATCCATGTGGAGGATTAAATGAGACAACTGTTTCTTGATTTCCCTTCCTTTACTCTTCACATAGAATCTTAAAATGATTTGGACTTTGGAGATCACTTATGCCAATAAACATAAGAAGTATGTTTAATTAGCAGATGCTAATTTGCATATATAGGGTGGATAAAAACAAGGTAAGACTGCATAGCACAGGAAAGTATATCAGTATTCTTTGATAAACCACAATGGAAAGGAATATGAAAAGTTATATATATATATATATAAAACTGCATCATTTTGCCGTACAGCAGAAATTAACACAGCATTGTAAATGAACTATACCTTAATAGAAAGAAATTTTAAAAAAGAAGTTTTATACCAGGTCTTCAGATGATATTTCACATTGTAGAACACATAGAAAAGGAAACTCTAAGCACAACCTCCTAGGTAAAAGTTTAACCACTCTTGGTTTTAAACATCTGCAAGGAGTCTTGGTCTATCCAGGTCCTGCTTTCCTACTGAAGAGCTAGGATAACCAATATCTTGGTCCCTCTGTGACCCATTGATGGCATGCTGACCACTGAGACCAGTACCTCCATGATGGAAAACTCTACTCTGCTATCAATAACCCTGACTTATACTTTCCATTGAACTCGAGTTTTCTTCTATGATCAATGAATCTTTGTTTTACCTTCCTAAAACACTTGTGGAAAGCAAGTTTAAACTCTTCCTCTTGTAAAACATAGTCCCCACATTAAAAACAAATGAGAAGCTTTCAACTTCCCCAGTCGCATTTTATAAAATTCAGTTTTAGACCTTTTACCTCCTTGGCTCATTCTTCTCTGGATGTTTACTTTGCATATTGCCTTCTCATCTTCTCAAACAGAGAACAAATTTCTTAAGGTTAGCAATATTATACAATTGAAAAGCATATTTGGCATTACAATAGCCCTTTATAGTTGTGATTAATGAACACAACACAGTATATTAATTTTCTATTGCTGTTGTAACAATGATCACATCTGTGGTGGAGTTCAGTTCGGTTCAGTCACTCAGTCGTGTCCAACTCTTTGCGACCCCATGAACTGCAGCACGCCAGGCCTCCCTGTCCATCACCAACTCCCGGAATTCACTCAAATTCATGTCCACCGAGTCAGTGATGCCATCCAGCCATCTCATCCTCTGTTGTCCCCTTCTCCTCCTGCCCCCAATCCCTCCCAGCATCAGAGTCTTTTCCAATGAGTCAACTCTTTGCATGAGGTGGCCAAAGTATTGGAGATTCAGCTTCGATATCAGTCCTTCCAATGAACACCCAGGACTGATCTCCTTTAGGATGGACTGGTTGGATCTCCTTGCAGTCCGAGGGACTCTCAAGAGTCTTCTCCAATACCACAGTTCAAAAGCATCAATTCTTCGGTGCTCAGCTTTCTTTATAGTCCAACTCTCACATCCATACATGACCACTGGAAAAACAATAACCTTGACTAGATGGACCTTTGTTGGCAAAGTAATGTCTCT
>NW_011495032.1:10078070-10081259 GCF_000754665.1 Bison bison bison
TTTTAATTTCATGGCTGCAGTCACCATCTGCAGTGATTTTGGAGCCCCCCCCCCCCAAAAAAAAGTCTGACACTGGAAATAGATGTTTCCCCATCTATTTCCCATGAAGTGATGGAACCAGATGCCATGATCTTAGTGTCCTGAATGTTGAGCTTTAAGCCAACTTTTTCACTCTCCTCTTTAATTTTCATCAAGAGGCTTTTTAGTTCCTCTTCACTTTCTGCCATAAGGTGGTGGGGTGGCTTAAAACAAAAGCAAATTTATTTCCTTTCAGTTTTGTTGTTCAGAGGTCAGAAACGGGTCCCCTACATCACGGTGACTTCTGGACTTTGCTCTACTGAAGAAAACTTTAGTATTTGCTTTATTATTGCATTTCCCCTCTAAAGATGGGACAATGTTTTCTAAAGCAGAGAAGCTTAACTGTTACCTTGAATCCATCACTTAATACACCTTTTTGACTACACAAATCACTTAAAATTTGATTTTGTCTTTGACAAAAGGGTCAGTAATCCTTCTAGCTTATATTTGATCTCTATCTATTGATATTCATCACGTTGCTTTTTCTGAGAGAAACTATTCTGAGCCTAAAACTCTGAGAAAGGAAAAATGGAGAAGACACAGGCTTTGGAAAGGTTTGCTCATCCTCTTATCTACAAGACAGTTGCTGGTCCCTTTATTCAAAGAAGACCCTAGAGTTGGTTATTCTACTTTCTTCTTCCAGGTGAGGATATCAGATGATGACAATAATAACAACAAAAAAGTGTAAGAAATTCCTTGGCTTTAATTTGTAATTAGGTCACAAATCTAAGACAAATACACCATTTGACTAATAAGAACAAGAATCTAGGACAGTTTCATAACTCTCTCAAGGACATCCAACTGAATAATACCAGATTTGTGTTTAGAACCTAATCCTTGAATTTCAGTCTCTCTAATACATCCAAATTTAACTTCATATATCCTCTTTAAGTTTGCTGTTTCTCTTTTTGAGCTTCTATCTTAATGACTAGCACTATTGTCTTAGATAAAGGCAATAGATTTTATTGATTATACCTCCTGAACATCTGTCACATCCATCCCTTTCTCTGCATGATTCTAACTAGCCCAGGGGTTTTTCATCTCTTCCTCTGACTGTTGTCACAGCTTCCTAGAGAACTTACTGTCTTAGGGTTACTATTGCCCTATCACCTAAATCCAAACACCAGATTGCACAATACTTCTTTTGATTGCAGATCAGGCTATGTTGCTTTTTTGCTTAGCATCTGTAATTCTGTCCAATTTTTATAGATTACATCTCAAGCCCCACATTCTGGCACAAGATTCTCCATAATTTGTCTCATACCTATCCTTTATACTTTTATTATAATCATCCTTTCCATATATCCCTCCCTCCCTTCCCTTCCCCATTCAATATAGTGCTTTCAATATGCTCTTTGTGTCTCTGCTCTGCCAGTTTTAAAATTAATTTTTATTAGAGTATAGTTGCTTTATAGTGCTATGTTAGTATTTCTGCTGTACAGTAAAATGAATCAGCTGTATGACTACATATATACATATATTCCCTCTCTTTCTGGATTTCCTTTCCATTTTGGTCACCCCAGGGCATTGAGTAGAGTTCCCTGTGCTATACAGTAGGTTTTCATTAGTTATCTATTTTATGCATAGTATCAATAGTACATATGTCAATCCCAATCTCCCAACTCATCTCACTCTCCCTCCCTTCTCCCCCCATCATCCTTTGGTAATTGTAAGCTTGTTCTCTATGTCTGTGACTGTATTTCTGTTTGGTAAATAATTTCATCTGTATTATTTTCCTAGATTCCACACATAAGCAGTATATTATACAATATTTGTTTTTCTCTGTCTGACTTAGCTCACTCTGTATAACAATCTCTAGGCCCATCTGTATCTCTGCAAATGCTCTGCCATTTCTTTTGGCTTGTAATTTCATTCTCCATCTTTGCCTAACTAACTGTTCTTCATCTACTTCCTAAAATGAGGCTCAGAAGTTTTCTCTTCCAGAAAGTTGCCTCTGATTCCTTGCAATTTCCCAGAACTGTATGTACAGTATATGCAAATGACTTACCTTCTATGCAATACCTATTAAGTCATCAACTCATTGAAAGCTGGGTCTCCATTTTAATTATTTTTTCCCCCACTGGAGTAGTTATTACATAATAGATATTCAAAACTTCTTTCCAGAAACAACTGAAATCCTTCTCGTGGTACCTACCGTCACTGAGGACAGGGTGGTGAACACAGATTTCAGGCTAGAAGTAGGGTAAATTCTAGACTGTGTGGCAAAATCCTTTTATTCAATCAGGGCCAAGTCTTCTGTGGAAGTTGTTTTGTTTTAAGACACAGAAGGTCATTGTGGCATGTTTCCATGGGGGAGCCAGCATTCACATTTATATATCTGCATTGGCTATAGGGTCTTTGGAGGGATCTATCACATTTATTCATTGCAAATTTGTTTAATTAACAACTAGAAAATGGTCTAATCTTAGTGATAAGACGTGCAGATTGTTGTCAGGTTTTGTTTGTTTTGTTGCATTTTTATTTCTTTTTCTGGACTCTATTGATTTTTTTCTTGATGGTTGTAGCAAAAAGATCAAGAAAAACTTGGGGACAGGAATATGTTGTGTTATTTTTTTTTTCCCCATAGGGCCTATAAAAATGATACAGCCAAATTATGGGCTCAGAAGCACTAATTTTGAACTGGTAGAAATCACAACACATGGCAAAGGATCATTGAACACTAAACTTAGAGCTAGAAGGTCAAGTTTTATTTTTCAATTCTATCACATCCAGTTATGTCATGTTACACTAATTGGTGTACAACTTCAAGTGTAACTCTCCTCTTTCATAATATGGAAATATTGATTTAGATAATTTCTAATTTTCCTTACAATTTTGGTAGTCTACAATTCCAAATTTTATGATTCCAACTTAAGTGATTCTGAAGGTATTTACCAAAAGCTATGCTTAGTTCAGTTCAGTTTAGTTGCTCAATTGTGTCCGACTCTTTGTGACCTCATGAACTGCTGCAGGCCAGGCCTCCCTGTCCATCACCAACTCCTGGAGTCCACCCAAACCCATGTCCATTGAGTCGGTGATGCCATTCAACCATCTCATCCTCTATTGTCCCCTTCTCCTCCTGCCCTCAATCTTTCTCAGCATCAAGGTCCT
>NW_011495032.1:10081359-10117250 GCF_000754665.1 Bison bison bison
TTGGCAAAGTAACGTCTCTGCTTTTTAATATGCTGTCTAGATTGGTCATAACTTTCCTTCCAAGGAGTATGTGTCTTTTAATTTCATGACTGCAATCATCATCTACAGTGATTTTGGAGCCCTAAAAAATATATTCTGACACTGTTTCCACTGTTTCCCCATCTATTTCTCATGAAGTGATGGGACCAGATGCCATGATCTTAGTTTTCTGAATGTTGAGCTTTAAGCCAATTTTTTCACTCTCATCTTTCACTTTCATCAAGAAGCTCTTTAGTTCTTCTTCACTTTCTGCCATAAGGGTGGTGTCATCTGCATATCTGAGGTTACTGATATTTCTCCCGGCAATCTTGATTCCAACTTGTGTTTCTTCCAGCCCAGCGTTTCTCATGATGTACTCTGCATATAAGTTAAATAACATACAGCCTTGACATACTCCTTTTCCTATTTGGAACCAGTCTGTTGTTCCAAAACAAAGATCTGGTCCTTGTTCTGAGAAATGATCTGGAAAGAAAAGTTTAAAGCATAAAAAATATTAAATTGGAATTATGAAAGCACTTAGACTATGTTTGACATGAAGTGTGCTAAGTGCTAAGTCACTTCAGTTATGTCCCACTTTTTGTAACTCTGTGGACTGTAGCCCATCACGTTCCACTGTCCATGGGATACTCCAGGTAAGAATACTGGAGTGAGTTGCCATTTCCTCTTCTAAGGGATCTTCTCCTCCCAGGGATCAAACCCACATCTGTTATTTCTCTTACATTGGCAGCCAGGATCTTTACCACTAGCACCCCCTGGGAAGCCTTGATATGAAGTATACAACAAGACACATACATCTTACATTCAGAGAATACTATAATAAATGCCTGGAAAACAATGTGAAAAAGGCAAGTTTTGCATAAAGTCTAGAAAGGCAAATGGTCCTTTATTCAAATGATTTTCAATTTTAATGTAAGCCCTTTAGATACATAATATTCATAATAAGTATGTCATAACAGGATGATAAAGGAGTAACCATTTAAGATTTTCCCCTGTTACAGCCTGTCAGATGGGATGGCTTCTCTTCAAGAGGATAAACTAAAACTTTCCCCTCCCCTCAGTCAATTTACAGTTCTATACAACTGGCTTGCACTCAGTTTCTTGATCACTTATAGGTGCAAGGAATTATAGGAAATACAGGCTTCGGTTGCCATATAAATGTCTAAAGTAGAGATGTTACCTTGCCGACAAAGGTCCATCTAGTCAAAGCTATGGTTTTTCCAGTAGTCATTATGGGTGTGAGAGTTGGACCACAAAAGAAGGCTGAGCACTGAAGAATTGATGCTTTTTTTTTTTTTTAATTTTTAAACTTTACAATATTGTATTGGTTTTGCCAAATATCGAAATGAATCCGCCACAGGTATACATGTGTTCCCCATCCTGAACCCCCCTCCCTCCCTGTACCATCCCTCTGGGTCGTCCCAGTGCACCAGCCCCAAGCATCCAGTATTGTGCATTGAATCTGGACTGGTGACTCATTTCATACATGATATTCTACATGTTTCAATGCTTTTGAACTGTGATGCTGGAAAAGACTCTTGAGACTCCCTTGTACTGCAAGGAGATTAAACCAGTCAATCCTAAAGGAAATCAGTCCTGAATATTCATTGAAAGGACTGGGGCTGAAACTGAAATGCCGATATTTTGGCCACCTAATGCGAAGAACTGACTCATTGGAAAAGACCTTGATGCTGGGAAAGATGGAAGGCAGGAGGAAAAGGGGACAACAGATGATGGGATGGTTGGATGGCATCACCAACTCAAAGGACATGAGTTTGCGCAAGCTCTGGGAGTTGGTAATGGACAGAGAAGCCTGGCATGTTGCAGTCCATCGCATTGCAAAGAGTCAGACACAACTGAGCAACTAAACTGAACAGAGCTGAGACTTTGGTTACATAAGCCATGTGCCAAGATGAAATGTAGCAGAAATTTATTAGGAAGAAGATTGGGGATCAATCTTCTGATTGACACAGAATGGTCATGTGATTATTAACCTGAATGTCCCATGATTTCAAAAGCAGGTCAACCTTGTGGCTGTTGTGTAGGATCCATTGGCTGAATATGGTAGTGATTTGAGGTTGGAGATGTGCAGAAGAGTGAGTTAGTTTGCCAGGTAGGAAGCTACAAAATCATCTCGCTTAGAGGTTGAGGGGTTTTGTTGATATGAAATCCATTAGGGTAGACAGCATGGTCAAGATACAGACTACTCCAAGAGAGAATCAGACATAAATGGGCCCAGGAAGTCCATATTGAGAAGATATAGGCAATCCTTCATTTCCAGGTCTAGTAATAAATAGAACTAGAGTAATGATCAGATCCCAAGATAGAAATGATGCCATCAAAGTGTTGGAATAAAGCTGGGTAGAGAGCACTCCATCCTGGGTCATTAGTTTAAGCCTAAATAATCCAATAGATTTGTTCAGGGATAGTTAGGTTTATGCCCATTTGGGCCAATGAGATGCAAAATGAAACCTGCTATATTTTCTGGGGAAAAGAAGTTGGGCTCTTTTTCCTGTTGGAAATGATGTTTGCCCTGCTATAGCAAACTATCTTATGAAAACCTACAAAACCAAACTTAGAATGGACTTGACACTTATAGAAAGAAGAATTGTGGAAAGAAACTACACACCAGATGCTCTAATGGAGTGGCTAAATCGGTTAACCGTGAGCTGTGCTCCCACTGGACTTCTGGACAGCTAAGATAAAATTCTTCTGAAGTGTTTAAGTGCATTTGAACTGTGGTTTTTACTATTTTTGGCTGAAAGAATAAAACTGATACTATGAATGGGCCCCCATTCAGTATTAAAGACCAGAAATTAATAGCATTGTCAGATGGGGGGGTCTAAAGTTATAGGGTTACTATTATTTGTATTTCATGTTTGATAGGAATCATCCAAGCAAAATCCATAGGCCTTCCTTTCTCTCACTCAGCATGTTTAATCAATCATAAATCCTGTCAATATCCTGTGACCTTCCTATGTCTTGTGTGCTTCTCTTCATTTCTGATGACTCCAACCTGGTCCAGCCTGCCATCTTTGCGTGCCAAGGTCACTGCTGTGGGCTTCTTACTGGTCTCCTAATATATATCTGCTATTCACTCCTTTATTTTATTTTCTACCATAAAAGTCTGTTATTATCATTTCTTGGCTTAGAGAATATTTTCAATGGTGATTCACTGTTCTTTGATAAAGTCAAAACTCCTTAAAGTAGCTTATGAAGACATCATCAGTAAGGTTGCTGCTCCCCTATCTCACAATATAATTCACCATTTCTCCACCCTTTCTTGCCCAGACCCTGGTCTTGAGCTATTCTGAATCCCTCTGATTTCCTACTAATGCATACATGTGCTCATGTACCATTAGTCCTTCAGACATATTTCCACACTGCCAGGAATGCCATTCCAGTCTGAATCCTATCGTCCTTCAGGGTTTGGCCGCAATTCCACTTCTTGTAAAAATTCTTTTCTGACCCTAGTTTAGACTGGCCCTTTTTATTAGATACTTCCATAGTTCTTCTGTACTCACTTCAACCCATTCTAGTATAATTGTTTGTTTTGTTATTTCTCTTCATCCTTGCAAGTTTTAGCCTGCCTTTTTCACCTTTGCACCCCTAGTGCCCACTGAGAGTGAGTACTCCATACTCATTGAAGAGATGAATAATATGAGGCCATTAATAACCAGGCAGGCAAACCTCAATAAGGTAACCAAATGACACTGCTGATAATAAAAGCGGTTAGAATTCCAGTAAAATAATATCAATTAATGACTCATTGTTCTGTCTTAAGATTGAACAAATGGCCAGCATTCAAAAGAATACACAGAGCTTGAGCCACATCATTTGTCCAAGCCAATCCCACTCCAATTTGTTCAGTCAAATTCTCATGTATTGCTGAGGTTATTATTCACCCTAATTATGTGGGTATAAAGAACAGGATATCAACCCACAGTCAAAGGTGAGCTCCAGCGTCAGTATAAAAAGGAATGAGTCACAAAGAGCTGGGGTCAGAAGCCAGCTGGACTAATTTCAAGCTTGACTACTTTGGTGAAGCTTCTAAATCCCCTTGAGTTTCTGTTTGAACATCTTGAAAGTGGAGCTTGTATTCATTCTCTCAAGAGTTATACAAATGTGGACTTTGTATGCGTAATGGCAATTCTGATGCCCAGAAAAAAAATCAAACTTGTCATTATCCTAACACAAAGGATCCAGATTTAGAACACTGGAAGGGTGGCGGTAGCAATACACAGACAGAGGGATTCAGGGGCCCAGTGAGACCCACTTCCTCTCACGGTTGCTGTTCTCAGTTTAACATGGTTGAGCTACAGTTCACAAACTAGATGACTCATAATCAGAAGTAAAAAATCCCATTTAGTTCACAGTATTGATACTAATGTTAGTCTCCGTCTGGAGGTTTATCTGCTTAGAGTCCATCTGGTTTACAAAGCTAAAAAAAGGATGATGTGTTCACAGTCTGATTTTGGTTTCAAATTGAGAAATACTTTCTGAGGCTATTAACAGTAAGTGGATATGCTCTCGAGGTAGAATATCAAAGCAGCCATTACAACAGTCAGAGGAATGCCTCCCTCTTGCTGCCTCAGTGCTCAGATTAGGAAAATCTCGACTCAGCTGCCATATGGATATTGTTGTAGCAGACTTGTGATGGGAAATGGAGGGTGAGGCAGGCGTAGGGAGACGGTCAGCAGGTGGGGTGCAGAATGAGATCACCATCTTGCTTCCCACATCTTGAAGAGGGCACAAAACCTCCAGGATGCTTCTGTTTAATTCAAATGATTTCACTTTAGTAATGAGCAGAATGTAACCCCAGGTTATTTTCTGAAAATTATCACATTTCCCAAAATCTAAGGCTTTATTTCATTGTAATATTTGGAGAATGGGATATGTATATTTAGTGCAAATATGAGAGGTTTTTTTTCTTCTCTGAAAACTGTTATTCAATCAATGATGTCCCACTTGACAGATGGCATCTGAGCATTAAATAAAGATGCCTTACACTCTTCTATGTGGCCAAGCACCCTGATTTTATGGGAAAATATAATCCCATTTATGCTTAGGGCCTTTGTGAGAGGGCAGGTCACCTGGTCAATGTTCTTAGGTACCTCCTGTGTGTTTCTTTTTCATCCTAAAAGTGTTCCTAACTGGCATTGAACCCACAGAATCTTTAGTAAAAAATACCCTTATTGTTTTTTCATTAAAAAATCAAGACATTGGAAAGTGCACACGCACAAGAAAAGGAGATGAAAATAAACACTACATACTTCGCACCCAGAGAAAATTATGAATCATATCTCGTACCATATGCTTCCTAAACGTTTTTTACACACTGTCATGATTATTTAGTGGCACAGTCTTTTTAATATAGCAGTATATTTGAACTTATTTCTATGACAATACATTTGTTTACAACCTCATTTTAAATGGCCACATAGCATTTCAATACCCAAATATTGGGCTTCCCATGTGGCACTAGTGGTAAAAAAATTCACCTTCCAGTGCAGGGGAGACAAGAAATGCAAGTCCAACCCCTGGGTTGGGAAGATACCTGGGATAATGTACAAAATCAAGGAAGATAAAAAAATTAGTTTCCTGTGGCTGCTGTAACAAATTACCACAAACTTGATTTTTAAAGTGATAGAAATGTATTCTCTCATTGTTCTGGAGTCCAGAAATCTAAAACAACGTCCCTGGGCCAAAAATGAGTTGTCGGCAGAACAACAGAGAAGGCAATGGGACCCCACTTCAGTACTCTTGCCTGGAAAATCCCATGGACGGAGAAGCCTGGTGGGCTGCAGTCCATTGGGTCACTAAGAGTCGGACAGGACTGAGCGACTTCACTTTCATTTTCACTTTCATGCATTGGAGAAGGAAATGGCAACCCACTCCAGTGTTCTTGCCTGGAGAATCCCAGGGGCGGGGGAACCTGGTGGGCTGCCATCTATGGAGTCGCACAGAGTCGGACACGACTGAAGCGACTTAGCAGCAGCAGCAGCAGAACAATCTCTAGGAGGCTTTAGGAAAGAATCTGTTCTCTGCCTCTTCCAGCCTCTGGAGGCTGCCGCATCCCTTGGCTGAGGCTGCATCCCTCAGTCTCTGCCTCCAAAGCCACACCGCCTCCTCCTCTTCTGTGTGTAAAATCTCCCTCTGACTCCCTCTTTTAAGGATAAATGTGGTAATATTTGAAAGTGAAATGTTAGTCACTCAGTCATGTCTGACTGTTGGGGACACCACGGACTGTAGCCTGCCAGGCTCCTTTGTTCATGGAATTCTCCAGGCAATGATACTGGAATGGGTATCCATTCCTTTCTTTGGGGCTCTTCCCAACCCAGGAACCCACACTGCCTGCATTATAGGCAGATTTTCTTACCATCTGAACTACCAGGGAAATTCCAGATAATCTCATCATCTTGGTATCATTAACTTAATCACGTTTGCAAAATCTTTTTTTTTTTTAATTTTTTGCTGTATAAGGACAATTTACAAGTTCCAGACATTAAGACACAGAAGTCTTTTCTCTTTGGGGGAGGGGGATGTTTTCAGCTCACTACTAATAGTACATAAATTCAGCTACAGTTTTTAACCAGAAATTATGCTCTTTAGAAAAACTTATTAAGGGCAAGAAGTGTGTGTAGGAGGTTTAGATAATGTTGTTCAAAATAACTTTTTCTTGAAAAGGTTTGTTATTTGGTGAAATGAGAGTTATTATTTTCCAATAGTTAGACTGATTTAAAAGGCTCCATGACTTGGTATTACTCAATTTCATTATTTGAAATGAAAACCTTCTATTTACTTTTATTTATAAATATACTTCATGAGTATAGCCTGGATGTAGACAAACAGTTCTATGCTAGTCAAGTAGAAAAAGTGAGAAAATTTTTTTTTTTTTTAATTAAGACAAAACAGATCAAGTGAGAGCAAGGACAGGAAAGCTGAAAAGAAGCCCGATGCAGAAAAAACAGTGCAAACACACAACGTGGTGCCAGGAGGAAACACCCGTTCTCATCCCTTTTCTTTTCAGCCATGCTCCTGGGAATAGACCTCTAGGACTTTCCAACAGAACTCACTAGCCTCTGACCTATATTTCTGGGTTGTGGATAAGGAGTGGAGGATGAGGGGGGTGGCAGGAGGTAAAACAGGATCTGTAAATTCCATCATCTTATGTCTAGTTTCTCCAACAATCACCCTGACATCAGATCAACCAACAATAGTAATTTATTGTCTTCATTATTTTTTTATGCAATTGTTGGTACTGCTGTTATTATTATTACCTTTATTTACCATGGGCAAAGCATGGTGCTATCTATTTGTTAAGCTGTACCCTGTAGGCCTGCAAGCCTTGTCTTTGCCCAGCCTCAGAACCTAACAAAGAGCCTATAGTCAGCAACAGCAATAGTTTAATAGATGGGGGATCTTCCACATCTGAAGCAAAATCCTCGAATAACACCTGACCATGTGTGGTAGAGGGCAGGCAGGATGTTGTAGCAGTTTCTGCTCCTGAGAGAAGAGGTAGGTTACCAGTTATAGGGCAATTGGCATCAGGTTGGCTCATTGGTTACCAGGGAAACCAGCAGAGTAGCATGCCCCTCATGTCCTTTTGATAAGCTGTCAGTGCAGAGATGTTCTGATCTAAAGCTAGAACAATCACTCACTAAGGCTGGGGCAAATATGTAGCCATCTACTGGTTATCCTCTATGATTAAGAGGGAAGGTCAGTCAGGTTAGGTGAAGCAAGGATTGGTTGATCAGAGATGCACAGAGAGCAAGAGAATAGCCCTCTTTGGTGGCCTAATCATATACCAATTAACATAGTTTATCTCGTTCAAATAATGTAATAACTTCACAGCAATGCAGGTCATTCTAAATTTGTCTGTACAAGATGAAACCATGCAAACTCAATAATCAGTGGGGAAAAGTACAGTTGTTCTGTGACTTTTAAAATTACACTACTTGCAAATGATAAAAATATTCTTACAGTTGGTTTTAAGTATAAGGATATAACAAATAGCAAAACAAATATTTATTTAGTACACCTTAATTTGAAATATTTGAAACACAGAACCAAAGTGTTTTAATTTTTTCCAAAAAAGGAACATTAAAAGTGACTTGAGCAGTGCTTGCCTTTTCATTGTATGGCTTACAATAAGGAGAAAGCATCCTTCCTGAGCATTGGTACATTGTCACACTGCTTTCTCAGTCTGAAAAGATTCTTTATCCTATGTATACTTTTACCATCAAGAGATATTGATATCCTTTAAGGTCTCTTCAATGTGAAGGTTTTTATCATTGTGATAAAATGGGACATCTTATTTTTGGGGGACATTATCTTATTTTTCACAACCACTCTTCTCATTTCTGGTGGTAAGTTTGCTTTCCTATTTTGCTGACTTCATATTCAATCTCCTAAAGGGCAGCAGTGCCAGCATTCCAAGGTCATCTACTTTTATTCTATAACCCCATTTATGTTCAATTTGAATTTCATTTTCAGTGTTACCACTTTTTATTTCTTTACTGCAATTCCATATTTTTCATCCAAATTCTCTTTCAATGACCCACTTTTGTAGAATATCACATTTGTATTTCAGGGAACAAGGAAGTAATACAACTACACACTTTGCTGTCTGTGCATGAACTAAATAACAGATGTACAGTCATTGATCACCAATAGAATTTGAAAGAATTGATTGTGATTGTGATCATGCTGCTCATCTATTTCTTTTTTAATGTGATGAATTGTGGAATGAAGAACTAGCAGCCAACTATCTACTTTATGAAATTACTCATAGTCAATACAACATGGTTAATGCTCATAATTGGAGAAGGCAATGGCAAGCCACTCCAGTACTCTTGCCTGGAAAATCCCATGGACGAAAGAGCCTGGTGGGCTTCAGTCCATGGGGTCTCTAACAGGTGGCACGACTGAGCAGCTTCACTTTCACTTTTCACTTTCATGCATTGGAGAAGGAAATGGCAACCCACTCCAGTGTTCTTGCCTGGAGAATCCCAGGGACAGGGGAGCCTGGTGGGCTGCTGTCTATGGGGTCACACAGAGTCGGACACGACTGAAGCAACTTAGCAGCAGCAGAAACAACGCTCATAATTAATACAATCATCTGCTTGCAATGCAGGAGACCCAGGTTTGATTTCTGGGTCGGGGAGATCCCCTGGAGAAGGAAATGGCAAGCCACTCCAGTATTCTTGCCTGGAGAATCCCATGGACAGAGGAGCCTAGCAGGCTATAGTCCATGGGATTGCAAGTGTCAGACACGACTTAGTGACTAAACCACCACTACCAATACAACATGGTTGCTGAAAATTAAAACTTTGAAGGGCTTTATTATTTAACTGTGCTAAATAAAATGAGTGCGTGTCAGAAATGAGCAGAGTGAGCATGTCAAAATGAGACAGGAGCTGCCTGTCCTGTGAAGTAGGGCCTGTAATCTTGCCCAATTTATGGAAAAGGAAATTGGGCAAAATTAAATGATTTACCAGGCTTCCTGATAGCTCAGTTGGTAAAGAATCTGTCTACAGTGCAGAACACCCTGGTTTTATTCCTGGGTCGAAAAAATCACATGGAGAAGGGATAGGTTACCACCTCCAGTATTCTTGGGCTTCTCTTATGGATAAGCTGGTAAAGAATCTGCCTGCAATGCAGGAGACCTGTGTTTTATCCCTGGGTTGGGAAGATCCCCTGGAGAAGGGAAAGGCTATCCACTCCAGTATTCTGGCCTGGAGAATTCCATGGACTATATAGTCCATTGGGTAGCAAAGAGTCAGACACGACTGAGTGATTTTCAATTTCATTTTCAAATGATTTACCTACAAAATTATTTGAAGCCAAAATTAAAATTCAGGTGAAACTTATCCCAGATACCAGAGCTTTACCTTCACAATTTGGCATGATTCTGAATCCCATATCCAGAATTCTTTCAACAATCAGGTAAACTCTGACTGGGAATCTCAGTCAACTCTATTTCTTAGGATAGTTTTTCCTGTAGTAGTTCTAGTCCAGCTGGAATCCTACCTTCTGCAAATACCAGAGCTTTTAACTTCTCTACTTTCTTGACACTTTGGAGTAATTATAGAGCATATATGACAATATTCACATTTGCTGCTTTTCTTCTTGTATCCTCAAACCCCTGATTACATCCACATTGTTGACAACTTCAGGCTTAGCCTTTGTTTTTCTTCCTTCAGTGGGACCTATGGATCACATCTCAGCTACCCTTCTGCTCTTGGTTTATTTCTCAAACATCTTGGTGCATTTTAAGTTTTCCCTCACTAATTTCTGCCAACAGAAGAGAACTATATGCAACACTATCTTCATCCCAGGTGGTTCCTTTGCATTTTGCATTTTCATGAGACTGTGCCAATCCTCACTTTATAACTAAGGGATGGAATAAACCTGAGTATTTGGGGCTGAAAGGGATCATAATGGTACAGAATTGTTGAGAATAGTGAAGAAGATAAAGCTATCTCTTCTATCTAGAGAGTTAGCATTTACTTTTTTCATAATACCTAATTGACCACTGTCTTCTCTGCTTTCATGACCATTTTCCAGAATAGAAAACAAATTTAAAAGATCAAACATAGAAAGGAATTATGATGCTGGAGTTGGAACCACAATAGTATAGAAGAAACAGCCCCACACCTGAGTTCCATAGATATGCCTGTGAAGGCCGCTCTATCACCTACCATCTTCATAACTTAGGGAAGGGCTGACTGTTTCAGAACTTGAGTGTACCCTTCTATAAAGAAAAGTTTAAACTCCCATTATTATCACCAATAAGGATTAAAAGATAGTTCCTGTGAACTGGCTGGCACATACAGTGACCAAGCAAAAGTCAATCCTTATTATTAGGACTTGGCAGAGTAGGGCACAATGGCATGTGGAATTATGTCAAATTTTTTTTTCATTCACTTATTAATTTAGAAATCTTTTGTGTATTTTCTGATGTCTCTTCTCCAGTTATTGTGAGCAAGCCCAGAGATGATTCATTAACTACATCCTGGGTAGCAGGCTTCCAAATGAGTCTCAGTATAGTCCCTTATATTTGACAGGTGTAGCCAGAGAATTGTAATCAGAATTTAAACTTTGTTTGAGACGAGGTCCTTGGCAGTAGATTGTCCTCCTAACCTAAACTATATGATAAGCCAGAGATAATCTCTATCTGAGATTATCAGATAACTGTTAGCTGAGACAACCCAGCTCTAGTTTCCTGACATTTGCATTAATTTCTTGACATTCGTCATAAATTATTAGATCTTTCTTGAGAATTCCCCAGTACAAGTGGCTCCATAACAGTGTCTAATGAACTTTAGTGCCTAAAGCACTTTAGGCAAAGCTGTGTTGACATAAGCTCTGGTCCCTAAAAACCATCACTTCAGGAAGCCTGACCAGTTGTCATGCAGGCTCAGATCCCCAAGACCTTCTCCTTATTCTTTGAGCTTGGTATCTGTGTTTAGTATTCTCTCAGTGTCACCTTGCCTTGGATTTGGTTGATCCTCCTGACATTTTGCCTCCAATTATAAACAGATAGATGAATAAGATGTAATTCTCTGTTATCAGCTTCAGAGAAAGTAGGTAGAGTTAGCCCTACTTCTTGATGGCTTATAATAAAAGTTCAAGTGAATCAACTTTGGGGAGTTAGGGATTTGACATTGCTTTAAAAGGATTCAAACTGGGAGCTATTCCTTCAGGCTATTTCGCTGTAAGCATATAGAACATAATGAAGCCGTTTGGATGTACTTCTCCACTTCCTTACAAAACCTACTGAAAGATTGCATGGTGCAGTTTCAGGAACAATGGCAATAGAGTCAGCTGTATTATTTGAGTCAACTCAAGCAATGTATGTAGACTCCAAAAATAAAATAATAGAAAATATAGAGAAAAGATAGGAAAAATGCCAAACAAAACCCAGAACTCTACCTTTGAAAGGGCAATAACTTTTCCAATTATAGTATATAGTTGTTAAATCATATTTTCTTATGATTAAAATGTACATTTGTCCCTGTAGATATACTTACAAACAGGATCATGGTCCTCATATTGAACTATTGTTTTTATTCAACAGTCCATTATGAACATCTTTCTACATCTGTAAACATATTTTTTATGGGATTGTAACATTTTCTCATATACAGATGTGGTAATTTTATTTATACACATTTTTAATTATACCCTTCAGATAAACTCTTAGGAAAACAATTTCTAGATTAAATTATGTAGAAATATTCTAAGTGACAGATAGCTATGGACTCATCTGGGTTCAAATTTCAGCCCCCCAACTCACTAGCAATGTGATATTAGCCCTCAATTTCAAATAGATTTTTGGCCCAAGCACATTGATTTTTACCCTCCAAAAGACTGTTTTCATACTGCAAGAGAGTTTTCAACTGGGAACAATTTACAATTTTTGATCCTCTCTTAGGTACTAGGCATTCCACTACAGTTAGAATATATTTCTGTCACTGAATCCTTGATATGGAACAGGCCTCTGTGGTGCTCCTGGGCACAAAGACTTTCTGTGTCATTCATTTCTTTGATATAGGCAATAGCTTTCATTTAGCCTCAGTGACCTTCCCTGAGTTCCAACGGGCAGCAGATTCAAACAGTTGTTAATTATATAGGAGAATGGATATGAAACCAGGGAGAAACAAAGTCAAGAGAAACGATAGTGCAGCCCTGGGGCAAGGTCCTGCTTCCCCAACAACAGACACACACAACAATACCTTGAGCTGTTTTGCGGATACTGAGACCCCCTCCAGATAGGAAAAGTTAACCGTTAACAATGGTATGCTACCCACAAGCACATAGGTTCCAGTTGGAACCAGAAGGTTGATGATGCTAACTCCCACTTACCTCATTACCAACAAATCAAAAATATCCATGAACTGATCAGGCCCTCTTTGAACCATTACTATACAAACTCTTCACTATCTTCTTGAAGGGCTTCTCTGATAGCTCAGTTCGTAAAGAATCTGCCTGCAATGCAGGAGACTTTGGTTCAATTTCTGAGTTGGGAAGATTCCCTGGAGAAGGGTTAGGCTACCCACTCCAGTATTGGGCTTTCCTTGTGGCTCAGCTGGTAAAGAATCCACCTGCAATGCAGGTGACCTGGGTTTGATCCTTGGGTTGGGAGGATCCCCTGGATAAGGGAAAGGCTACCCACTCCAGTATTCTGGTCTGGAGAATTTCATGGACTATATAATCCATGGGATCACAAAGAGTTGGACATGCCTGAGTGACTTTCACTTCACTTCATCTTCTTGAAAGTGTGGTGGGCACATTTCTTGGAGGCAATAGCCTGCTGTGTTCCCTCTTTGTCTGGCAAAGAAATAGCTATTCTTTTTCTTTCTTCCTAAATTTTATCTCCATATTTCTATTTGGCACTGGTGTACAGAAGCTGAAATTTTGGCAACATCCTCAAAATCATTTTAAATCAGTTTTGTTTCTCTACTATCATGTTACTTTGATGGCAGAGACCAAGACAAGGAATTGGATACGTGTAGTTTATTTGTGAGGTGATGCCATGAAGTATAAGTAAGGGAGTGCAAAAATAACACAGAAACGTGGGGACAGTTAAAATAAAGACAATAGCCAAGCATTTTGTGTAGGCCACAGGAACATCATCCTTGAAATCTTTAGGAAGGGTAGGCAACAGTTTGTCATCTTCCTTGTCCAAGGACAGGAAGCTGGGAAATGACTCACTGGCTGAAAAATTATCTTCTTGGCTATTAATTCTTCTTAGTACCTGTGGTTAGATCTAGAACATCCAAAAGCTTAGGAAAAGAAACAAGGTTTGATCTAGAAATGGGGTTTCATCCATTTGACTCTGAGTTTATGCAGCTGTCCGCTAAAATTGCAGCTGAATTAATAATTAACACAAGGATAGGTGATTTTTTTCAGTAATCTTGCCTGGAAAATCCCATGGACAAAGAAGACAGCGCTGCAGTCTATGGTGTCTCAAAGAGTTGGGCATGACTGAGCGACTAATACTCATGTGATTTTTGGCAGCAAAAAAATACCTGCTACATTATTTCAGTTTCATAGGCACAAAATTTGAACTCAAGGATATTATTATTGCTACCCAATAACACTCAGATAGTCAGTGGCAAATCTAAACTCCAAACCCTGGTTTCTTGCCTCCAATACTTGACTCATATTCTTTCCATCACTCCACACTGCCTCCTAAAAGCTCAAGCACGTTTTGCTTGTAAGGAAGCTGTAGACATGCTGTTCTCCTCTGTAGCATTACTGTAGTAACTTGTCTTTTGCACACTGCTCATCAATCTCTAAATCTAAAACCTCAGTACTTGGACATAGGGGCCAAATCTTTTTTTTTTTTCCTTTCATAATCCCTAGTTAGTAATAACAAAGATACTAGTTAATCTTATCTAATGTGCTGTGTGCTTAGTCACTCAGTTGTGTCTGATTCTTTGCGACCCCATGGACTGTAGCCCGCCAGGCTCCTCTGTCCATGGGAATTCTCCAGGCAAGAATACTGGAGTGGGTTTCCATGCCCTCCTCCAGGGGAACATCCCAACCCAGGGATTGAAACCAGGTCTCCTGCATTGCAGGTGGATTGTTTTCCATCTGAGCCACCAAGGAAGCAAATACCTAATCAACAAAGGCAATGCACATGTACATTTTGTTTCAAACAGCAGGTTGTGATATATTGATGAGGTGCAATATCAATTTGGTGGGTCTTGAGTAGAATTTCAAAAATTAGATGATGATAAAAATAGCAAAAATGCACACCTTTTATCATTTCAAAAGGTATTTGTATTCATTATGTATGTGTGTGTGTGTGTGTGTGTGTATGTGTGTGTAGCTTATTTCATATGATTGGTCCTGGATAAAAAACTTTGAAAGTCACTTACTTGTAGGTGCTAAACAATGTTCAAAACACCTGGGGTCAAATCCTAGCTCCACTAATGTTATTTGGCTAATCTTATTCTTCTTATCAATAGATTTTACTAACCTCAAGGGCCGTTGAGAAGAATAAATGGATTACTCCATACAAGATGTTGAGAACAATGTTTGACACATTAAAATCACTCAATAAACGTTACTTATAATTGCAAATGTATGCTCAGTCCATAGAGTTTACGTGTGGTCTTTGTTTAGTTCAGAGCAAGAGGGGTGGAATTCAACATTTTCAAGTATTTGGAAATATGTTATTGGGATTGAATTAAAATAATTCTGTAAGTTTCTTAGTATTCCTTCTGAATTGCTCCTCACTAACAAATGTTCTAGCTCTATATACATGTATTTGTTATTAATTTAAACCATTAATTCCTTAGGAAAATTAACATAAGCATTTTACATTAGTATGCTAAAATTCATTTAAATGTATGTATTTTGCGTGGTGTCTTGGCAGATAAATGATCTGTGTAATATCTATGACATATATAGTTGTAGCTTAAACAAGTGACTCAAATTGCCAACAAAGAAAGCAGATTTGGCATACTTTCTAGTTCAGAAAGAATACTATGATATAGCTTCCTGACTTGTGGCAATGATCGTGAAACACAGCCTGTGTGAGTCAGTCCTGTTTTCAAAAACTAGTGTAGTCATTCTTTGTATATATATTCCTTAATATATATATGAAAGTGAAAGTCACTCAGTCATGTCCAACTCTTGGACCCCAAAGACTGTAGTCAGCCAGGCTCCTCTGTCCATAGAATTCTCCAGACCAGAATACTGGAGTGGGGAGCCATTCTCTTCTCCAGGGGATCTTCCAAACTCAGGGATTGAACCCAGGTCTCTCACATTGCAGGCAGGTTCTTTACCGTCTGAGCCACCAGGGAAGCCATACACACACACACACACACACACACACACACACACACACACACATATATAACTATAGTTGATTTACGACATTAGGTTAGTTTCACATGTATAGCAAAGTGATTCAGTTATACATAATGCCTATCTGTACTTTTTCAAGTTTTTTTCCCATTTAGGTTATTACAGAATATTGAGCAGAGTTCCTCATGCTGTATAGTAGGTTCTTATTAGTTATCTATTTAAAATATAGTGTAAATTTCAATCCTAAACTCCAAATATAGCCTCCTCCCCACCTCTCTCCCTGGTAACTGTAAGTTTGTTTTCTATGTCTTTTGTGTCTGTTTCTGTTTTATAAATAAGTTCTTTGTAAGTCTTTTTAGACTCTGTATGTAATCAAAATTGTTTCTCCAGGTTCATTCATGTTGCTGCAAACGGCATTATTCCATTCTGTGGAGTAATATCCAATTGTCTATATGTACCACATCTTCTTTATCCATTCCTCTGTCAACGGACATTTAGGGTATTTACGTGTTTTGGCTATTGTAAACAGTGCTGCAATGAACATTGGGGTACATGTATCCTTCTATATCATAGTTTTCTCTAATTTTGAGAATAACTTATATAGCATTTTCTGGCCACTCTTGCTTAGTTTGAAATGATTCCATTATAATTCTTTTTAGTAAGCCTGCAACCTTTATACAATAATTTGGATTCATCATCCAGCCTCCAAAACCAACCTCAGAAAATCATGGATGCTAAGATTCTGAAATGTCAGGAAGGATCTGAGAGATCACTGTTTCTAGAATGTCAACTGTGATAAGAACCCTTCTCCTGGCATCTTTGATGAATTTTGTTGGATCTGTCTGAAGACTTCTAGTGTAAATAAGCATTTGCCTCTAGTGAAAACCCATATAGCATTGATTAACAGTCCTTAAAATTGTCATAGTCACGAACCTCTAAGCTTACAGTTAGAAAAGAAAAGAAACTGACTTTTTAAAAAAAGCTAAAAAATCTGTCCATTAAAAATTAGGTATACTTTTAATAGAGAATGTGTATAGCGTATTAGAAGTGAAAATTTTGTATTATTGTATTATTGCAAGATTTTGTAATCCTAGGTGTGCTATAGAAGTTCTCTGGTTTGTCAGCATAGCTTTTAAAATGTAGATATTTCTTCTAGAGCTAATTTCTGACTTCCTGGAAAATGTAAGCATTATATCTTGTACTGTAAGCCTATAGCTTGTTTCCCTGAGCTTCAACTTTAAGGGGATTTCTTTTGAAAAGTAGAAATGAATCAACCACAGAAAGTGGGGTTTCTTAGGCACATTGAAGTTCTCTTTTTGTGTGTTTGACAAAGAATTGGATCATGAGAGTTGGCCTTTATATGAGACTTCAGACAAAATACAAAACACACTTTATTCCAAAGAGGATTGACATAAGGCAAATGTCCTAACCACCTCCCATTTCAATTAAACTTTTTATTTTGAGATAATTGTAGATTCACATGCAGTCGTAAGAAAAAATAAAACAAGTAGATCTAATATACTTTTGCCAGATTCCTCCAGTGGTAGTATCTTGCAAGGTAATTGATATTATATCACAACCATGATGATAATAATAATACAATAAAAATATAGAACATTTCTATCACCAAAAGGATCCTCCAAGTTGCCCATTTTATAGTCAGTTTCCTCCAACTTCAAATCCTCCATAACCTTGGCAATTACTAAAATGTCCTGCATCATATTTGTCATATTAACAATGTTATACAAATGGAATCATATAGTATGTAACATTTTGTGGTTGGATTTGGTCACAGTATAATCTCTGTAGATTCATCCATGTTGTTACATGTAACATGTTTTTTTTACATGTAAAAAAATATAACCCTTTTCTTGCTGTTGCTAGGTAGTTTTTCCTTGTATGGATGTAACACAATTTGTTTAACCATTCACCTATCAAAGAAGAATTAGTTTAATTCCAGTTTCTGACTTTTGCAAATAAAGATGATATAAAATTCATATACATATTTTTCTTTCAACATAATTCTTCATTTCTCTGAGATGAATACCCTAAAGAACAATTGCTGGGCCAATGGTAGTGACATGTTTATTTTTCAGAATTTCTTCCAAACTGTATTCTGGATGTCTATATCATTTCACATTCCCATAGTATAAGGGATCCAGTTTCTCCACATCCTAGACAGCATTAGGTGTTTCACTGTTTTCTATTCTCTAGTACGATGGCTGTGTAGCGGTATATCACTGTGGTTTTACTCTGCATTTCCCTACTGCCTAATGATGTTGAACAGCTTCCATCTACTTATCTGCCATCTGAATATCTTGTTTGGTGAAGTTTTTCTCTGTAATGTAGAGAGTTTTTAATTTGAATAAAATCAAAATTATATTTATGAATTATGCCTTTGATGTCAAACCTAAGAATTCTTAGTCTTAAATCCCAATGGTTTTCTGCTATTTTTTTGTGTGTGTTTTACAGTTTTATGTCTACATTTAAGTGGTTCAGACGGTAAAGCATCTGCCTACAATGCGGGAGACTGGGGTTCGATCCTCGTGTTGGGAAGATCCCCTGGAGAAGGAAATGGCAACCCACTCCAGTACTCTTGCCTAGAAAATGCCATGGGTGGAGGAGCCTGGTGGGCTATAGTCCATGAGGTGGCAGAGTCGGACACGACTGAGTGACTTCTCTAGGAGATGATCCATTTTGACATAATATTTGTGTAAGGTATGAGAACTTGATTGAGAGTTTTTAAGATGCTCTTTGTTAAGTTGAGCATTATTATGTCCTCCCCTCTGTTTTATTATATCATGAATGAGTGTTGAATTTTATAAAATGCTTTTACTTTACTGATTGATATCATGGTTTTAGTTTTGTTTTTACTTTTAGCCTGTTTTATTTTTTATGGTAGTTTTCCTTGTGTTTTTAAATACTTAACCAGTTTCAGATTCTCATGTGAGGGAGGGGAGGAGAAACTCTATTTGTGAATAGGCACAGTCATTTTTATATATTACTAAATTCTACTTGCAGATATTTTCTTAAAGAATTTTGCACCTGTATTCTGGATTTGGAGATTTCTTCCATGGGAAAGTTTAAAAAATTATGAATTAAAATTCCTTAAGGTTTATAGGACTATCCACATGATACATTTCCTATTTGTTGGGTTATGGGAATTTGTATTTTTAAAGAAATTTACCATTTTGCAGACACCTCAAATCTATGAGATGGAAGGGATTTTTTTAAGTCCCTTGTTATCTTTTTGATGTATATTGTGATAAACCCTGTTTCATTACTGATATGGTTCTTTTCTATTTCTTTTGTCAATTTTGCTAGAGTTTTGTCATTTTATTTTTTATCTTTGTTAAAGAGTCAACTCTATGCTTCATTAAATTTTTCTATTTCATTGATTTCTGCTCTTAATTTACTTTTCTTCATTGCTTTCTTTGCTCTTCTTTTTCTAATTTATTGAGATTGAAGTTCATGTTATTGGTCTGAACTCCTTTGTATGCTTGCTATAGTCCTGTACATTTTCAACACTCACTTTAACACTTTTTAACACTATGGCTAAACACTTCTTTAACCATATGCCCAAAATTTGATATATTGTGTTGTCATTTTCATTGTTGCACATATTTTTAAATTTATTTTAATTTGGAAGATAATAGCTTTACAGTGTTGTGTTGGTTTCTGTCATACAACAGTGTGAATCAGCCATCCGTATACATATGTATTTTTTATTGTCTTTGAAACTTTCTTTTGGGGCCAATGGATTGTTTAGGTGTGTTTTTTCATTTCCAAGTGTTTGGTGATTTTTTTCCTTTTATGTCCCTTTACCCTCCCACATTTATAATATGATTGTTAAATATTTTTTCTACATACATTTAGAATCACATTACACAGTGTTGTTGTTGTTGTTGTTGTTGTTTAGCTTCAACTGTCAATCTTAATTTAGAAAATTCAAAAGTAGAAGGAAAGGCAATTGAATTGATGTACATTTTGGTTTACTGTGTACGTTTTGCCTTCCTGATATTATAAGATTCCTTTTATTATTTTCTGATTGTTAAAGTAGTATGATTTAGTCTTCTTTGGGGGTAGGTCTGCTGTTGACAAATTTTCTTAGTTTTCCCGTATGCTCTATTTCCTCTTCATTCTTAAAGGATATTTCTGCTGGGTTAAAAATAGAAATTTGCAGTTGATTTCTTAAAAATGAAAATAATAACATGCCACTGATTTCCTGGCCTCTGTGGTTTCTGATGAGAAAACTGCCATCACTCACATTGTTTTTCCTTTATGAGTAAAGTGTTATTTTTTCTGGATGTTTTAAGAATTTTTGTCTTCAGTTTTCAGAAGTTTAATTATGATATATCTGATATTAATTTCTTTGGCCTTATTCTATCTGTGATTTACCCAGCTTTTTTAATCTGTAGATTTATGTCTCTTGTCCAATTTGGGATGTATTTATTCATTATTTCTTTGAGTTTTTCTTTGCTCCATCCACTCTTTCCTCTTTTTATGGGACTCTGATGACACGAATGTTAAATGTTTTTTATAGACTCTAAGTTACTGAAACTCATTTTATTTTTCTGTTTATTTCCTTTGATATTTTTCAAATAGGGTAAATTTTACTGTTCTAACTTTCAATTTTCTGATTTTTTTTATTTCTTTTTGCTGTTGAGTCTTTCTACTTTTAATTTTTTATTATACCTTTCACTTGGTTCTTCATATATCTTATGTTTTCTGCTGATACCATTTCTCTGCTGAAGTTTTCTATTTTTCATGTAAGTGTATTCATAATTGATCACTAGAATTTTTACCACACCTGCTTTTATTTTTTATTTTATTAATTTTTAAAATGTATTTTATTCACTTATAGTTAATTTACAATATTATGTTTCTCTGTACAACAAGTGCTTCAGTTATACAAATATATATTATTTTTCATATTATTTTCCATTATGGTTTATTATACAATATTGAAAATAGTTCCTTGTGCTATACAGTAGGACTTTGTTGTTTATCCATTCTATATATAATAACTTGCATCTGCTAATCCAAAATCCTCAATCCATCCCCCTCAATCCAGGTTACCTCCTTCTTCCCCTTGGAAACCACAAGTCTGTTCTCTATGTCTAAAAATAAACTTTGTTTTTTTAATATAAATTTATCTATTTTAATTGGAGGCTAATAACTTTACAGTATTGCATTGGTTTTGCCATACATCAACATGAATCCGCCATGAGTGTACACGTGTTCCCCATCCCTCTGGGTCATCCCAGTGCACCAGCCCCGAGCATCCTGTATCATGCATTGAACCTGGACTGGCGATTTGTTTCACATATGATATTATACATGTGTTAATGCCATTCTCCCAAATCATCCCACCCTCGCCCCCTCCCACAGAGTCCAAAAGACTGTGCTATATACCTGCTTTTAAATCTTTGTCAGGTAATTCTAATATATCTCATCTTAGTGTTAGCATCCATTTATTATTTTTATTATTTCAGTTTCAATTTAGTTTAAGATCTTCTTAGTTCTTGGTATGAGTGACTTCATTTTCACTTTTCACTTTCATGCATTGGAGAAGGAAATGGCAACCCACTCCAGTGTTCTTGCCTGGAGAATCCTAGGGACAGGGGAGCCTGGTGGGCTACCATCTATGGGGTCGCACAGAGTCGGACACGACTGAAGCAACTTAGTAGCAGCAGCAGTTCTTGGTATGATGTGTGATTTTTAAATCAAACTTGGATGTTCATGTATTGCGTTATGAGACTCTGTATCTTAATTAAAGCTTCTGTTTTAACTGGCTTTTTTGGAAACACTGTTCTGGAAGTCAAATGGAGGAGGATTACCTCCTAAATGTCATGTGGATGTAGAAACCAAGGTCCCCTGCTCAGCTTCCACTGACACCTGACTTGTGGATTCTTCCTTAGTGCTGGACATGTGTAAGAATTTTGGCTTCCCCAGAAGCTGTTTGAGCAGTGCTCCTTATTGTGATCGAGTGGAAGCCCTGGACCCCTGTCTGGCCTTCTTTGAAGTCACTCTAGTGCCTCATACAGTTTGCTGAGGGTAGCAGTGTAAGTTCTCCACTCAGCCTTCACATAGGTAGAAATGAGTCATAGTTTTTTTCTGTGATATTTGTCTAGAGCAAAGCAATTTTAGGCTATATAATTTCTGGTTTACCAGAAATTTCTGGTCTTTGCCTGGAGAAAGCAGGCTTCTGTTGGGGTGTAATTTTGTTTATTCCTTTTGATATGTCTAGATTGTCCATTTCAGCTCCATGCTTGGTATGTGAGGCAAGAAGAAAACTCAGGGTACTTCCCACTGTGTCATTCCTCAGCTCCCAAGTTCCCTAGCCAGACTGCATTTTCTTTTCTAATGTTCAGAGTCTTCATGTGCTTGTTTTAAATATCATGTCTAGGATGTTTATTGCACTTAGTGGGAGGAATGGGAAAATGTATGTCACCTCCATCTCCCAGAAGCTAGAGACCCGCTTTTTTTTTTTTTAAGTACAAGAAGAGAATACAGATATTTTTTTGGATTACTATGTACCATGTATTTGACTTGTGGTATCTCCTTTATTTTATTTTCCCCCACTCTCCTAGTGTGTTCCCAGTTTTACATATGAAGTATTCAGCTTTCAGAAAGCTTGAGAACCTTGCCTTAGAGCACACAGATGGAACACAAAATAACTGGAATTTGGGGCCCTCATGGGACTAACTTTCCAGCCTACGTTTTACCCTCTATACTTGTGTCTTCCTACAGTGTTCTCTGATATTTTCAGAGGAACAAAAGCTTTACACATCAGTTTAATAAATATCATTCTCAAGTCTCATAACAATTGTGTAAAGTCAATTAGAGGAAGAACTTCTTTATTCATTAAAATGATAGATTTTGAGAATTAGTTAGCCCAAAGGGTAATTGGTTTCAAAACATGTGTCCTAGTTCAGAGCTCCTTGCTCCATGCTGTACCTTCTGCTACTATAAAAGAGCAATGAATTAATCCATTTATTGGTGTATTGAATACAACTTAGAGAAGCATAGCTCTAATGAGATAACAGTATTTACAAGGGCAATGGATGCCTAAAATGCCCTGATTTCCCATTAATCCAGCCCTCCTAGTCTATTTGTGGACATCCTTCAAATCTTGGCCTCTGAGCTGTAAAGAATCCTCAGGGCTAACTTCGCACATGTGACATGACAGTTATCTCATACCACTATGGCTTCTCTGTAAGTCTGTCCTTACGCTTGTGAGTGGGGTCATTGTGAGAAAGAACTAAATCTTTCATCTCTACAGTCCTAGCACCTATACTGGCCATTACATAGTAGAGCCTCAAGAAACAATATTGAGTGAATGAATGAATAAGGAAAAGAAAATCTAATCTGCTCCCTCCCCCAAATTATCTTACATTTGTAAGAAGATATTTCCTGATTGAACTTTGCTTTATTTAGCAAAAACATGCTGCCTACATTGAGAAAGAATTTGGGATGATTATAAAACTGCACAAATTATCCATCCAATTATACTTTAATTTTTACCTGATCTTTTTCTAAAATAAAAGTAATTCTTTTGATGAGAATATTTGTTTTCCTCTAAGCAAATATGAGTAAGAAAATTTTCAAAGCATTAGCTGAGTATAAGCTTTCTCATGGGATTTTATGGATTATTTTAGCTGGGGTTGAAGGAAAAGCCATTGATTTGTCGTGTTATCTATGAGGCTTTAATCAATCAATATCAAAATGTATAGATTAGTTCCTATATGTTCAACACAATCCTAAAGCATAATTTAACTCTAGAAGAAACATCTATGCCCCCTTCTCCCGTGTTATTTACATTGTAGTGTAGAATAATTGTAATGCCTGGTCCCTTCCATTGTTATTCACATTGAAGAAATAATGAGTGAGGATTCCCTGATGATCCAGTGGTTAAGACTTTGCCTTCCAATGCAGAGGGTGCGAGTTTGACCCCTGAACAGGGAACTGCAAATCCACATGCCTTGCAGCCAAAAAACCAAAAAAAGAAAAAAAAAAAAAAAAACCCACATTGAAACATGTAAAATATCATGTATGAAACGAGATGCCAGTCCAGGTTCCATGCATGATACTGGATGCTTGGGGCTAGTGCACTGGGACGACCCAGAGGGATGGTATGGGGAGGGAGGAGGGAGGAGGGTTCAGGATGGGGAACACATGTATACCTGTGGCGGATTCATTTTGATATTTGGCAAAACTAATACAATTATGTAAAGTTTAAAAATAAAATAAAATTAAAAAAATAAAAAAAGAAAGTGTTAAAGCCTAAAAACAAAACAAAACAAAAAAAACCCCACAGAAGTAATAGTGTAACAAATTCAATGAAGGTGTTACAATACTAAAAAAAAAAAAATTAAAAATCTTTAAATAATGAGAAAACAATACTAAACTATGGAAAAGAAGTCCTGGGTTGAAAAGGGTGTATTATAGAAACACAGTGGTAACTTAAAAATAAGGAAATATGCATTGATTGCCTACTGTATACTAGCCAGTATACAAAACATATAGTGTCCCTCAAAATAAACCTTTCAAAATAGATATTATTAGTCTCCTTTTTATACATGAGAAATCTGACACTTGGAGGGACTAAATAATTCTCTAAATGCTAAACATTAACTGAAAGAGCTAGCATCCAATTGAGCTTTTAAGCAAAATCTGTGCTCCGTAAAATAGTTCAAGTCCATTTTGCTGAGTACCCAGTAAGAATATAATAAATGATATGTGCTTTAAGAATTAAGAAAAGGAGAAAATGAGAAGGAAGTATATATGAAGAACATGTGGAGGTCCGTGATATGTAGGGTTTAGAGGCAGGGTGAGGAGATGTGGGGTCTGGGTAGAGATGGAAAGAAATTCTTCACACAGGGAAGAATGGACCCATCTGATTAGGAGAGAGACATATGAGAAATAAACAAAGCCTCCAAAGTGGGGCCGCATAATGAGTGGTCAAGTGTAAGTTGGACTTGATGGGAGAAGAATTAAAAGAATATCAAAAACTTTTGAACAGAGGAGCATAAACTCAGGATGATTTAGAGATTAACCTTGCAGTTGGGCCAGAATGGATCAGAATAAAGATATACTTTCAATGCAGGGAGCCACTAGGGGCCAGGACAGTTTGAGCAGGTCTGGATTTAGATAAAGACAGGGGGAAAGGAGGAAAGGATACCAAGAGGGAGCGCTCCCCAGATCTGGGCAACAGACTGAATGTGATGGAAGAAGAGGAATGCATTGCATGTGTCAAACCCATGTGATTGTTAGAGCATGAAAACAACATGATGGAGAAAAAGCCTGTGCTCGTGACCCCACCATACCCTAATTTGTGGTCGAGGAATGTTATTTCACCACTCTGCACCTGTTCCTTTATCAGTTCTAGGCCTTCCAAATGAGATTACAAGAGTCACTCACAGAACTGCTAGAGAAATTAAAAGAAATACGATATTTAATGCACCTGGATCATAACAGGGTCTCAGCAACTATGTGTTTATATCCATGGATAAATGGCAGTGACATTCAAAGGAAGAAAAAGCACAGTGGAGTGGAAAGAAGATGAATTAGACTTGGGGATCCTGACAAGTGTCTGTGTGGGGATTCCATCCACATCTGGAGGAGATGTGGACCACAAGGCAGATCACAAGTCCCCAGTTCATGAAGTTAGATGACAGCTTCTGTGACCTAAGGTGTTCAGGTGAAAACAGCACAGAGTGTCTGAAGATGGCTTCTGGGGAAAGCCCAAAGTAGATCAAACACACATGACCTGATATTCCTGGGGAATATGGGGCCTTCTGCTTTGTATATGTTTTCTATATGACAGGTCCTCAGCTTCCATGCCGCCTTTGTGTCAGTCTGAGTTGGTGTCCTTTTGAACTTATACAGATAATGTTCCTTACGTCACTTCTGATGCCCTTTTCTGTTTTTATTATATTTTGTTTTCTGAGCATCTCTTTTTGTTTTTTGTTAAAGCAAGATCTCTTTCTGGGCTTTATAATTCTCCTATCACTATGCTGGGTTACATTTATTATACCCATTACAACAGGGGGGCAAACTAAGATACAGGAAAGTTAAGGGATTTATTTGGGTCAACATCCTCTAGAGTAAAGCTAGTCAAGAAACTATGGAGAAACCTGAAGGCTTGAAGGGACTACAGCCATCCACTCATCCACGACTGAATAAACCTTAGAATGGAACAGATAGTAAATATTTTAGGTTTTGTCAGCCAGATACTGTCTCCCTTGCCTATTCTCCCCCTTCTCCATCTCCTCATTCCTCCTCTTTAATAATTCTTTGAAAGCTTAAAAATCACTGTTAGCTTGCAGGTTGTATAGACCGGCCATGAATCAAATTTGTCAACTTCGAACCAATTTAATTCTTTCACTTTCTAGATGAGGTGAGAAACAGATGGGTTTAGTGAGATGCCCAGGGTGACCCAGCAGGAGAGTGATGGAGCTGTTTAGACCTCAGATTTTTTCACCAACATTTCCCTCCTCACCATAGCTCAAAATCTTGAACCATAGCCAATTGTGGAAATAGTTCTTACCTACTTAAATTTCCAATAGGACCACTTGAAGGGCCATGGCTATGAGGGAACCAGGTTTTGTCTCTCGACCTCTGTGCTTGTTCTTGTCACTCACTTTTTAAAAAATATCATTGTGCATTGCCTTAGTCCAACAGTGTTAGGGGTAATTTTTGTAAAATTACAAATAACCCACAATTATTGAATAAAAAAGCAATTGCATCATGCAAAGAATAAAAGAGGGAAGTGAGAATGCCAAGAAAAATGCTAGCAGGAGGTAGTGAGTTTTGCCTTGGACTTCCACTTGACCAGCACAGAGAGCGATTCATCATTAGTCACAAAAGCCAGCACCCAAAAGCTTAAAACCTTAAAAAGGAATCAGTTGTTTGTTGCAACACATATTGTCCTAGTTTTTAGACCCAAAAGATATTTCCATAGGAGTGAAGAGTGTTTTATGTGACACTGACCCAGGCTGCCTTATCAAGTTGTATAGCATTCCAAGAATGTGGGAGTTGCTCAGATTCTGGGGAACCCCTCTTCTTTTGTCCCCAGATTTGAGAGTGGGAATTCTCATACTTTAGAAGCATTTAAAATGCCTGATTTTCTACACTTTTACCAGACATCAGTGTCAGACCTAACTTCAAGGACTGACAGCAGCCCTCTGACCTCTAGCCTCAGGGTAGATCTCCCCCTGGAGAGCTGACCTGTGCCTGCCCCATATTCTGTCTGGTCTAAAAACTCAATGAGCCAGACCTAGTCAGAGCGACTACTAAAGTGGAGGAAGAAGGATGATAGAACCTGAGCCAAGCAAAGGTTTTCCATACCAAAACAATTCTTATCAATGGCAGGGGCATCACCCTACTTACTATATATTTTCAATTAAGTTACCAAAGGCTCTGCACACAGTAGGTACTTAATGCTAGTGGATTTCTTGTCCACTCTGCCCTGACATCTGTCTCTTTTCAGTGTGACTGAGGGTTTCCAAAATTTGAAGATAAAATATATTGACGTTTTCACCTGTGTTTAGTTGGCTCTTCATCCTTTTGCTGACTAAGAAGATGATGGTGAGTATTTGAATTCACTGGATTCAAGATGCAAAACAGGAAACTTCTGGTCTCTTTCTCTTTGGAGTTTCCACTCTGACATACATATAGTTTCCTCTTCTTAACCAGTCCTGCCTCCTCCATAGGATTGAACCTATTTTTTCTCTTTTAGGTTTATCTCAATTTCAGTGCATGCATGGTCCCCTGTCCTAACCCTTGGCACTAACCAATCAACAGTCTCTCTGCCCTCCAATTAGTCATTCTTCAGGGATTACCTTTCTATTCCACCTGCTCCATCTCAGAACTATAGTCTTTACTTTGCTTTCTCTTTTTGTATATTTTCCAGCTTTCCCTAAAAGCTGCACCTCAAGTTATACTGTAGAAATGGGTTGAGAATGATTATGGAGAGCAGTCATTCCTTCAGTGGCTCTTTAGTGTGCATGTCCAGGGTTCTGTGACTAAAGTGGAAAACAAGACAGGAACTACAGATCCTTATGTAGTAATAGCAGGGAGCACAATCTGTTGACAGATTTTTAAGCCTGTGCATTTAATTATCCACCCTATCAAGGCCGTGAAATAATGGGGATTAGACTTTCATTTACCATTTCAACAACCTGCACTCACTTCTCTGGGTCATCAGCATCCCTCTGTTCCCATTAAACACCTGGTCTTCCAACAGCCTTTCATCATATTTCAGGGATATTTGCAGTAACTTTATCTCCCCTCACAGAATGAAAGGCATCCTTTCTTGCTGACATAATCTGTATCAGCAAAGGGGAAGAGGATTAAGGAAAGGACATCTTTCAGTATAGCACGCACAGCTTATGGTAAGAGGCTGGATTTTACCAGGTCTTCTTCATCTTGTTCACATTCTTTGATTTCATAATTATTATCACCAAATCATTTATGAACCAGACCATGGCCTGTGAAACTAGGCAAGCGTGTGTTAGAATCTTGTTTTGATATCTCACTATATGGTTTCAGAAAGTTCTTTGACCTTTTTTATCCTGTGTTCTTATCAGGGAAATGGGAAATTAGTAGAACTACCTGAGAGTTTGTGGTGAGGAATAGTAAATGTATGTGAAGCCTTTAGTTGAAGCTTGCATGTAACTAATATTGAATAAATGGTACCTGTTATAATTACTCCCTGTAGATTTTTGACTTGCATTTTGAGGACTGATGATTATCTAACCATCAGAAACTCAGTCCTGATTTGGTACCAAATGAATGCTTGATGACTCTCTATAAGTTCCTGAATATGAATGATTAGAGACTAGACATTTCAGGTTAGTATAGAAGATGACAGGATCTTTTTCTTTTAGGAGGAATGTGCAGCCATAGTCACATTAAAAATTAAAGCACATTTGACATTGTAAAGGCAAAACACAACAAAGCCACTGTTGATATTTCATCATGCAGATATCTAGTTTGAACTTATTTTAATACTTTTTCTAATCTCCAGATCCTGATAGAAGATAAGGAAAATAGCTCCTGGAATATAGGCTACAGTAATAATAGCATTCCATTGGAGTGTCAGCTTGATGGGAGTGAAAACAAAGATGCTTATTTCAACTCAACATTATCTTGCATGATTTGTATTACTGATATCACATCTGCAGTGTTCGAAAGCAAGCTGGGGAATTTGCAGACACTACTAAATTATGGGAAATAACCGATAATGAGACCCACTGCATTCTGATGGAAGAGGAATTTGCTCATTTGGGTCCCTCAGTTTAATAGAGAGCTAAATGGGATGGTAAATAGAGTTTGGTGTAGATAAAGGTTGAATAGTGTGTTTGAAACACAGACTAAAGAGAAGGAATACCTAATGAATTGGAAGTGCTTTAGTACAATGACTCAGAGAAGATTGGTGAGTTATGAGAGATGATCTAAATGTATTGATAAAAACTCAAATCATTTTTCTTTGCAGAGAAGGACAGAAATGTTCACCAGAAGGAACTAATACTTTCCAGGAATCAGCGTTTCAGAAAGAGCAGGGACTTTTACAGTCAGACCCACATAAATTTAGTTTCTGCTCAGTCCTTTTCTAAAGTTATATGATTTGAAGCAATTCTATTAATCTAGCTGAACCCTATGTCCATCTGAAAATAGGAATAAGTCATATCTGCCAGGACTATTCATACGATCTTGTCCATTGAACACTGTATAAGGATACATCAGCTGAGGGCTGGAGATTGGCCATACTGGATACATCATAGATTTGTAGATATATTATAACAATATTCCTGAAGATGACCCCAAAGCTTTCTTTTTCTTTTAATCAATATACTGCAAAATACTTCCAGTATATAGAAGCAAAGTATGTTGAAAATTGGCATTTATTTTTCTTAAATGGCCCAGAGTACCATCGAAACTGAAGAGGGCCCTGAAACTTGCATGGTTAGAGATACTCAGAGTTCCTGGAACATGAGAGATGCCCAGGAGGAACTAGTTTGTGGGTGAGATGTGAAACAGCTCTAATGGTGACTTCTGTAGGATTGACGTTGCCCATGGATAACATGGCAGCATCTCTGAGCATCAGCGTGAGTCTGTGGGAATATGACAGAGTAAATTAACCCTTTGAGGGGAAGAATCAACTAGGGTGGAAATTGTCCTCCTCCTTTGAAACAGAATCCCTCACTGTAACTGTCCATGGACTTACCCGGCTCTTTCTCTGTCCTGGAAGCTCCTTGTATTTTTTTTAAATAATTAATCCTCTGTTTCAATTTTTTTAAATTATGGGCTGCAACCCACTGCATGTGGGACCTTAGTGTCCTAACCAGGGATTCAATCCATGTCCCCTGCGTTGGAAGGTAGAATCTCAACCACTGGATCACTAGTGAAGTCCATGAGGGCAAATATTAATGCTCCTATTTCCACAGGAAAGTATCCAAGTGTATTATGTCCTTGATACCTTGTTTCTGAATGAGTTATGCATGAATCTCTCTTCTGCTGCCTTCCATTGAGGATAATGATATCATTTTTAAGGTTATTTGTTTTAGCTTGTCTTTTAAAAAAAATTCATGAGCATGCTTCTTTCTTCTCTATTTTAGTTTTTGTCAGTCAATATTTATTGAATGCACAGTGAATGACAGTCATCGTGATAAATACTTTTAAGTCTTTATTTAATTTTTGAAACAACCATGTGAAATCAACAATGTCAGCTCCATTTTCTACATAAAGAAAATGAGGCTCAGATAGGAAAATAGTAACTGCCTAAGGTTGCCCGATGAGCAGATATGAGAGCAGAGATTCAAAACTAAATCCATCAGTCTCCAGAAGTCTCTTAAACCCTACTCTTTAGGATCTTTGGCAGTGATATCCTGGACATTCTCCCCCATCCACCTCTCAAAGATTATTCTGAAACTTTCCTATTTTCGTTGACGTGCACAAGTTTGAAGTCTTTGTATATTGCTTTATTCTATTCTATTATACAATTCCCCCAAACAATTCCAGTATCCTTGCCCTAGGAATACTTCAACTTTCATTAATTTTCTTGAGTTCCCATTTATGTTTAGATAAGTAGCCTACTTAGTTGGACTTGATTTTGCCCCATTATATATCTACCCATCTAAACACATTTCCGTGTGCTATATGCAAACTCTGCTAAAAGAACTAGAAGGAAATCCCTTTGTGCAATAGGCATGCAGGAAAAAATTGAGTTTGAGACCATCATTATCACACATAAAAATTCCAACAGCTTCCTTTTTTGCTGGTACAATCAATTCTGTTGCTAGTGAGTTAATACCCGTTCTTATGGGAAATTAGACACCCATTTCCAGGCATATCCCTTTTATACTCCCTGACAGAAACTCTCTTGCAAAGCCCTCACTGTCTCCCTGATTAGCCTTAATGCTCTTCAAGGATAGGAAGCAGGTCTTACTTATTCCAGTGAACTAGTTGGTGAAATGTATTCACTAGTCTGGTCAAATTGTTTTCCTCTGTGTTCTCAAGTAAGCCAAATCTTTTCATTTATCTATATAATTTCTCTGAGTGTACTGTCATTACACTTATCTGCCATCCAAACATGACTCATTTCTAATAATAACTAGAATTGGGATGTTCCTTTAGAGCATATGAAGCATGCTCGCATATGCTATTTCATCAAATTCTCACATTATCTCAGTGAGAAAAATACTTTAAATACCCTTGGTTTTCAGAGAACACAATGCACTGGTTAGGTGACTTGTCCAGGGAATGCCAAACCAATGAAGGGTCTTGTTGGGATTCTGACACAGATATTCTGATGCTAAACTCTACTTTTTAAAATTCTGTCTTGTTGCTTCACTGTGGTTCCATCACCACCAGGAAGCCTTTGTTTTCTGACCATCCTCTCCTCTCAACTTCTACATCCTTCGATGACTAAGAAAGGTGTTTTCTTTAGTCCACCATCATCATTAGAATATGCATGCATGCATGCTCAGTCACTCAGTTGTGTCCAACTCTTTGCGACCCATGGACTATAGCCCATCAGGTTCCTCTGTCCATGGAATTTTCCTGACAAGAATGTTGGAGCCATTAGAGTATGAATAAGCAAATAAACAAAGTAATCAGTATGCAAGTTGTGTAAACACAGATTAAAACCAAATCTAAAAAAAAATATATATATATATTTTAGGTTATTTTCCATTATAGGCTATCAGAAGATACTGAGTGTCTTGTGCTATACAGTGCATCCATTTGTTTAGCTATTGGGTTAGCCAACCCAATATTTTATATATAGTGCTGTGTATATGTTAATCCCAACCTCCTAATTTATCCCTTTCCCCCTTCCCTTTGATAACCTTATGTTTTCTATGTCTGTGAGTCTATTTCTGTTTTATAAATACATTTTTGTGTCTTTTTTTTTAGATTCCATATATAAGTGATATCATATGATATTTGTCTTTTTCTTTCTGACTTACCTCACTTAGTATGATCAGCTCTAAGTTCATCAATGGTGCTGCAAATGGCATTGTTTCTCTTTATGGTTGAATGATATACTGCTCACATTTTAATCAAGCCCCCTTTAGAGACATTCTGGCAGCACTAAAACCTGCTTTGTCTCACTGTACTTAGCATGTGACAGTGGCACTGAACACACAGTGCTTTGTGCTGAAGATCTGGGGGGTCATGGTTTTCTTTGTGCTCTACTTGAGGAACTGTGCAGAGTACCTCTGAAGCACGTATCTCAGGATGGAATGGCAGGGGCTGGGGAGGGGGGAATTCACACAATTTAGAGAATTAACAGAAGTCAAATGTACTTACTACTTACTATATGCTGGAGATGGTTTTAATGATATTATGTATATCAATTCATTCAATCATCAAAGCAATGCTAAGGGTGATATACAATAGTTATCCCCATTTTACAATTGAAGAACTGAAGGACAAGCAAAAATGTCCAGAGGCAAAGTTAGAAAGTGTTAGATTTGGGATATTTATCTGGACAGTCTTACCCCAGAGTCTGTGCCTTATGTAACTATCTGTGCCAGCATAGGATAGTTAGAGCTGGGGTGTGGAGAGGGTAGACTGGCAAGATGTCAGCCTGAGGAATGGCTAACAGCTTTAGATAAACTGACTTTATTCCTCTGAGAAAGTCAAGAAAGGGTATAAATTGTCAACAGCTCTGTTGAACGGATATCACATGGATGAGGGATCAAGCTTATGTTGGCAACATCAGTTGTCAGTCTGAGGATGCTCTGAGCTGATTGCCCCATTTAAGAGCAGTCATAATAATACCATCTACTATTTATTGACTAATCCCCCCTGACTTTCATTGTCTCCCTATTATCTGTGAATAAATTCCAAGGTCCCTCATGCAGCCCTGAAGAACCGAACAATTTAGATCTTCCTTATCTGTTCAGATTTATCTCCCACCACATCTCTCCTCACACTCTAAGTTCTGATCATATCAATGGGTTTATTGCTCCCTGTACACTCTTCATTTTGAGGGCTTTACTTAAACGTTCTTTACATGCCCTTCATGTCCTTAGTGCCTGAACAATTCTTTCAGCCTCAATTAACTGTACTCTAACATAAGAAGACTCCTTTCAGCCCAAAGTTTAGGGGAGATGTCTCTCTTCTAGGACACCAAGTCTGGATATTTACACATTAGAGTGACCACTTTGGTTTGTGTATCTATCATTCACCCAGTTTCAATTCCCTTGAGGGTAAACTCTGCCATATTTACTTTTGTGTCCTAGAATCTAGAATGGCAGCTGACACATGCTAAGTGTCAAAAAGCTAACTGAATTATGTATCAAACCTTGATATAGGACTTTGAATCCAGCTCTGATTTCAATATAACATCATGCGTTTGATGTTACCTAGTGTAGATTACAGAAGAAACTTACAGAAAACTTAAGTGCAAAGAAATAAAATAAGTTAAGAAAAATTGCATAGAATAAGCAATAAGTATAATAAGTAAGGGGCAGATTTAGGAAGGATTCAAACCTAGCACTATTCAGAGTCTGGCATCCGTTTCTAGGTCTGTACACTGTACCACACTGACTTCCTCCCCATAAGTGAGATGACAGTTGAAATTTGGGAAATTGAGCTGAAGAATCAGGAATCATGAGACTCAATGGAGTGGAAAAACAGAATAAGAGGGCAGCTTTTGAAATGCCTTAGGCATTCCCTTCTTATTTACATTTACATTAAAAGTCGCTCAGTCACATCCGACTCTTTGCAACCCCATGGACTATACAGTCCATGGAATTCTCCAAGCCAGAATACTGGAGGTGGTAGCCTTTACCTTCTCCAGGGGATCTTCCCCACCCAGTGATTGAACCCAGGTCTCCCACATTGTAGGCAGATTCTTTACCAGCTGAGCCATAAGGGAAGCCCAGGATTACTGGGGTGGGTAGCCTATCCCTTCCCCAGGGGATCTTCCCAACCCAGGAATCAAACTGGGGTCTCCTGCATTGCAGGGGGATTCTTTACCAACTGAGCTATCAGGGAAACCAAAAATCTGACACTTGTAGTTTGTTTCCTCCTGCTGCTTAAGAGAGAGAGAAAAAAATGTCTGACACTTGCAGCCTATTTTCTCCATTTGGAGACTCCTAGCCTTCCTATCTATTATCCTCTTGTTCCCCTGTTTTCTTTTAGGAGAATTATGTTGCCTAGGGAAAGGGACATCATCCCTAAATTGGTGAGGCAACATGTTCTCCTAACCCTCATATTGAGAGTTTCTGATCCCGGGGCCCCAAGAAGTAGTTGGAGAAAGCTGCTGCAGTAGCAGAAGTTTGAGCAACCACTTGTAACTTAAAAGCCTTCATGCGGCTAGAAACAAATCCAGTCACATGGTTACAGATTCAGGGAGCAAACAGAAGAACGGAACAATCAGCAAAGTTAAAAGTCACATTATGTCCACAGTTAAGCTACAAAGTGTTGTACCAGTCTATTTTAGGATTGTTAGATGTCATCAGATTAAGAAGAGGCTTCACATATGATTGTTGTCACAGGTATTTGCAGACTTAGAGAAAGAAAGTCCCTTCCTTGAAGTGGAGATGCCCATCATGGGAAACCTTCCATTGATGAAGAGGGGAGTGCTCCACAGACCCAGCAGTTAGACCGATTGTGGAATGGAGTGTTAAGAGTGAGCCCAGGACAGGAAGACATTGTATTGAAGATCAAAAGGCAGACAGGATTTTTGGAGTCAGAAAAAGCAGGCCACATAGATTATTAGGCCCATCAAGATCAAGTTCAAGGATGCGCATTGTGCTTGCAGGAGTCCACAGGGTATGAAGAAGCACTGTGGGAAGAGTCCATTAGTAGCCACCCTTCTTATTACAGGTGCTTTAACTAGAAAGGAGCAGGACACATAGACCTTGGCCAAACATAGATCACAGGTTTCAGGGAGATAAGCAAGTCCTGGGATGAGTCACAGTAATAATGTTGCCCATGACAATGCAAATAATCCTAGCTAACATTTTTGATTAATACTACAATACATTGATGGTTTTAACTGCTTTATGCATATAATATTCCTTTTTCCTTTCAAAAGCAAGTACTAACCCCATTTATTAAATGAGAAAACAAGAAAAATTAAGTGCCTTGCTCAGATTTACATATACTGAGTGAAAGAACCAGACCCCAAACTCAAACAACTCTTTGACATCAGATCTCACACTTGTAATAAGAATTCTACACTACCCATCTGGTGTTGTCCTCCAACGTGGTGCTGATTCCCAGGTAGGTCAATCTGAAAGAACAAAGCTGAAAAGAAACAAAAGAGGAACTTTCCTGGTAGACTAGTGGCTAAGACTCTGTGCTCCCAATGCAGGGGTCCCAGGTTTAATCTCTGGTCAGGGAAGTAGATCCCACACACCGCAACTAAAGATTCCACATGCTGCAACAAAGGTCAAAGCTCATGTATGCCCCAAGTATGAACCAGCACAGTTGAAGAAACTCATAAAAGTAAATATTAAAAACAAAAGAAGCAAAAGAATCTCAGGCAAGGGTGGGCAAGTGCTGTA
>NW_011495032.1:10117350-10157396 GCF_000754665.1 Bison bison bison
GTGAGGTGGATGAGGAATTTAAGGCAGCCTCCTTCTGCTCAGCTGCAGGTGCTAGAGAGAAATCCAGACAAGGCATTTATTGGTTATAGAATAGATTCCAAAGTTGAACATGAAATTTTATTTAATTTCACTCGCTCCAGTTTTAATAAACCCATAGACCAGAATGTCGGGAAACTATGCAAATACATGCCTGATGCTTGGACAAAGACAGAAACAGCAGATCAACATTATCAACACAAACAGCTTAAAAGGCCACCCCAATTGATCATTTGTTTCAGGCCTTTTTCCAGACAGAATTATGTTGATTTTATTAGACATGTGCTCTGGCATTCCACTCCAGTACTCTTGCCTGGAAAATCCCATGGGCGGAGGAGCCTGGTAGGCTGCAGTCCATGGGGTCGCTAAGAGTTGGGCACGACTGAGCGACTTCACTTTCGCTTTTCACTTTCATGCATTGGAGAAGGAAATGGCAACCCACTCCAGTGTTCTTGCCTGGAGAATCCCAGGGACGGGGGAGCCTGGTGGGCTGCCATCTATGGGGTCGCACAGAGTCAGACATGACTGAAGCGACTTAGCAGCAGTAGCTGTTTTTAACAGAGGCAGTATTTCTGTCTCAAACCAACTATAGCTTTGCTATACCATTTCTCTCTCAAGAGCTGATGAGGTTCCTGACATAGAATCATTGACAGGCTTCTGCCACCAACAGAAATGAATGCTTACAAGTCTTCTAGGACCTGCTGCCAACGTTAAGGACATCCATGACCTTCCCCCACACTGAATCCCTTCTAAACACCAAGGCTTCCAAATCTTCTCCATCACCACCTAACATAAGATTAAATATCAAGGAAGCAAAATGCATTGAATTTAAAAAAAAGGGACCTTTGAGTTCTCTTTTGCAAATATTAAAAGCAAGGCCAAAGGCATTCGTTCAAGTCCCTTGGGCCACTTTTCAAAGAAATAAAAAAAAATTAAGTAAACTGTTATGTGAAACAAATGAAGAAACTACCAGGGAAAATTGCAGAATAATAAAATAAAGACAGCCTCAGGGCATAATTATATCCTGGACTCAGGCTGATTTTGCAGATGAAAGGAGCACAGGCCAAGAAGTTATGTGACTAGGCTCTTCATCCCAGCTTTTTTCATTCATTGGTTCTGTCGTCATGCCTTGGGCAAGGCACTCAATCATTTGAGGATTCAGTTCCTATTCTGCTGCAGACAAAAACAACACCAACAGAATTCACAGAATGGTCCCAAAGTAGTGAGAAAGCTATGCATTCTGTCTGTCTTTTTCTTTACTCTCATTCCATTCATTCAAATGGGAGTCAAACCTCAACCTCCAGTTTCAAGAAAAATCTTTAGATATCATTTTGTAGAGATTCTGCCTTTTTTAGTATCTAGTATGCTGGATCATCGAAAAAGCAAGAGAGTTCCAGAAAAACATCTGTTTCTGCTTTATTGACTATGCCAAAGCCTTTGACTGTGTGGATCACAATAAACTGTGGAAAATTCTGAAAGAGATGGGAATACCAGACCACCTGACCTGCCTCTTGAGGAACCTGTATGCAGGTCAGGAAGCAACAGTTAGAACTGGACATGGAACAACAGACTGGTTCCAAATAGGAAAAGGAGTTCGTCAAGGCTGTATATTATCACCCTGCTTATTTAACTTATATGCAGAGTACATCATGAGAAATGCTGGGCTGGAAGAAGCACAAGCTGGAATCAAGATTGCCAGGAGAAATATCAATAACCTCAGATAGGCAGATGCCACCACCCTTATGGCAGAAAGTGAAGAGGAACTAAAGAGCCTCTTGATGAAAGTGAAAGAGGCAAGTGAAAAAGTTGGCTTAAAGCTCAACATTCAGAAAACGAAGATCATGGCATCTGGTCCCATCACTTCATGGGAAATAGATGGGGAAACAGTGGAAACAGTGTCAGACTTTATTTTGGGGGGGCTCCAGAATCACTGCAGATGGTGATTGCAGCCATGAAATTAAAAGACACTTACTCCTTGGAAGGAAAGTTATGACCAACCTAGATAGCATATTCAAAAGCAGAGATATTACTTTTCCAACAAAATTCCATCTAGTCAAGGCTATGGTTTTTCCAGTGGGAAAAAAAAAAAAAGAGTTGGACTGTGAAGAAAGCTGAGTGCTGAAGAATTGATGCTTTTGAACTGTGGTGTTGGAGAAGACTCTTGAGAGTCTCTTGGACTGCAAGGAGATCCAACCAGTCCATTCTGAAGGAGATCAGTCCTGGGTGTTCATTGGAAGGACTGATGCTAAAGCTGAAACTCCAATACTTTGGCCACCTCATGCAAAGAGTTGACTCATTGGAAAAGACCCTCATGCTGGGAGGAATTGGGGGCAGGAGGAGAAGGGGACAGCAGGATGAGATGGCTGGATGGCATCACTGACTTGATTCACATGAGTTTGAGTGAACTCCAGTGTTTTGATGGACAGGGAAGCCTGGCATGCTGTGATTCATGGGGTCACAAAGAGTCCGACGAGACTGAGAGACTGAATTGAACTGATTTACTGTTTAGCTCAGGAATTGTTTTACTATGTTGTTGTTGTCTTCTGTTGTTATTTAATTTATCAGAAGTAGAATCAATTGATTTTCTGGCTTTTATGCTAATTCCAGAATTGCTTCATCATGATCGGATAGTATTGCTTGCATTATTTTTATTTTGGAGAATATATTCATACACTCTTTCTCATCAGTCATTGAGAAGTTTCTATGGATCATCTCAAGTGTTTATCATCACAGTTATCAGGCTATAGAGGTTAAAATAGATAGATCTATTATTAAGTCTACTTTAAAAATCACATTACTTTAAAAAATTGCATTATTTAAATCATTTATTTGGGCTTCCCAGGTGTTGCTAGTGGTAAAGAACCTGCCTGCCAATGCAGGATACATAAGAGACAGGGGTTCAATTCCTGGGTTGTAAAGATGCCCTGGAGGAAGGCATGGCAACCCACTCCAGTATTCTTAGCTAGAGAATTCCATAGATAGAGGAGTCTAGCTGGCTACAGTCCATGGGGTCACCGAGTCAGATAGGACTGAAGTGACTTAGCACACACCCATAAGTCATCTATATACTTTTTTTTTTTGGTCCACTTGATTTTTCATGGAATAAAAGAGGAGAATTATAGTCTATTATTGTTTCTGTGTATTTTTCCATACCCTCTGTTATATATATATATATATATATATATATATATATATATATATATTCTTGTTTGGGTCATAAAATCAGAGGTGTCCTCACTAACTAGCCCTCTTCAAATACCAGTGCAGTGGACAGTGGGAACTTTCAGACACCTCTGAGAAGTCAAGCATGTTCAGCCACCGCTGCAGCAGGTCCCCACCATGGGAACCTAGGGGAGGAGGAACACTGCTTCATGGGACAGGATCCCATCCTTCGAGCTGCCTGTCCTGGCTCCTGCTCTACCCTATGCAGGGACTGACCTGGACAGCCCGACCTGACTCAGCTGACTCTGTTAAAAGGAGTTCACTGAGAAAGAAAGCTGTATCCCCTCTGTGGGTTCATAGTTAGCCTCTGCGGATGAGCTGGGACTACTGAGAGTTATCGGGGCCAGTGTGAGGAGGAAGAGCAAGATCTGGAGGGGAGAACAATTGACTCCATAGCATATGTCTGTCTTCATATCTGACTATTAAGAAACATTTAGAAAATCCAGTCCCCTTCCCAAATTTGCCTGAAGTGACCTTTTGTTACCAGACTCTGAGAAGATAGAGAAATCTAAGAAATTAATTTCCTGCCTTCACAAAGTTGCCTTGGTGCATTCCTGTTCACCTTTGCTCGTTATCTTATTTTCAAACTCTCTGAATGATTTGTTTCAGGTGTATTCCTCAGATACACTATGGAGCTGGGGTTTGCTTTTATTTAATCTTGGAATGTTTGTTTCTTTAGTATATGGATTTAACTCTATAGATTTTATTACATGGAATAATGCATTTTTGTAGTCCTTCAAACAGTTTCTGATATAATTGTGTTTCTTATGACTTTGCAAAAATATTTTTCCAACAATCTGTATTTTATTGGCCTTATTTTAGAGATATATAAGTGTGTGTGTGTGTGTGTGTGTGTGATATATATATGTCATTTTTATGGGCTTCCCTGGTAGCTCAGACAGTAAAGAATCTGCCTGCACAAATCCTGGACTGGGAAGATCCCTTATAGAGGGAATGGCTTACCCACTCTAGTTTCTTTCCTGGAGAATTCCATGGACAGAGGAGCTTGGAGAGCTATGGGGTCACAAGGAGTCGGACATGACTGAGCAACTAACTCAATCATGAGTTTTTTATATATATATGTGTATATATATATATATAAAATCATATGATAATATATATGTATAAATTATCATATGCCCATTATATATATACACATACACACACGTATATGCATATGTGTATCAGAGTAAATTATTTTAAATAATTAAATAATTAAATTTGGAAATTTAATAGATTTATTCTAGTGATTAACTTTAGAGCTATCTTTATATATCTTTATATAAACTTTATATATATAAACTCTATATATAACTTTATATATCTTTAATATTCTGTTTCCTTAAAGACATCTGATTCTGACCTCTGGCTATGGCCAATGGCTAAATTAGTCTTTTCTCTATCTTACACTTACCTGTCACCACCTGGCTTTAGTTTGTTATGTTGTCTTTCTCGGAGTTCACCTGTGTCACTTCGAATACACCTATTCCTCTATTACGTCAAATGTTAGTGTTTCACAACCATCTATAAAAGACGAGGAGCTCAGAAGACTACTTCCACTTCTAATCCTTTTGCCCTCCCAAACTTTCTCTCTTACTTCATGCCTATATTACTTTTATTTATAACATAGCTTGCATTGGTTACACCTCTTCCTTATGCTTTTGAGTCATTTCTCAGACAAGAAGGGGAAATGTTACTTTATCATATACATATTAGAATGTCTATACAGATTATCTTAGTACAGTCAGAATAATGATTCCCAGCTTTATAGATGACAGTAGAAATGATTTGTCACATAACATATTGCTTTTTGTCACACACCAGTTAGAAACCCTGCAGTGGTGAATCACCTTTTCAATACAGATACAACAGTGATTCCCTTAATACATTTCAGAAAATAAAAGTAATCAGAAAATATTTTTTCCAAGTTGAGGTCCTAAAGTTCACATACATTCCTTACAGGAGATTTACTTACTCTTTCATTTAAGCCTGTATCCTCTTTACATTCTAACAAATCAGATTATTACCAGCCCACCATCACATTAAAAGCACAAAAGAAGAATTTTTGAGAAGTATTAAGTAATAATTTACATCTTGGCTGCAAGGAAAGTGGCTCCACAAAACAGCAATATAAGGGAATCAGAGAAAGTTTTATGAACACGCAACCAGCATATTCACACAGAGCTCCATGGTCTTAAGGGTCTCTCCCTGGGCACCCTTGAAATTATTAATAATTTTGTCTTTGCAAATGATGTCCATTGGGACAAAGACACACTTGCAGAGAGCTTAGAGCTGGGCTCACAAATCGATCTAGGGTGCCTGCCTTCTTCCTCACCTCCTAATACCCCAGGCTCCCCCTGATGCTCACACAAGGACAGCCACCCTCCTCCCCTCATGGTAATAATGTGAGCATACGCCTAGGGAGAGGTGACTATGAACATACACTATGTTATCTCTGGGGAGGACTTGACAGAGCTGTCGTTGCCCCAGGTGGGTAACACCAGAGTCTATGAGGCCAACGAGCCAGTGGAGGCAAGTGTCTTGCACACACCATATGCGGTACCTGCCCTGGAACAGACCTCACAGTCCCTTGGGGTCGCTCATCCTCCATAGGCTGGCGTGCGGGGCCATGGGAAAAGTACACTGACTTTCCCACTGAGGTCCGAGCTTGGGGCTTACATTGGGCTGCTGGAAGGAGGGGAAACTGCCTTAACTGGTCCACTTACCCAGTCACAGGGAGGCTCCATGGGCACCTGCGAGAGTCTGCGCTCACCTGGGAAGCATTCCCTTGCCTGATGGAACATGACACTCAATAAAAAAACACCATAACAGGTCAAAAATACCAAGAAGAAAGAAAAACACTTACATAAGTATTTCAGTACTTTCAAAACATATTTATTTATATATTTTAATTGATGTACCATTAACTTATAATGTTATGTTAGTTTCTGCTATACGGCGAAGTGAATCAGTTATACAGGTACCTTTTTTCAGCTTTCTTTGTCTTACAGGTTATTACAAAATACTAAATATATTTCCTTCTACTACACTGTAGGTCCTTGTTGGTTACCTATTTTATGTATAGTCATGCATGCTCAGTCATATCTGACTCTTTGAGATCCCATAAACTGTAGCCCACTAGGTTCCTCTGTCCATGAAAATTTCCAAGCAAGAATACTGCAGTGGGTTGCCTGGAGTGGCTCCTACTCTGGGGATCTTCATGACCAAAGGATTGAACCCATATCTCCTGCATCTCCTGCATGGAAAGGCAGATTCTTTACCACCATGCCATCTGGTATGTGCATGTTAATCCCAAAGTCCTAATTTATCCCTCCCCTCCTTTCCAATTTGGTAACCTTAAGCTTTGTTTTCTTCTATTTTTAAATTTTATTTTTAATTGGAGGATAATTACTTTACAATATTGTGATGGTTTCTGCCATACATCAACATGAATCAGCCACAAACATACATATGTCCCCTCCTTCTTAAACCTCCCTTCCACTTCCCTGCCCATCCCACACTGCTAAACTGTCACAGAGCCTGGTGACTCAGATGATAATGAATCCACTTGCAATTCGGGAGACCTGGGTTTGATCCCTGGGTTGGGAAGATACCCTGGAGGAGGGCACGGCAACCCACTTCAGTATTCGTGGCCTGGAGAATCGCCATGGCAGAGGAGCCTGGCAGATTACAGTCCACGGGGTCCCAAAGAGTCAGACACACTGAGCGACTAAGCACAACACCAGCTATGGGTTCCCTGCGTTATCCAGCAAGTTCCCACCGGCTATCCATTTTACATATGATAATGCATGTGTTTCAATACTATTTTCTCATCTCACCTTCTCCCTCCCCAACTGTGACCAAAATTCTGTTCTTTATATCTGTATTTCCTTTGCTACTCTGCAAATAGTATCATCAGTACCATCTTTCTAGATTCCATGCTGTGTGTTGTGCTTAATCACTCAGTCGTGTCTGTCTTTTTGCGACCCCATGAACTGTAGCCTGCAAGTCTCCTCTCTCCATGGGGATTCTCCAGGCAAGAATAGTGGAGTGTGTTGTCGTGCCTTCATTAAGGGATCTTTCCAACTCAGGGATCGAACCCGGGTCTCCCACATTGTGGGCAGATTCATTACTGTCTGAGTCACCAGAGAAGCCCATATCATATGAGTTAACATACAATATTTGTCTTTCTCTTTCTGACTTGCTTCACCCTGTATAGTAGGCTCTAGGTTCACCCATCTCATTAGAACTGACTCAAATGTGTTCCTTTTTATAGCTGAGTAACACTCCATCGTGTATATGTACCACAGCCTCTTTAGCCATTCATCTGTCAGTGGCCATCTAGGTTGCTTCCATATCCTAGCTGTTATAAATAGTGCTACAGTGAACATTGGCGTACATGTGTCTCTTTCAATCATGGTCTCCTAAGAGTATGTGCCCAGTAGTGGGGTTGCTGGGTTATGTGGTAGTTTTAATCCCAGTTTTTTAAGGAATCACCATTCTGTTCTCCATCGTGGTTATATCAGTTTGCATTCCCACCAACTGATGAGTTGACGAGGGTTCCCTTTTCTCAACAATCTCTCCATCATTTATTGTTTCTCATAGTCTGTTTTCTATGTCTGTGTTTCTGTTTCTGTTTTGTATATAAATTCATTTGTATCATATATTTTTTTTGTTTTAGTGCTTTTAATGGCATGCTCTTTCTGTTTTTTTTTTTTTAAAGAAGTGACCCAGATTTTTATTTTGCCCTGGTCTCCTCAAATCACAGTTAGCCCTGCAAAGTAATTGATGTATAAGACAAACAATTTTATCAATAGCTCTAACTTTTAGAGTTTAATTTCATGAAATGGTAACACATGCTCCCTAACACATCGCAGGTCATCTTAGTAAGCTGAACACTTGAAGGGTGTAGGAATCAACCTTTTTTATTGTTCACATGCAATCATTCATGGACCACCTTTCCAGGTTTTGATGGTTTTGCTGTCAGATTAGTGAAAGAGTCTGTATTCTTATCTGAGTCATTTTCCTATTATATAGTCTGCCCATGTTCATAGACTGCCTCTTTTGTAGTAAGCATAAGTCTTCCTACTTAGGAGTAGGGGAGCAGATGCAAAGAAAAGACATCTGCTGAATAGAGATTCCACTTTTATAGCTATCTGTGGACTCCTGCAATCAATGAAATCACATGCGTATACTTGGCACTATGTTTGGCCCTGGGAGAGGAGGAAGCTAAGAAAGTAAAAACCTTCTCCTTTCAGGAAATTAGAATCGAACTGGCAGCTGCAAAAGCACATATGCATATTAAAGAAAAAGAAACAAAAAATAATGATATCCATGGTGCCTCAAAATGAGAAATGCCATCAAAGATCCAAAGACTACTTTCCAGGTGGCACTAGTGGTAAAGATTTGCCTGCCAATGCAGGAGACTCAAGAGAAGTGGGTTCGATCCCTGGGTTGGGAAGATGCCTTGGAGAAGGAAATGGCAACACACTCCAGTATTTTGACTGCAAAAGTTCATAGGCAGGGGAGCCTGGTGGCCTACAGTCCATGGGATTGCAAAGAGTAGGATATGACTGAGCACACACACATGCTAGAAAAGATTCTTCATTGAATACTTGCTATAGCCTGACATCCTAGCATTGTACAGGTGTGATTTCATTGCATCCTTTCACCCATCCTAAGAGATGGCTATTGGTCTCATTTTACAAATAATAAAACTGAGTCTCAAATAGCTTAAGCTGTTCCCCAGGGTCACACAACTGGTTGGCATTCAAAGGCAGATCTGTGACCCCAAAGCATTCACTTGAAGTGTGTACTTCCCAAGGACGACTGCGTCTATTTATACAGTACATTTACCATTTAAAGAACTTTCACATCTATCACCTCATTTGATCTTCACAAAGGCCCTTGATGGAGAGCTCACCACCAAAAGGGAAGCCGAGGACACAGAGGGTGAAGAGCCCGAGTTCATTATCTATTCACAAGCGTGGCTCCTCTGATCCCCTATGATCTCAGCTAGTCTGGTAAATGAATGGATGGAAAAATGACTGTATAATCAAAGCACGATCTGTCCATGGTGGTACTGGATGAATAATTTATGTTGCATAAATACTGCTGGATGGAGCGCTTAACTCAACCCTTGATCAGATGCCTGTTATTATCTGGCTGGCAGACAATCAAAAAATGAAATGAAATTTGGGCAAATTCCGTACACACTTGGGAGAGGCCACAGAGAGCAAAGGAAGAATACACAAAAAGAGGGGGACTTCTGAGAGTTGAGAGCGAGTTTGGGTTTTTTAGCCTGCTGGAAGCCCATTATGAAAACAGACGAAAGAGTAACTGCATATCTTAGAGTGAAATTGTTTGTAGTCCCTGTGATTACAGATTAGCTGGTGTCTCCTTGCTGGCAGTGATCGGGGGTTGGGTGTCTCATGCATTTTCAACTTGTAGCGACTGAATCTGACATTGATATTGAGCTCCATATTGCTTGTATGCTAATAATATGAATCTGTCACAGTGGGTACAGTATTTGATCATTCATGGAACATAAAATTATTGATCTCTCCTAGAAGCTCAAATCATCATACCCTCACTTGGGCTCCATGAATGATATGAAGACAGGAAAACAGCCTCCCTGAAGAAACTACAAGATTCTTGACACAAAACCGGTCGGGCAGCCATAATAAGAAATGCTGAGCATTTGAAAAGTTGAAGCCCTAGGCAAATGATACTTTGGGGGCATCATAAAAATTCCTATAACATCATGTTGCCTTTTTCCAGGCATTTCCCCACATTAATCATAATCATAACCTTCCTCCCAAACAACAACTTTCTTTTCATTTCTGACTTCACAATTTCTCTAAACTCAGAGCTGAGTCGCGAGACCATGTCTTCTTAGGGTTTTTCATCACTGCACAGTTCAGCATATCTATGGCTGTGGTGCTGGTGGGTCCTTTCCCGCTCTGTCCCATCCCTGGATACATCCCTCCTGGGTCATGACACTTGTGATTTATCCTTCCTGGACCTGAGAGCCAGGAAATGAAATGAAATGAACTCAGCTGATACATGGAAAGAGGATAATGTCTAATTGTGCTAGTTAAACTGCAGAATAAACAGGAAAATACCAGCTAATCGCCCTTCTCTCTAAGCAGTGTGGCAAACTGGTTTAGCTGACATGAATCCCTTGAGAAAGGCGAGTGGTCAGAATACCTCTTCAATGAAATGTTGAGGTTTCTGGGCAAGAGGGAAAACAATGATTCATGTTTCAGATAGAGCCTTAGGTCTGAGCTAGGCATCTATGTCCAAATATACAGGTAACACAATGCAACTCAAGGAACAGCTAAGTTGGCTGGAAGGTTGGCTGGAATCTTAAACTGTTCTGAATATAAGGATGATATTTGATGTTTCTTTCCAAAGAAATGTTAAACTTGAAGGTTTCAGGGTTTTGTGTACAAACCTGGCTCGTAAACTTGTCAAACTAAAGGAACACGCCAATGCTAGTCACAGTCTGGCTTCTTTAATATTCAAAATGATTACCTTTAGGTTATGCATTTTTCTTTGTCATTCCTTGATATAATTGTCTTTAGTTCTAAAAGACATAGACTTCCCGCCCTAGCTCCTAGTACCTGCCTTAGCTGTTCCTTGAGTTGCATCGGGTTACTTATATATTTGGACACAGATGCCTAGCTCAGACATAAAACTCTATCTGAAACATGAAACATTGTTTTCCCTCTTGCCCAGAAACCTCAAAATTTCACTGAAGAGGGATTCTGACCACCTGCCTTTCTCAAGGGATTCATGTCAGCTAAGCCAGTTTGTCACACTGCTTAGAGAGAAGAGCAATTAGCTGGTATTTTCCTGTTTATTCTGCAGTTTAACTAGCACAGTTAGACATTATCCTCTTTCCATGTATCAGCTGAGTTCATTTGTTGAAGTATTCATTTCCTTTTAACATTTGATGCAATTTTGTGTTCCTAAAGTTCACAATACAAAAATGCTTAATGATATATTACAAAGTGATTACCTGTGTAGGCACCATTCATGTTAAAAAAAAATCACCAGAACCCAGAGCCTGCAGCCAGGTCCCTGTACTCATCTCCCTCCCCAAAAAAGATAACCACCTCTCATACTGTTTCAATAACCATATTCATACATTTCTTTATAGTTTTATCTCTGAAGCGAGCATCCTCAAACACTAAATTTAATTATTTTGTATTTGGCATTTACATCAATATTGTATTGCATTGTGATTCTTTCAGGTTGTTATTTGGACCCACAGTTCATTAATTTCCATTAGAAATTGAGGAAATGCCCATTAAACAATAGGATTCCATACACAACTGCCAGAATGTCTCAAATTGAAAAATCTTGACAATATCAGATGTTAGCAAGGGGTTGATGTAGTGAATGCAAATATATGCAAACATTTTGGAAGCCATTTTACTTTTATCTACTAGCATTTGAGGTTACATACCCATATCCTCGGACTCAGCAATTCCACCCCTAGATGTTTATCTCGCAGAAGCACATGAACAAGTTATAACCAAAACATATTTCAGGAACATAGCAGCATTATTCACAATATTTGAAAACTAGAAACTTTCCAAATGAATAACAGTAGTAGAAAGATAAGTTACTAAATTCATACAATGAATTATAAAGAGTGAGAAATCTTTGAGTTTTCACGTTTCTTATGATCTTTCCTGTACATATGCTATATTTCTCACTTCAAAAAAAAGGAGGCAAAAACATCTATAACAAATTAAAACAAATCTGAACCTCCATACTGCAAAATCAGCTACTAGGTCAGTTTAGATCTTTTGCCTATCTTTTTCCTATTGGTTATCTGTATATTGTTATTTGTAGGAATACTTTTTCTATATAGGTTAGACCCTTAGGTCTATTATGTGTTGTAAATACCTCCCATCCTATTGTTTCTTTATTCACTCTTGTTGTTCAGTCGATAAGTCATGACTGACACTTTGTGACCCCATGAATGGCAATATGCCAGGCTTCCCCATCCTTCGCTATTTCTCAGAATTTGCTCAAACTCATGTCCACTGAGTCGTGATGCCATCCAACCATTTCATCCTCTATCGCCCCTTGTCCTCCTGCCTTCAATCTTTCCCAGCATCAGGGTCTTTTCCAATGAGTCGGCTCTTCTGATCAGGGGTCCAAAGTATTGGAGCTTCAGCTTCAGCATCAGTCCTTCCAATGAATATTCAGGGTTCATTTCCTTTAGGATTTACTAGTTTGATCTCTTTGCTGTCCAAGGGACTCTCAAGAGTCTTCTCCAGCACCACAATTTGAAAGCATTGGCTGTTTGGTGCTCTTTTTTGCTGTTCTACCTTCTTTAAGGTCCAATTCTCACATCTGTACATGAATACTGGAAAATCTGTAGTTTTGACTACACAGACCTTTGTTGACAAAATGATGTCTCTGCTTTTTAATACGCTATCTAGGTTTGTCATTCCTTTTGTTCCAAGGAGCAAGGGTCTTTTAATTTCATGATTATAGAGACTGTCTGCAGTGATTTTGAAGCCCAAGAAAATGAGTTCTGTCAGTGTTTCCATTTTCCCCCCATCTATTTGCCATGAAATGATGGGACCAGATGCCATAATCTTCATTTTGAATGTTGAATTTTAAGCCAACTTTTTCACTTTCTTCTTTCACCTTCCTCAAGAAGCTCTTTACTTCCTTTTCACTTTCTGTCTTAGTTAAGCTCAAATAAGAGTTCTTAATTTTAATGATCTAACAGAGTGATGTTTTTCTTTATGGCATCTTGCATCTTGTCCAAGATATCATAAGCTATTCTATTAATATTATCTAGAAGCATTGCTGTTCTACCTTTCACATGTATATCTATAATCCTTCTGAAATTTATTTTTGTGGAATCAAGTCATATGTTATTTTATTTTTTCCGATTTTTCCAACACCATAGAAAAGATGATCATGTCTACATGTTCTACAGTGTCACCTTGGCTGTAAGTCAAGTGTCTCTATATACATGAGGTTATGTCTAGATTTCTAATTCTATTCCATTTGTTATTTGTCTAACCTTGAGCTAATATCACATGATCTTCATTACTGTAGTTATAATAGCTCTTGATAGATGAGAGAACAAGTCCTCTCACCTTATTCAAGTGCATCATTAACTCTTCTTGTGTTTTAAGTTTCCATATGCATTTTAAAATAAGCTTGTCAAGCTCCAAAACAAAATTTGCAGGATATTGATCAGGATTGTAATGAATGACTGGATCAGTATGAGAATAACTGACATCTATGCAATATTAGTCATGAGTGAATGAACCTTGTTTTCTCCCTCTCTTCTCTTTATTTAAATCTAATTTATATTTATCTCAATAATGTTTTAGAATTTTCTGCATAGAAGACTGTACTTCTCTGTTTAGATTCATTCTTAGGTATTTTATATTTTTGAGGCTGCTATGAATTGTACATAATTTTCAAATATAATTTTCTGTTTGTTGCCAGTATATTGACATTGAATCCACCAGTCTTGCCAACCTCATTAATCCTAATAATTTATATATGGATTTTTTCATATTTTCTATGTATATAATAACATCCATGAATAATGGCAATTATATATTTTCTTTCTGATTCTAATGTTTAAAACATTATTTTTTGCCTTTGCTGAGTTGGGTAGTCCCCTAGTAAAATATTCAATAGAAGCAAAAATACCTGACAACCTTGTTTATTCCTGATCTCAGAACATCTTTGAAAATATTATCCATCATATGACCTTTGTTTAGATATATTTGTAGATAGCTTTTAGCTCCTTTAGCATATGCAATATTTTCTCAATAAATATATAGCTAGAAATATGTTTCTATGAGTTTATATATATATATTTTTTAATTTGTAAGAATTATTTTTCTGTGTAGATTAGAGATTATCTGCTTACCAGACTCCTCTTTCCATGGGATTCTCCAGACAAGAATACTAGAGTGGTTTGCCATGCCCTTCTTGAGGAGATCTCCCCAACCCAGGAATTGAAACAGCATTTCTAACATCTCCTACATTCCTGCATTTGAAGGTGGGCTCTTTACCATTAGCACCACCTGGGAAGCCAGAAAAAAAAATATATATATATACATATATATATATATACACACACACACAGAGCCATTTATACATTATTATCCTAATATCATGGTATCCATTATATAATCCGTAGGTTATAATGCTATTATCATGTCATAATATATAAAATCAAGGATTCTGCAATCCTTTTTATATTTTGTTAGATTTAGTATTTAGTGTATTTTAATGTTTTATTGAAGCATGACAAACAAACAAAAGAAATGTCATGGCTAAACACTTCAATCATAAGAGAATGGACATTCCCAGGTAACTAAGTTCGTTAATACTTTCTTTCAAATTTACTAGGTGCATGAACACATATGGCTCTATTAAACCATGGACATATTAAGAGTTAAAAAATTTTCAAAAAACACACTTAGGAATCAGACTTGAAGCCAGAGAGTCTAGAATCTTTTTTGGCAAAAAGATTATTGACATTCTAACTAAAAGCTAGCTGGCCCTCAGCTTTTTGGTGAAATTGAAAATGGTAATTCATTTTGCAAACAAAATAGAGTGAGATGTTTTTCACCTTCCCTAATACTCAGATTCTTTGTCTATTCAGTTCAGTTCAGTTCAGTCATTCAGACCCATGGACTGCAGCATGCCAGGTTTCCCTGTCCATCACCAATTCCCTGAGCTTGCCCAAACTCATGTCCATTGAGTCAGTGATGCCACCCAACTATCTCATCCTCTGTCATCCCCTTCTCCTTCCACCTTCAATGTTTGCCAGCATCAGGGTCTTTTCCAATGAGTCGATTCTTCACATCAGATGGCCAAATATTGGATTTTCAGTTTCAGCATCAGTCCTTCCAATGAATATTCAGTACTGATTTCATTTAGGATTGACTGGTTGGATCTCCTTGCAGTCCAAGGGACTCTCAAGAGTCTTTTCCAACACCACAGTTCGAAAGCATCAATTCTTTGATGCTCAGCTTTCTTTATAGTCCAACCCTCACATTCATACATGACTGGTGGAAAAACCATAGCTTTGACTAAATGGAACTTTGTTGGCAAAGTAATGCCTCTGCTTTTGAATATGCTGTCTAGGTTGATCATAATTTTTCTTCCAAGGAGCAAGCACCTTTTAATTTCATGGCTGTAGCCACCATCTGCAGTGATTTTGGAGCCTGCAAAATTAAAGTCTCTCACTGTTTCCACTGTTTCTCCAACTATTTGCCATGAAATGATGAGACCACATGCCATGATCTTAGGTTTTTGAATGTTGAGCTTTAAGCCAACTTTTTCACTCTCCTCTTTCACTTTCATGAAGAGACTCTTTAGTTCTTCTTCACTTTCTGCCATAACGATGGTGTCATCTGCATATCTGTGGTTATTGATATTTCTCCCAACAATCTTGATTACAGCTTGTGCTTCATCCAGCCTAGCATTTCTCATGATGTACTCTGCATATATGTAAAATAAGCAAAGTGACAATATACAGCCTTGACATACTTCTTTCCCAGTTTGGACCTTGTCTTTGTTTCACGTCTGGTTCCAACTGTTGCTTCTTGACCTGAATACAGATTTCTCAGGAGGCAGGTAAGGTGGTTTGGTATTCCCATAGCTAAGAATTTTCCACAATTTACTGTGATCCACACAGTCAAAGGCTTTGACATAGTCAATGAAGCAGAAGTAGATATCTTTCTGGAACTCTCTTGCTTTTTGATCCAACAGATATTAGCAATTTGATCTTCGGTTCCTTTGCCTTTTCTTAATCCAGCTTCAACATCTGTATGTTCACAGTTCACGTACTGTTGAAGCCTGGCTTGGAGAATGTTGAGCATTATTTTTCTAATATGTGAGATGAGTGCAATTGTGTGGTAGTTTGAACATTCTTTGGCATTGCCTTTCTTTGGGATTGGAATGAAAACTGACCTTTTCCAGTCCTATGGCCACTGCTGAGTTTTCAAATTTGCTGGCATATTGAGTTCAGCACTTTTATAGCATCATCTTTCAGGATTTGAAATAGCTTAGCTGGAATTCCATCACCTCCACTGGCTTTGTTCATAGTGATGCTCCCTAAGACCCATTGACTTCGAATTCCAGGATGTCTGGCTCTAGGTGAGTGATCATACCATCATGGTTATCTGGGTCATGAAGATCTTTTTTGTATAGTTCTCCTTTGTATTCTTGCTTCTGTTGGATTCATAACATTTCTGTCCTTTATTGTGCCCATCTTTGCATGAAATGTTCCCTTGGTATCTCTAATTTTTTGAAGAGATCTGTAGTCTTTCTCATTCTATTGTTTTCGTCTATTTCTTTGCATTGATCACTGAGGGAGGCTTTCTTATCTCTCCTTGCCAGTCTTTGAAACTCTGCATTCAGATGGGTATATGTTTCCTTTTCTCATTTGCCTTTTGCTTCTCTTCATTTTATAGCTATTTGTAAGGCCTCTTCAGACAACCATTTTGCCTTTTTGCTTTTCTTTTTTTGGCAATGGTCTTGATCACTGCCTCCTATACAATGTCAGGAACCTCCATCCATTGTTATTCAGGCACTCTATCAGATCTAATCCCCTGGATCTATTTGTCACTTCCACTGTATAATCATAAGGGATTTGATTTAGGTCATACCTGAATGATCTAGTGATTTTCCCTACTTTCTTCCATTTAAGTCTGAATTTGACAATAAGGAGTTCATCGTCTGAGCCACAGTCATGTCTCAGCCTTGTTTTTGCTTACTGTATAGAGCTTCTCCATCTTTGGCAGCAAAGAATATAATCAATCTGATTTTGGTGTTGAGCATCTGGTGATGTCCGTGTTTAGAGTCTTCTCTTGTATTGTTGGAAGAGGGTGTTTGCTATGGCCAGTGTATTCTCTTGGCAAAAGTCTATTAGCCTTTGTCCTGCTTCATTTTGTACTCCAAGGCCAAATTTGTCTCTTATTCCAGGTGTTTCTTGACTTCCTACTTTTGCATTCCAGTCCCCTATGATGAAAAGGACATCTTTTATGTGTGTTAGTTCTAAAAGGCCTTGTATGTCTTCATAGAACCATTCCAACTTCAGCTTCTTCAGCATTATTGGTTGGAGCATAGACTTGGATTAATGTGATATTGAATGGTTTGCCTGGGAAATGAACAGAGATTGTTCTGTCATTTTTGAGATCGCACCCAAGTACTGCATTTTGGACTCTTGTTGACTATAAGGGCTACTCCATTTCTTCTGAGTTTCCCTGGTGGTTCAGACAGTAAAAGAGTCTGCTTGCAATACGAGAGACCCAGGTTTGATCACTGAGTTAGGAAGATCCCCTGGAGAAGGAAATGGCAACCCACTCCAGTATTCTTGCCTGGAAAATTCCATGGATGGAGGAACCTCATAGGCTACAGTCCATGGAGTCACAAAGAATCAGACATGACTGAGCAACTTTCTTCTAAGGGATTCTTGTACACATTTCTTCTAAGGGATTCTTGCCTACAGTAGTAGATATAATGTAGTAGATAAAATCGCTTCAGTATTCTTGCCTTGAGAACTCCATCAGTATGAAAAGGCAAAAAGATATGACACTGAAAGATGAAATCCCCAGGTCTGTAGATGCCCAGTATGCTACTGGAGAAGAGTGGAGAAATAACTCCAGAAATAATGAAAAGACAGAGCCAAAGTGAAAATGACAGCTAGTTGTGGATTGGTGATGGAAGTAAAGTCCGATGCTGTAAAGAACAATATTGGATAGGATCCTGGAATGTTGGGTTCATGAATCTTCATCTGTAAATCCAAGAAATTACTACCCTTTTTAAAATTATTATTATTATTATTTTTTTACTTTACAATATTGTATTGGATTTGCCATACATCAACATGCATCTGCCACGGGTGTACACATGTTCCCCATCCTGAACCCCCCACCCACTTCCCTCCCCATACCATCCCTCTGGGTCATCCCAGTGCACCAGCCCCAAGCTTCCTGTATCCTGCATCAAACCTGAACTGGCAATTCATTTCTTATATGATATTATACATGTTTTAATGCCATTCTCCCAAATCATACCCCCCCCCAACAGAGTCCAAAAGACTGTTCTATACATCTGTGTCTCTTTTGCTGTCTCACATACAGGGTTGTCATTACCATCTTTCTAAATTCCATATATATGCATTACTGTATTGGTGTTTTTCTTTCTGGCTTACTTCACTCTGTATAATAGGTTCCAGTTTGATCCACCTCATTAGAACTGATTCAAATGTATTCTTTTTAATGGCTGAGTAATACTCCATTGTGTATCTGTACCACAGCATTCTTATCCATTCATCTGCTGATGGACATCTAGGTAATCCAAGAAATTACTACCCTTTTAAAGAGAATCTTAAGCAACTAAACTGTGCTAGTTTGTAAAAACCAGTGTTTGGCACACAGTAGATGCTCAATAAATGTTCATTTCTGTCTCTCTACATATCTTCCCTCTGTTAACAAAAACACAAAGCAATGATAAAATAATTAAATGACTCAGAGTCCAGTTTTTCAGGTGTAAACAAAATACACAGAAGAAGGAAAATGTGTCAGTAAAGTCCAAATCAGATCATAGCTCAGATTGTGGTTCCTCCCTCACATTTAGTACAGGGATAAAGTGGGCACCATATGTTCAAATTAGAAAATGTGGGTCAGAGGGCAGAGTGCCTGCAAGAGTTAGGTCTTACTACCTTATTTCCCATAACATGAGTAGATGACCTGTTACTTTCCTTGGGGTGTGAAAAATAGTGGGTGAAACACTTATGCCCAATTATTGACACAGAGGAATCAGAGAAGGGAAGGGGTTCCAGGAAGTGTGCTGGTAGCTACAGGTCATAGTTTGTGTGATTGCATCCATGTATTCGGCCCCCCAGGGCTTCCCAGGCGGCTCAGTGATAAAGAATCCATCTGCCAGTGAAGGAGACACAAGAGATGCAGTTTCAATCCCTGGGTCAGGAAAATTCCCTGGAGTAGGAAGTGGCAACCCACTCCAGCATTCTTACTTGAAAAATTCCATGGACAGAGGAGCCTTGTGGGCTATAGTCCATGGGGTCACAAAGAGTCAGACACGACAGAGCGCGCGCACGCACACACACACACACACATTCAGCCCCTAGAGGTGAGCTCTGTTGTTTCACTCTACCTTGGCCATTCAGTGCTGACTCACTGTTTATGATGGGAGCATCACTGACATTTTGAGTTAACTCCTGGTGGCTGTGCTCTTCCTGGAGGATGATCTGTTCTGTTTTTCACTTGAGTCATTTGTAGAGATGTGGATGGATCTAGAGTCTGTCATACAAAGTAAAATAAGCAGAAAGAGAAAACAAATATTGTATATTAATGCATTTATGTGGAATCTAGAAAAAACGGTATGGTGCTGCTACTGCTGCTGCTAAGTCACTTCAGTCGTGTCCAACTCTAAACAACCCCATGGACTGCAGCCTACCAGGCTCTTCCGGCCATGGGATTTTCCAGGCAACAGTACTGGCGTGGGGTGCCATTGCCTTGTCTGAGGAAAAATGGTATAGATGAACCTATTTTCAGGGCAAGAATAGAGATGCGGACATAATGAATGGACTTGTGGACACAGTAGGGAAAGGAGAGGGTGGGATGAATTGGGACATTAGGATTGATATATATCTACTACTATGTGTAAAATAGATAGCTAGTGGGAACATGCTGCATAGCACACAGAGCTCAGCTTGGTGCATTGTGATTACCTAATGGGGTGGAATAGGGGGCTGAAAGGGAAAGGATATATATAAACATATAGCTGATTCACTTTGTGGAACAGAAGAAAGTAGCACAACATTGTAAAGCAATTACACACCAATAAAAAATAAATAACAAATTGGGTTATTCTGGACTCCCAGACATTTGGGGATGTTTCTATCAGGAATGTTGTATTTGTCTATTAATAACTTTCAAACATCAGTGTTTATGTTAAAACCATCTCCAAGAAATAGATACCCTTCTCAATCAATGCCCTCTGTGCCATTCCTCCTCTGCCTCTTGCTTAGTCATATATCTCAGTTTGCATCCGTTTCACAGTCCAACTTGATCCTTGACTTCAATTCAGCTACTGCAGTTGAACTGGAATTGAGGATGAAGAAAGCAAGCCAGGACTTTTAAGGAAATGGAACATGGCTACAATTTTAAATGCAGGCTATTGGCATGTTGTGCTAATGTCTTCATGTTATTGTCCTGAAAACTTGGAGAGTCATTGAATTACTTTTTCTCCTACCTCCTTCCCTAAAGAGTGCTACAAACTAAGATATGAACATAATTCTCAAAGTGTTACTTCAGCTTCAATTTTCTTCATTTCCATTTGATTTTCGGGTTTGGCTTTCAGAGGATGCAAACCAAAGCCACCGTTTCCATCTTTCTAGGGCAGAAATCTGAAACCTACTCTCGCCACTTTATATACAACTTCACCCTTTCATAAAACTTCCTCTTTCCACTTGCTCACTTGATATTTTTCTATCACTCTTAACATACTATATATTTTTATGTAATTAAATTGTCTTTTGTTTCCCTTACTAGACGATAAACTCCTAGAAGCAGATATTTGACTATATGCATCCCCAGGACATGGCATATAGCGTGTGCTTGGTAAATTTTCATCAAAATAATTATGCAGTTTATAACAAAATTCATTGAATTCTAAATGATCCATGCTGGTTTGGGGTGAGGAGCTAGGTTGGAGGTTGAAGGAAAGGAATGTTCAAAAAGTTTGCAAAGAAATCTACAATAAGGCAATGAGTACTTAACAATGCATTTTCTAATCCAATGGCACTTTCATATCAAAAAGGTCTTGTTCCACAGAAATGAAGTTCCTTCTGTAACACCCATTCTTTCACAAACTCTTAATGACCTACTCTCGATTTATGTTTTCAAACACAAAACTGACCAAATCACTGAGCAGTAGTCCTCAAATGCAAATTGTGAGGCCTCAGCCCAGGGTGACTCTATCAGAAACTAAGAGAGGGACCCAGCAACCTGAATTTTAACAAGCTCTCCAAGGCATTATCCATGGTCAAGTCTGAGAATCACTGGTGTATGTCTTCTTCAAAGAAAGATAGTACTTTAAATCATTTTTTTTTCAGTTCTGAGAGAAAATAAAAATTATGACTATGCAATAAATAATTCAAAATCTCTCTCCTTTGTATGTTGATATATATACACATATATATATATATATATATATATCTTACACATATATGATAATATATTTGTGCCTGTGTGTGTATAAAATATATGTATATTTAATGTATACACACACACATGCATGCACACACTTGCACAAACATTTAAAAGCTAAATGTATACCCCTCAATGTTCTGATAGTTGAAGGGCCTTAAAAGCCACAATACCTATCTCAGGTTGTCATTTGTATAAGCTGCATGTCTTGCATTCAACTTAGAAGAGTTGACAAGTCATTCTCAGACCTGTCTTTTCTAGGGGATACTTCTGTCACTGGGCTGATTGAAGGGATAGTAGGGGATGCAAAAATAATGAGAGATTTTCCAGAGAGGAAATGACATGACAGTAAGCCAGTTCACTTGTTAAACCATCATGACCCAATCTGCATGTGGGAATTCTGTGCTTTATAGAGACATGGAAAGAGCATTTTGGAGCGGATTAAGGTTAGTGGAAGGTCAAAGAAAAATAGCTCTCCCATAGCAGTTCATGCTTCTTAATCCAAGCTATGCTTCCTGCATTGTTGAAACCTGGTATTGGATATTTAAGGGAGATAATGAGATGAGGAAATCAACATTTAATAAGCACCCAATCTGGATTGTATTTTCACATGCATATCTCACTTAATCTTCATAATAACCCACATTCTATAATTCTATTTCAGTGTTAGAGAAGGAAATTGAAATTTAGGGAGGCTGTGTAACTTGTCCAGGATCATATATTTAGTAAATGGGGTCATTCATTACTAAAAACTTAGCTGATACTTCAAGTTGGACTCTTTTTTTTAACCACACTGCATAGCATATGGGGGTCTTCCCTGACCAGGGATAGAACCCATGCCCCTTGCAGTGGAAGTATGGAGTTTTAACCACTAGACCACCAGAGAAGTCATAACTTGGACATTTTAAGGCAATGATTCTCAAACTTGGAACCACCAGAGGCTTAAAAAATACATGTAGCCATTGTCCACTCCATAGTTTCTGATTTTATCATTCTATGGAGCGACCTAGGTTTTGGGATGTTGAAAGACTCCCTAGATCACTTTACTAGGCAGCCTGTCTTGAAAAATGCTGTGTGTGTGTGTGCTCAGTCATATATGACTCTTTGTGACACCATGGACTGTAACCCTCCGGGCTCCTCTTTCTGTGGAATTTTCCAGGCAAGAATACTGGAGTCAGTTGCCATTTCCTACTCCAGGGGATCTTTCCTACACAGGGATCAAACCCATGTCTCTTTGGTCTCTTGCACTGACAGGCAGGTTATTTACCACATGGGAAGTCTGTTGAGAAACACTGCTCAAGGAATAAAGTACCAGCCTTAGTGCATGTCAGAGTCCAGTGAAAGTGACAGATACAGCCATTATGGTATAGGGCAAGACAGGATGTCTAGTAATCTAGTAATAATGGTGACTTGAGGTGCTTGCTATGCAAGCACAGAGAAGGTGCTCATCAACTAGGCTGCTCCTCATTTTCCAGAACCTAAGTATAGTTACAAGGAACAAAGAAGGAAAAAGGAAGAGAGAAGAGTTAAGGGAGAAAAAGAGGAAATATCAAATGGAAAGGAGCACAAGTGTACTGTGGAGAGCTAGTTTGGTATCCCTAGAGTGTGAGGAAGTGACTGATGATGGAGAGGGCAAAAAGCTAGGTTTATACAGGTATCCTTGAAGGACTTGAGACATAAGATACAGATGGCCAAGAAACACATGAAAAGATACTCAACATCACTAATTATTAGAGAAATGCAGATCAAAATTATAATCAGGTATTACCTTACACTGATAAGAATGGCAGTCATAAAAAAAATCCACAAACAAGAAGTATTGAAGACGGTGTGGAGAAAAGGGAACCAATCCTCCTATACTGTTGGTGGGAATGTGATTTGGTACAGCCACTACTAGAGAACACTATGGTGGTTTCCTCAAAATACTAAGAATAGAGCTCCCATTTGACCCAGCAATCCCACTCCTGGGCATATACTCAGACAAAACCGTAATTCAAAAAGATACTTCTAGCCCAATGTTCATTGCAGAACTGTTTACAATAGCCATAACATGGATGCAACCTAAAGACCCATCAATAGATAAATGGATAAAGAAGATGTGGTACACATATACAATGGAATATTACTCAGCCATAGAAAGTAATGACATTTAGTCATTTGTAGAGACTTGGATGGACCTTGAGTCTGTCACACAGAGTGAAGTAAGGCAGAAAGAGAAAAACAAATATCACATAAAATCACTTATGTGGAATCTATAAAAATGGTACAGGTGAACCTATCTGGAAAGCACGGATAGAGAAACAGATGTAGGGAATGGATGGGCAGATGTGGAGTGGGGAAGGTGTGGAAGGGAAAGGTGGGATGAATTGGGAGATTAGGTTTGACATATATGTATGCTACCATGTATAAAATATATAGCTAGTGGGAACCAGCTGAATAATACAGGGTGCTCTATGATGCTCTATGATGACCTAGATGAGTGGGATGAGAAGATAGGAGGGAGGTCCAAGAGGGAGAGGATATGTGTATACATAAAACTGATTCACTTTGTTTTATAGCAGAAACTAATGCAATGCTGTAAATCAACTATATTCTAATTAAAAAAAAGAAAATAGATAGATAGAATGTAAATAGACTTAGAGAAGAAGAAGTTTGTCATCTGTGTTTAGTCACTCACTTGTGTCCAACTCTTTGCAACCCCAAGGACTGTAACCCACCAGGTTCCTTTGTCCATGGGGTTCTCCAGGCAAGAATACTGGAGTGGGTTGCCCTACTCTCCTTCAGGGGGTCTTCCCAACTAAGGTACTGAACCCAGGTCTCCCACATTGCAGGTAGATTCTTTACCATCTGAGCCACCAGAGAAGCCCATGAATACTGGAGTGAGTAGCTTATCCCTTCTCCAGGGGATCTTCTCAACCCAGGAATCTCCTCCATTGCAGATGGATTCTTTAACAGCTGGATTATTTAACAACTGGATTCTTTTGAGCTATCAGGGAAGCCCAAAGTTAGTCATGTGTGTGCATGCTCAATCGTATCTGACTCTTTGTGACCCCATGAACAGTAGCCTGCCAGGGTCCTCTGTCTCTGGGATTTCCCAGGCAAGAATACTGGAGTGGGTTGTCATTTCCTCTCCAGGGAATCTTCCCAACTCAGGGATCAAACCCAGTCTCTTACATCTCTTGCTTTGGCAGGCAGATTCTTTATCACTAACGCCACCTGAGAAGTTAGTCATAGGGGAAAGTAAAGTTAAAACAAATTTAGGAATTATCTGATCTAATCAGCTAATTTATAGGTGGGAAAACTAACATGCAGAAGAGCTTCTCAACTTGCCCCAAACCAACAATCAAATCATATTAGGGGGAGAACCCTGACTGAGTTATATTCCTTGAGACTTTTCAGGCAAGGTTCAACCACTGCAACACAGGCAGAAGAGAATAGTCTTGTGTGTTTGAAAAAGTCAGATAAAGGTTTGATATAAGGGAAAAGTAGACACCAACTGAATGGAGACAGATGTGCCATTTATCTTGTTAATGACCTTAAATAAGTCCCTGGGTAGGCAATCACCTATAGGCTTGTTTTGTTTCCAAAGATGCTCTTCTTTTTAAGATAGGCATACATCAAACAGCTACCTGTGTATTGAATTTACATTGTATTTTTAATGGGTAGTTTCTGAAATAAGAAATGAGAATGAATCATAATGCTTTAATGGATTTGGGTTATTCTAGCAATCCCATGTGGTTCCTAGTCTTGACCACCTCCATCTTCCTGGCAGCTTTTTTTTATCTTGAAAAGATGGAAATTTGGGTGTTAATGCCTCCCCACCTTCTGGCAGAGGCTCGGCACACATTCATGGTCTTTGCTTTAAATTAAAAGAGCTAACACTTTTCACAACCCTCCTGTGATTGTCCTAAGACAGCCTGCTTTAGGCAGAATGACCATTTAAAGCACATTTCATCAATGCATTGATGGAAAAGTACAACGCTTCCTTCCCAGCTGGTCTCCAAGCACGTTTTTACATTTTCCTTCCCTGCTTTCTACACTGATTTTCATCCCTCAAATGTTTCAGAGGCTTTCTCCTTTATCTGTATTTTGGTTCACTGAAGTCTGCACAGTCAACACGATTACTGCTTCCGCCTGACTTCCAGAACTTTTACTATCATTGAGAAGAGATGCAAAACTCAAAAATGCTCTTCAAGATAAGCCTATATGGGACATCTATGTGTTGAATTTACTCACTGTGCTTTTGAGTAGGTTATTAGAGGGTAGATTTTGGAGTAAGAAATAAATGAGAATGAATCAAATGTTGCAACAGATTTGAGTTTGTGGTCAAATGCTGAATTAGACTTTAGGAGTCTACAGTTAGCAACAATTTGATGTATTATGAATTGCGAGATGAACCAGAAGACATGAGCTTGAGGAACTCACTGTCTGTATCACCCCCCTCACCCTGAATTATCCAGTTTGCCCAACTCTTGAAAACCACAGCAAGACCCAAAGCTTTTCCTGCCACTGCAACCCATGCTGATCTTTCCCTTCTGTGAACATCAGCTGAATTTTATAGTGTGTACCAAACAATTTAGCATTTAGCACTAATTAAATGAGGTTAAATAAAATCACTTCTGTAGAAGTGCCTGCTGTAAACTGTACAAGACAGATGCATGGCACTATTACCACCATTAATTAGATTAATTGGCTTTTGTATGTTCATTTTTCCTCCTTGGCTCTTTTGTAAGTCTTCAACTGGAGGTTCCATATCAGCTAATTCATAATGGAAGGAGAGGTGATGCTAAATAGCTGTATATTTATTAAAGGTGGGATTACTTGGTGGGTCTGATTCATGGCTTATTATCTACAATAGGCGTGTTTCTTCTGCCACCATTTTATCCTTGAAAATCCTCCCTCATCCCTGCAAGGGGAACCATGCCAGAGCTCCATCCAGCTATATTTAGACAGCCAGAAGTGAACTAACTGTAACATGATTTATAATCTTAAGTCCAGGGAAGTGATATTACTAATTAAATCGTGAAACATTAGGCAGGCTGTCAAGCACAGATATATTTAAAGTCATAACAGCCCTTGCTTATTTGTAAAGTGTTTGCATATTGATTCTAGTGAAATTGTTTCTGTTTATCAGACCAAGTATAAAGTGTTCATCACCAAGGCATCTGCAAACAAGACAGACCATCTAAGATAAACCCAAGCCCAAGAGAGCAATTTCTCCTTCATTTCACATTTTCCGTTTCTCTACAGCCCTTCTGTGAATCTGAGCTTCACCCAATTTTGGAGTCAGCAATTTCAAAACTTGGCAACTTCTAGCAGCGAAAGTGCATGATAACGTGAGGCAGAAGGAAGAGATAGAAGCAGCAGAGCCTAGAACCTATCTCGTGCCAGGTTCTTAAAACACTGATCCTGCCTGTCCCATTCCACAGATGAGAAAACCAAAACAAAGATGTGAAAAGAAAAAATTATTCTCATTTATGGCCTGGCTAACAAGGGGCAGACCATGTGGAACTGAGGACTCTCTAATGCTGATGTTAGTGGTCCTTTGAGGCCAATTTCACTTTTTGGGAGGAAACTTTCCCTCCCAGGCTCTCTACCTTTATACCTATTGAAATACTCAAGTTTGATAAGAAAGGGCTTCCCAGGTGGTGCTCATGGTAAAGAACCTGCCTGTCGATGCAGGAAACATAACAGGTGCAGGTTCAATCCCTTGGTTGGGAAGATCCCCTGGAGAAGAGCCGGGCAACCCACTCCAGGAATCTTGTCTGGAAAATGGCATGGACAGAGAAGCCTGGTGGGCTATGGTCCATAGGGTTGCAGAGTCAGACACAGCTGAAGCAATTTAGCAGGCATGTAGCACAACGATAAGAAAACTAAGAAAAATGAGTAGATGAAGGTGTCAGTGCTCTTCAGCGATGGTCACATTCACAAGTTAAATTCTTGTAAGGGATAAATTTCTAAATTCAAGAGTGATGAGAACTCTTTGGGTTTGGGGGTCTAACAGATCTTTTGTCCCGCTGCCAGGGCACACAGAGAACTCCTCTGCTCTAGGTATCCTCATCTTGAAAGTGGGATAATGATACCTATATCAACAGATTTTAAGAAGATTAAGTGGAGATAATTTTTAGATATCTACAAGAAGGCAAAGGAAAGGCCACAGCAGGAGAAAGTAGGACTTTTCTACATTTCCCAAATCATATTCATGTGTTTGCTTGTTCTCTGCTTGAAGATGGCCTCAAGTATTGCATATTCTACAAATTTTGGCAAACATGATAGGCACATCCTGCTTCAGCACAAAGTATTATATTGAGCATAATAAAATTGTGGTTTAAGATGAAAGACTTGAAAATCAAGTTAAATAGAATACTGAAGCCTTAATTGAAGTACCAAAATGATTGCTTTAAAATCTCTTTATCTTGCTTTGTTACTTTGCTATCTGGTTTTGAAGGGAAGGAAGCCACCAGCTGACCTAACTTATACTCTAACAGCTTTCTGTCACTGTTGCAAATGTGTAGACAGATACCATCTCTTATCCTGAGAGTGTTAGAGAATCACAGTAAATTACATGCACGGAGGTGAAGAAAGGTCTTTGGCATTAAATCCCAGGCTGGGACTTCGTCTTCATCCCATATGGATTGTTAACTTGCCAAATTCAAGGCTACAAAGTATTCTTCATAATTAGATTTCGAAATCCTTTTTCTGATTTTTCTTTTTCTGTAATCAGAATTTGCCACTTAAAATTGTAAATTGCAAATATATTGCCAGGGTCCATATCTGATCATTTTTTATATTTTCTCTAAGCTCCGGTGTGGAGGTGGGGAATCGCCTTTGTTTTCACTGTCACATTTGGGTGGCTTTAAATTGCTAACCCTGATGTGAGTGAACAGAAGAGGGAACAAGAAGGATGTGCCACTCTTTGGTCCTTTGGCATGCAGGATCCAACCCAAGCTCAGTGCTGAACTCCCAAGTCTCTGGCTCCACCTGACTCATCCTCAACTCCAACCACTCTGCTGTTTAGTCTTCACTCAATCACTTGTTCTCACATGAAATGACTCCCCTTTGGCCTGATCATGTAATACCATATAACTTTTGATAATGAAAGGAATGGATTTATTTCTTGTGCTTGAAAATGATGCATAAACTGAGATCCATCTGGACCAGCCAGGAAATCTAATCAACTGACCTATGCAAATATCCTCTTCAGTATCCTCCAGGCTCCTTCAACACTGATTATGAGTCCCAGATTCTTTTTTTTTTTTTAAATTGGGAATATAGTCACTTTACAATATTGTGTCAGTTTCTGCTGTACAACATGGTGAATCAGTCATATGTATACATATGTTCCTGTCCTTTCGGACCTCCTCTCACCTATTCCATCCATCTAGGTCATCACAAAGCACCAAGCTTCCTGTACTATACAGCAAGTTCGCACCAGCTATCTAAGTTTTTTATATCTAATCTTGTAATTTTTTTTTGGTATGATTATGTTCTTACATACTTCAAATGGATGCATTAGTTCATCAATCAAGTTTCTAACCTCAAAATAGAGACTTTCCTCATTGAGTACCTACTGATGCTATGGAATGGTCCAAGTAGATAGTCAAACACTGAATAGATAAATGCATCAATTAAAACTCTTTAGATGTCTCCCTCTCTTTTGTAAATGGGAAAAAATAAAGGTGATAATTGTGATAATGGTAGCAACACCCAGAAGTATAAAAATTTCAAGAATAATATTACCATAAACATTAGTAGCAACAGCTGTTTTTGAAGTTGCTCTTCTTTAGAAAAATCTGAAAAGGAGTACACTAGAATTACCCTATTTTCTATTAATATGAGTGGTTGTGTTTTAGTAAGAGGAACATTGACCCAAAGATGTTAGTTGACTTGACTTATAATCCTGACCCTGATGAAATAACTCTGTGATCTTAAATGGGTCACTGCAAGTGGATAAAGCCCCCACTTTTCTGATCTATGAATTAAGTTAATAAAGCAGTTTTTTTCCCCTTTAAATCACAGCCATACTGTGATAAGGCATTTGATACCATGACTTCGTTAAAATCATGCTCTATGTAAGAAGGATTTCATTCTTCATTCTGTATAGAAATGCCATGAAGTGCTTAGCACACAAGATTGTGAAGTCTTGTCAACAATCTTATGTCATATGTATCACCAAATCCACCTGCAGCTGAGGAAATGGAGATGAAGAAGGATTAAATAAGTTGATCAAGTTACTAACTGCTGGGACTGGGAGTCAACCTCAGGTTCATCTGTCTCTATAATCAGGAATTGAATCGTGTCATGGCTCCAGCAAATCTAATGATTTCTCGATGGGTGATTGGGAGGTAATATATCAGAAACTGATCTTATGATTCATTAAACATAAGTGGCTCCATGCAGATTCCATCCAAATATTTTAGGGTAGTGCAACTGTAAGACATTGATTTTATTTCTCCACTGAGAAAAGTGGGTAATTTCTATGTAGGAGTTAAAAGAGAGACTTTTCTAGGAAGAAAATCCTCATGGATATGCCATAAGCTTTCATTGGTTTACATATTTTTCATTCCCACTACATGATTTTTAGAAAGAAATAGACTCTTCTTAGGAAGCCCCCCTGTTACAGTAGCAAGAACAAGAGCAGTATTTTATTTAGCTTCCTGTTTTAGCATTACACCATGTGCATGCCATGGTTGTGTATCAAGAATGGATAAAAACTCCTCTCCAGGTAAGATGTGAAAGAGGTATGGGAAGACATATATTAATGGATATCTATTTAGTCTATTCAGAGAAGGCAATGGCACCCCACTCCAGTACTTTTGCCTGGAAAATCCCATGGATGGAGGAGCCTGGTAGGCTGCAGTGCATGGGGTCGCTAGAGTCGGACACGACTGAGTGACTTCACTTTCACTTTCATGCATTGGAGAAGGAAAAGGCAACCCACTCCAGTGTTCTTTCCTGGAGAATCCCAGGGAGAGGGAAGCCTGGTGGGCTGCCGTCTCTGGGGTCACACAGAGTCAGACATGACTGAAGCAATTTAGCAGCATCAGCAGCATTTAGTCTATTGAACATGTTGCCATTCTATTGAGGACAAGGATTTTATAGGATGCCATGATCTACCTTGGTCTTTGCAAGTTAAAGGAGAATATTTAAATCTGCTACAACAGCACCATTATGTTTAATAGGAGCCCATTTTCAGATTATACCTGAGCAGAAAAGATATCTATAAATCTCTCCCATATGATACTCAGAGAGGACTCTGCCACAGCGCTTGGGGTCAGAGAACACAAAAATAGGAAGGTAAAGCCAGAAAGAACTAGGAACAGCAGCAGCCCTTCCCAGAATCAGCCAAGGACTCCAGAAATATCAGTGATCAACAGCCAGGGGAAGAAAGAGGAATGTATCCTAGCTTGAAGGGGGCCAGAGACTGAACCTCAAGCGTGTCCTTTCTTAGACTACATGATAAATAACAGTTACCTTGTTCCTTAGTGGAAAGCTCTAGAGATCAAGCAGAGCCCATGCTTCTGCAGTGTGCTGACATAAGAACTATAAGAACATTGTAGGCAGGGCTCAGTACAGTAAATAAGCATGTTCTTTCGAAATCTTTCTGCTGGCTTCATGATGTGCAGAGCTAATGGCTGGTATTATTGTAGATATTCAAGTTAGATATTGTTTGATATTTGAGTGAAATGAACAATGCTCAACCATTAAGAGTCAAGATTTTCTTGCATAGATATACAAATATTCCCTGCGGAATATGGTCTTACTATGATGTGCATTTACCTGGCAGTGTTACAAAATATACTTCCAAATGGGTTCTGACTTTACCATGAGAATAATTCCATGAGGTAAACAAAATCAACCTTATTAAGCTCATTTTACAGATCAGAAATTTGGTTAATGATTTTTACTCCCGGGGCTCTCTGTTGGAAGACTGAGGGAATGAAAAGTGCTCACCAAACTAGAAGCCATCCTGAAATCAAAATATGAGGCAATCCGCTTCATAAAATCAATGGGTTGGTTTATTATAGGGTAACTTACAGAGTGGGAACAGAATCTGGTGGATAACAGTCCAGAAGCTATACTCCATCCTGCTGAGGGACCACTGGGACAAATTTATGGTTAACCTAGTGTACGGGGGTAGGTGCTTAGAAAAAATGTGCATTCCTAAATCAAGATTTATGAATCTTGTAACTAGCTGCATGGGCTTCCCTGGTGGATCAGATGGTAAAGAATCTGCCGGTAAAGAAGGAGACCCAGGTTTGACCCCTGGCTCAGGAAGATCCCTCAGAGAAGAAAATAGCAACCCACTCCAGTATTCTTGCTGACTCATTGGTAAAGGCCCTGATGCTGGGAAAGACTGAAGACAAGAGTAGAAGGGAGTGACAGAGGATGAGATGGTTGGATGACATCACCAACTCAATGGACATGAGTTTAAGCAAACTCCAGGGGATAATGAAGGACAGGGAAGCCTGTCATGCTGCTGTTCATGGGGTCACAAAAACTCAGGCACAACTAAGCAACTGAACAACAACTAGTCTCATGGGTGCCAGGAACATACTAACAAAGGTCTTCATCATTGCCTGGGGAATAACACAGCCTAGAGGCCATCTGGTCCTAATGATTATTAAACAGTGCCTATTATCTACAAAGCCCTTGGCAACAGAGAAGTGGTTTAGTGCACACTACAGTCCTGGGTAGAGTCAACAGAAAGACGGAAGGAAATATAAGGGCTCAAGGTGGTGTTAGTTATGCTACCAGCCACACACACTATCCAAATATTCAGGCTGTATAAACCTTAAATCATTGTGGTAATATAACAGTAATAATGCTAATAGAACAATGCTGCCAATAACTAATATTTAATGAGCACTCACTATGCATTAGCACTCAACTATCATCTCATCTTCTGACTTACAAAACAGAAATTTTACAATTTCTCAACCCTAAATGGGAGACATAGTTGCCGTCCCATCACTTCACTGGGCTGGTGACAGTTAGATGCAGTCCTGTGTGTAGGGTGCTTCTGCATGTTAAATAGTAAGTGTTCATTTATCAGCCTATCACCTGGACAAATCAGTTCCTCTCTGCAGCTTACCCAGCCACCCACATTCAGCACCTCCATCTGCTTAGATTTCGCCATCTAGTTTCTTAATAACAGTATCTAAAACATGACTAATACGAATAATAATAGTGCATTTCTTCCATTGTGAAAACCTGTCTCACTGACAAAGTATTTTACATGTTTGATCTATAATATATCCCTGGTATATATTAATCATAATTCTCATTTTTTAGACAAGATGGTTAAGCTTTGCTGCTGCTGCTGCTAAGTCGCTTCAGTCGTGTCCGACTCTGTGTGACCCCATAGACGGCAGCCCACCAGGCTCCCCTGTCCCCGGGATTCTCCAGGCAAAAACACTGGAGTGGGTTGCCATTTCCTTCTTCAAGTTAAGCTTTAGACCACTGACTTTTCTAACTCATCCCAGTAGCAAAGCGAGACTCATAGGAGATTTTTTTTTTTTTCATTTCACTCCATAGCTACTTCTGCTTCAAATGACTGTCCCTCTTTTTTCCAAGCCTTTTTTGTCCATATGCCTTCTTCAAAGCCTCTTACAACAACAGCTTCTGCAATGCTCCCTGCTGTCCTGAGGGAATCTGAGTTCCTGAACAATTTTAAGGAAGCTCTCCTACAATGATTATCTCTTGTTCTGTTTCTCTCTAAAGAACATGCTTATGCAGGTGGGAGCCAAGTGGTCAGGCTGCCATGGTGCTCTTTCTACAGGAAATGCTCTTCTTCTGCTTATCTTGCTAGAGTATTAGAATAGTCCGTTCAAGTGTCTCCTCTCTTTGGAAGCTCCAAACCACTTCATCCAGCACTTCTCTCTTTGGGTCTGACCTGTTTGCCAGCACTGATTTTTAGTAAAACATGGGCAGTGCTTGCTTTCCCCCACATTTTGACCCATCTGTCCCACCCAGCATACTTGGGATACTAAAGAGCTCAAAACATAACTTGGTCATGCCTGTGTAACCATAGCCTAGCACAGCAGATGCAAACCTACAGTCAATTATTATTATTATTATTATTATTATTTGCTCCATCAGGTTTTAGTTGAGGCTCTTGGGATCTCCATTGTGTCATAGAGGATCTTTCTTTGTGATGCATGGATTCTGTAGTTGTGGCATGTGAACTTGGTTGTTCCATATCATGTGGGATCTAGTTCCCCAACCAGGGGTCAAACCTGCGTCCTTTGCACTGTAAGGTGTATTCTTAATCATTGAATCATCCGAGAAGTCCCTACAGTCAATTTCTGAGTGAATGAATAGAAAAAGAAAGTCTGTTGCCTGTGTTACAGGGCAGAATGTCTACTGCTGCTGTAAAGCAGCTGTGCCCTGATGGGAATTGAAGTGGCTAAAGAAGCTGCCTCTTTTTTTGTGCATCCTTAATTGCTGTTCTTTCCTGCAACATTACCAGCATAATGTGCTAATTCTTCCTCCGTGTCATCTGAACACATTTTTAAATGTATGTGGAGCCTAATCCTCGTTCCCCTCATTTGTAAAGGCCAAAGTTGAGGTGTTGTGAAGGTCTCAGCTCATGCATCAGTGAGTTTCTTTGCAGTTCAATCCATGAGGCCATTAGTTACCTAATCTCACTCTCATTCTGTTCCTGGAGTAAAAGGGAAAAAAAAAAATTCCAAGGACAGGGTGACTGTCTCCATTAAAGGGAAAGAAGGGTGAGATAATTAAGAAATATTTCCCAGACTAATTAGCCTATGGAAAAGAACAACTACAAAAATATCAGTAAGCCTTGACTGACATTTACATTAATGAACTTGAGTTCCAGACAGAAACTATGCAATCTACTAATAAATATTAGTTTGGAAACAACACAACAATGGGTTCTTTTATATGGCACTCTCTTCTTCAGAAAGCTAGCTGTTAATAAAATACGCCCAGCAAGGGGTCTGGTACAATGCTATTTCTATCTCATAAAATCCATATTGTCTACTTCTAGTCAATAAAACTCACTATCTAATAAAACTCAATTGTGCATGATCCTGGGGCCCAGAAATTGTAGATAATTGAAATGAAAGACACAGAAATACAAATAATTGGCTGTAGTCAATAGCCCTGATGATCCCTCCCTTTTGGCTTTTTAAATATAGTTGCATTTATCAGCACTCTTTCCTAATCTCAGCATACATTATTCCTCAGTACTCCCCAAGACCTGACCCCACCCCAAAACTCTATTCTCTGAGAAGAGGCATTATTTTTCAGAAAGATCACTGAACTTTATGATCAGTTACACTAAGCTTCAAATTGCCAGTCTAGTTCTTCCTGGGTGTGTGACCTGAGCTTTTACACTAGCATTTCAATTTCCTTATTTGTATAATTGGGATAAGAATATCTACTCTACAGATTATTGAAACAATTGAAATAAATTGAAAGGGACAGTGCATGCCAACATAACTAGCACAGTTCTCTATTCGTTCCACTACACTGGGCAAAGAAGCACTGAGATCCTCAAGAGAAAGCAAACAGGGACCAAAAGTAAGAAACTAAGAGACCCTAAAAAACTCTAAAAGGATATAATTATTCTCTGTATAAGTAACAAATGGCCAGACTTTTTAGGTCTTCTGTAGTCTTATAACTGCAACATCTCTGAGAATTCATTCTGGCTGGAAAGTAAAAGTGTTAGTCATTGGGTCATATCTGACTCTTTGTGACCCCGTGGACTGCAGCCCACCAGGCTCCTCTGTCCATGGAATTCTCCAGGCAAGAATACCGGAGTGGGTATCCATTCCCTTCTTCAGGGGATCTTTCTGACCCAGGGATTGAAGCTGGGTCTCCTGCATTGCAGGCAGCTTCTTTACCATCTGACCCACCAGGGAAGCCCTCGTTCTGGCTGGAGAGAGGGTGTTTCCTATATCAGCTTGAATTGAGGCTAAGTGTGTATCCAGAAAGCAACAGGAGCATTGGTAGCTGACAACTCAGCATCCCACCAAAGCTCAGTTATAGGAAAGAGAAGAGCCCTGGAAAACCTGGACTTCTTTGGACCTCAGTTGTATATGGAGGATGTAAGCTTGCCTCATCTCCCCTGTGCTTCTATTGGGTGGATCAAAATGTTTACTGGGGTTTTCTGTAAGATGCTACAGAAAACCTGAATGACATTTTCGGCCAACCCAAGTATTGTTGTTCAGTTACTAAGTCACATCCAACTCTGGGACCCCATGGACTACAGCACACCAAGCTTCCCTGTCCTTTGCTATCTCCCAGAATTTGCTTAAATTCATGTCCATTAAGTCAGTGACCATCTGACCATCTCATCCTCTGTTGCTACCTTCTCCTCCTGCCCTCAGTATTCCCAGCATCAGGGTCTTTTTCAATGAGTCATCTCTTTGCATCACATGGCCAAAGTATTGGAGTTTCAGCATCAGTCCTTCCAGTGAATATTCATAGTTGATTTCCTTTAGGATTGACTTGTTTGATCTCCTTGCTATCCAAGGAACTCTCAAGAGTCTTCTCCACAGTTCAAAAACACCAGTTCTTCAGTGCTCTGTCTTCTTTATGGCCCAACTCTCACATCCATACGTGACTAATGGAATAGCTAATATTATACATGTCTATACTGGGTGAGGAAGGATGGACTTGAAGACAGAGAAGAAAAACTTAATGAACAACTCAAATGGTCCTAGGAAGAACTTCTATTTATCAAAGTGATATCTATTTCCTTTTGAAACAGCAAATACTATTTCCCCCAGAGCTGACTTTAAGTGTGTCTCACCATCTAGCTGTTTCCCTTTCTACTCCTTCCTCTATACCTACTATCACCAACATTTACATGGAGATCTACGCCTCTAACCACATCTTCATCCCTATTACCATTATTCTCTCCACCAAAAATTAGGTGTGGAGACCTAGGGATGTTGTGTTCATTTTTCTGTTTTGTTTCATTTCTAGTGTGTTTACACAGACTGTGATTCTGGCCTGGTCTTGTAATGAAAGTTGCTCTTTGCTGCATAAACTTCATTTATTCCTATTTCATCCTCTAAAGCTAGGACATCCACAACCTCCTTCAGGTAGGCTTATTGGCAGCCCTGATCTTTATTCATCATGCAATTCTTGAACTCCTGCATAATGTATTACTGTGGCAATAACGAACCCTAAATCTATATGAACTAACAAAAGATGTGGAGTTTGAAATTGTGTCACCCAAATCATCTAGGACATGCGGTCTTTACACTTAAAGATTGTGATGCCCCATTTTCAATTAAATATAGTTCCCATTTTTTTCATCTTGTAATCATCTGAGGCTCTCAAGGATGGGGCCACGGCTATTCCATCATATGTAGCCCTAGTGAGTGTGTGTGTTAAGTCACTTCAATCATGTCCAACTCTTTGTGATGCTATGGATTGTAGCCTGCCAGTCTCTTCTGTCCATGGGGATTCTCAAGGCAAGAATACTGGAGTGGGCTACCGTGCCTTCTCCAGGGGATCTTCCTGACACAGGGATTGAACCTGAGTCTGTTACATCTACCTGCATTGGGAGGTGAGATCCTTACCACTAGTGCCACCTGGGAAGCCCATGTGGCCCCAGAGCTGTAGCTGAATTAGAGAGGCCTGAAAAATGGTCCTAAGACTTCATATTTTAAACTTTTTCATTACTGCAGCCATAGAGTGACCAGAAGTGGAAGACGAACTAACATGGGGGGGCGGTGGTGGTGAAATAACTAGTGCTAACCATAGGACTAAGGAGCTTCCCTGCTGGCTCAGTGGTCAAGAATCTCCTTCTTTAGATTCTCCTAAAGAATCTCCCAGAAGACTCAGGTTCGATCCCTGGGTCAGGTAGATCCCCTGGAGAAGGAAATGGCAAACTACTCCAGTGTTCTTGCCTGGGAAGTCTCATGGACAGAGGAGCCTGATGGGCTACAGTCCAAGGGGTTGCAAAAGAGCTGGACGTGACTCAGTGACTAAACAACCACCACCACAAGACTAAAGTGTGTGTGTGTGTGTGTGCGCGCGCGCACGTACGCATGTGTGTGAAATCCACAAGGTCAAGTAAACACTGGAACTGGCTGACTGGGAGCACTGGAGTCCTTCTGTATACATGGATTATATTAATTGTCACATCCTCCAGGCAGTGTCCCTGCATCAGGAAAGCTCTGGCAACTGTAAATAACATGCTCCTTGCTCTTTTACCATGGTATATGCTATTTTGTCATGAAGAGTCAGACACAACTGAGCGACTGAACTGAACTGATGCTGTTTTGTGTTTTGAGGATGTACCATTCCCAACTGCTTTAGGTCTTAGAAATAACATTCTCTAAGAGGTGACCCCTTCCTATCTAGACTAGATAATATGTCCTTGCCCTGAGTTATCCCATTTATCACTTTTTCCTTTCACATGACACATATTATGTTCCATGTACACACCCATCTTCTTTACCAGAGCTTGATTCCAAGAGCTAGATGGCCCTTTCCATCTCCACCCTTCACTGCATAGAATAGGCGTGGATGCAGCATTGAGGTTCCATCAGTGTTTTTTAAATGTTTGAATAAATAAAACTACCCATTACACTTTTATGATATCTATTTTTCTTTATTTAAAATTTGCTTTCCATGTTAATTTTAATTAGATTTTATTTGCATATAAGTGAGAAAAGAGAGGAAAGAAAGGAAAAGCTTCATTTTGGCTGCATCTACATAAGACTTGGTATGGAAAACAACTCTGTCAACCCAGTCTTTTGATCTTAAATTGTAATCAAACATAAACTCTGAGCTTATTCTCTAGTTATGTAGATGTCATGGCTTAGAATCCAATTTCATAAGTGAAACCCAATTCTAGAGAAATTTTCATTATCAATACTCATGTGTTGAACATAAAACATTGCTGTTTTGGATTTTTTTCTTAAGGATGAAATTAAAACTCATGTCCAACTGTAAGGTGCTTACATTCTGATAAGGAGAGATGGATATATATGTGTGTGTGTGTGTGTGTGTGTTTGCCAGGTATAGAAATAGTATCAGCAGCAGTAGAGATCAGGATGAATTTGTACTTGCCAGTGAACAGATGGCAAGCCTTGCACATGTGGAGAAATTGGTGGCCATTCTGGGTGAAAGAAATTACAAGATCATGGCCACCCAGGGTCTTGTAGCCTGGAGATTGATGCTGTTTTGCTGAAGTAAACAGTCTGTGGAGAAGGGCACTAGGTCATAAACCAGGAGATAAGCCAAAGGGATGCCCAGCCAAGGCTTTCTCTACTGTGTTTGGTATTTGGGGACAATTCAGTTTTGCTGGATTTCCTGGAGAAGTTCAGAGCAGTAAGCACAGATTTCCTCAATGAAAAACAAAGAATTAAAAAGTGCTAGATAAAAGAGATACATTAGAGATTATTCATGACAGATAGGGCTTCCCTGGTGGCTCAGAGGTTAAAGCATCTGCCTGGAATGCGGGAGACCCAGGTTCGATCCCTGGGTCGGGAAGATCCCCTGGAGAAGGAAATGGCAACCCACTCCAGTACTCTTGCCTGGAGAATCCCATGGAGGGAAGAGTCTGGTAGGCTACAGTCCATGGGGTGAGGAAGCCTAGGGCAGAAAGCTGGAGGAGCAGAGGCCCCTCCCCCTTGTCTGTGACTACATCTCATAGGTGTTTGTGGTCAGAGTTGGAGAAACCCAATTCCTGACTAAAGGCTGAATGTCCCTGGGCTCCTTTTCTTTTGCATCTGCAGGTGTTGCTCCTACACAACAACAGGTGAGGGCAGAGAGGCCAGCATACAGTAGGGCCCACAGATTCTTAAACATATTTGTGTCATGATTCATACATCAAAATTGTTTCTTCATTCAGGATATTTAGAATGATTCAACACTCCTATCCTGGAGGACCTTGCATTCTTAATGGAGCTGTATTAAGTGAAGTTTTAGTATGGAGCCTAACACACCAATGTGAAGGGGCCATGGCTTTTATTATTTTTTTTAATTTTATTTTTAAACTTTACATAATTGTATTAGTTTTGCCAAATATCAAAATGAATCCATCACAGGTATACATGTGTTCCCCATTCTGAACCCTCCTCCCTCCTCCCGCCCCATACCATCCCTCTGGGTCATCCCAGCGCACTAGCCCGAAGCATCCAGTATCGTGCATCGAACCTGGACTGGCATCTCGTTTCATACATGATATTTTACATGTTTCAATGTCATTCTCCCAAGTCTTCCCACCCTCTCCCTCTCCCACAGAGTCCATAAGACTGTACTATACATCAGTGTCTCTTTTGCTGTCTCCTACACAGGGTTATTGTTATCATCTTTCTAAATTCCATATATATGCGTTAGTATACTGTATTGGTGTTTTTCCTTCTGGCTTACTTCACTCTGTATAATAGGCTCCAGTTTCATCCACCTCATTAGAACTGATTCAAATGTTTTCTTTTTAATGGCTGAGTAATACTCCATTGTGTATATGTACCACTGCTTTCTTATCCATTCATCTGCTGATGAACATCTAGGTTGCTTCCATGTCCTGGCTATTACAAACAGTGCTGCGATGAA
>NW_011495032.1:10157496-10193070 GCF_000754665.1 Bison bison bison
ATTGCTGGATCATAAGGCAGTTCTATTTCCAGTTTTTTAAGGAATCTCCACACTGTTCTCCATAGTGGCTGTACTAGTTTGCATTCCCACCAACAGTGTAAGAGGGTTCCCTTTTCTCCACACCCTCTCCAGCATTTATTATTTGTAGACTTTTGGATCGCAGCCATTCTGACTCGGGTGAAATGGTACCTCATAGTGGTCTTGATTTGCATTTCTCTGATAATGAGTGATGTTGAGCATCTTTTCATGTGTTTGCAATCTTGAGAAAGAAGAATGGAACTGGAGGAATCAACCTACCTGACTTCAGGCTCTACTACAAAGCCACAGTTATCAAGACAGTATGGTACTGGCACAAAGACAGAAATATAGATCAATGGAACAAAATAGAAAGCCCAGAGATAAATCCACGCACATATGGATACCTTATCTTTGACAAAGGAGGCAAGAATATACAATGGATTAAAGACAATCTCTTTAACAAGTAGTGCTGGGAAAACTGGTCAACCACTTGTAAAAGAATGAAACTAGAACACTTTCTAACACCATACACAAAAATAAACTCAAAATGGATTAAAGATCTAAACGTAAGACCAGAAACTATAAAACTCCTAGAGGAGAACAAAAGGCAAAACACTCTCTGACATACATCACAGCAGGATCCTCTATGACCCACCTCCCAGAATATTGGAAATAAAAGCAAAAATAAACAAATGGGACCTAATTAAACTTAAAAGCTTCTGCACATCAAAGGAAACTATCAGCAAGGTGAAAAGACAGCCTTCAGAATGGGAGAAAATAATAGCAAATGAAACACCTGACAAACAACTAATCTCAAAAATATACAAGCAACTCCTACAGCTCAACTCCAGAAAAATAAATGACCCAATCAAAAAATGGGCCAAAGAACTAAATAGACATTTCTCCAAAGAAGACATACAGATGGCTAACAAACACATGAAAAGGGGTCATGGCTTTTAGAAATAAGTATACGAGCCTTTAGGGGCCTCCCCAGTGGCACTGGTGGTAAAGAACCTGCCTGCCAAAGAAGGACTCATAAGAGATACAGGTACTATCCCTGGGTTGGGAAGCTTCCCTGGAAGAGGGCATGGCAATCAACTCCAGTATTTTTGCCTGGAGAATCCCACAGACAGAGGAGCCTGGCAGGCAATGGCCCATAGGGTCACTCAGAGTCAGACAGGATTGAAGTGACGTAGAAGCATACGTGCTATTTCATATAGACCTTTCATTTTTATTTTCATTTAGGTATTTCACTAAGATTCACTACTTTATCTTTTTTTAAACTTTTATTTTATATTGGTATACAGAATGGCTACCCACTCTAGTATTCTTGCCTGGAGAATTTCAGGGACAGAGGAGCCCAGCAGGCTAGGTCCATGGGGTTGCAGAGTTGGATATGACTAACCAACTGACACACCTAGTTAATTTACAGTATTGTGTTAGTTTCAGATGTGGCTAAGTGATTCAGTTACACATATATCCCCTCTTTTTCAGACTCTTTCCCCATATAGATGATTACAGAATATTGAGTATAATTCTCTGTGTTATATGGTAGGTCCCTTTTGGTTGTTTTGTATATAATAGTATAGATATGTTAATCCCAAACTCCTAATCTATGCCCCCCCCACCACATTTTCCCTTTAGTAACTGAAAGTTTGTTTTCAAAATCTATGAGTCTGTTTCTGTTTTGTAAATAAATTCATTTGTATGAGTTCATCCTTCAACTGCCACACATTGAACCTTCCACTAAACCGGCGGTCTCCGAGCACCTGGAGCTCCAGGGTAAGCTGTGCTCTACTCTCAAAACCAAATTGAAGAATTAGTCCCTGAGGTTGAAAGAAAATCTATTTGATTTGGTTACTGACAGAAGAATAAGTGGCTCTATTACTCCTCTCTAATCTCTTAAGAAGGTGTAGAGGAGCCCATATGATCTGAGCCTCTCCAGTTGCTAACCCTCCAATCTCTGTCTCTGTCTCTCCTTCTCACCCTGTATCATTCTCTCTTATACACACTCAGCTCTGTATCAGCCTTCTTGAATAACTCATGATTCTACAAGGAGTTATGCTCCACCCACTGCCATCAGCTTTTGCATAGAGAACTGTTCCTCCCTAGAATACTTCTTGCCTCTTCCTTCCAAGACGCCGTTGATGCTGTTTATTATATTTGAGACAATATAGACAAGGACATATTTTCTTACACTTCAATCCTACAACTGTTCAGACTTTATTTCTTCATAGAAATAAACCTCTATGGTAATTGTCCATTCACTTGTTTTACTTTTTCTGCTATAAGACTATGAGCTACTCCTAAGCAAAGGCCATCATTTTTATTTTTAATCAAGAAATTCTGGGACTTCTCTGGTGGTCCAATGGAAAAGAGTCTGAGCTCCCAATGCAGCAGGCCCGAGTTTGACCCTGATTGGGGAATTAGATTCCATGTGCTGCAACTAAAGAATTCATATGCCATAACTAAAGATCCCAGGTGCCATAGCTAAGACATGGTGCAGCCAAATAAATAAATAAAAATACTTTTTAAAGAAATAAATTCTAGTATCTTTATAATAAGGATAAACAGTGCTGAATAAGGTATTTGATAGAAATCTCCCTCTTTCCAGAACTACAACACTCACCCGTGAGTATGCATACACAGACACACACAGAGGTCTAAGCTGAAAAAAAATCTCCAAAATGCCATCTGATCACCCTCAGGCTACTGAACAAATAACTATTCCCATTTGAATGATGTTAAAGAGAACTTGATATAATCTCCTAGAGCAGGCCCAGCCCTGGACAAAGCAGTGGTACAATTTGCTTTGAGAACTCACCTGTGTTGGTGTAGCCTTCTTCAGACGACTTTCACCTCCTCTCTGGAAGGTGAATGGGGTCTCGGTACTGACACCTAGAGATCCTGTATTTGTCACCTGAGAAAACTTCAATATGCTCACATACAGGGTGTTTCAGAGAGTGGCAAAGGAGACTGGTCTATATCTACTTCCTTTGGCTTCTTATTGGACTTGGTATTGCTGAATAGAGATATTTGAGAATTCTGTGCCCAGTCACTGTCATTAATCACAGTAAGGAATTGATGTTTTCAAGTATCTGTAGTGGGATTTTGAGCTTTGAATTTCATGGGAAGAATTGAAATATGATAAATATTGATAACAACTATAAATAGCAGGCAGCTGACAAAAATTGTCACTGCTGGTATGTTGAATTATGCAATTAAAAAAAAAGTTAATGAGCAGTATTTCATTTTATCCTCAGAATGGCTCAGTTAAAGCAGGTGAGACAGAGGCTGCTATTTCATTAACAATGAGAAAAGAACATCAAGGCGCAGAGAGGAAGAGCCAGGTATTTGAAGTCAGGAAGCTGGTGCCAGCTCTCTTGACACCAAGGCAGATGTACTTTCCAGAAGCTGCCACTTCAGTTCAGATCCTAGCTGCTAATGTCCAGATGCCTAATGTGCCCAAATCATTCACACCACTGTTTTGTTCTAAAATGCAACCTACACACATGCGTGAGTGCACACACACACACACGTCCTCTCCTGATGCTTCCTAACCAAGAGGTAGGACACAAGTATATTAGAAATTTTTCAAATCAAATTCAACTTCTTTCAGTGCTAAGGACCTGAACACTCCAGCCATTTCACCCAGGAGTTCCTCTTCTAAAAATTTACTTTAGATAAAGAGCCAAGGGCACAGATTTTGATGTTCATCTCAGAATTATGAAAGTCAATATTTGAAAACAAACTTTGACATTAGAAGAACACTCAGAGAATTTATGTTGTATCCATCTTGGGAAGCTGTCAAACTTCTCACTTGCAAAGAATATTTTACAAGCTGTGAGATGTTTGTGACTTTAAATAAGTACATTAAGAATAAATAATGAAAACTGTATCAAATTGTTATTAGTAGGCATCTTGAATCATACACTTATGGATGATTTTGTTTTCTTTGTTTTAGTCATAATATTTAAAAATAAATGTATTTGAGTAATAAAAATTAAGATTTATTAGTAAAAATGATAAACTTAATGTATCTTTTCATTTAGTGTGCCATGTTGAGTTCCTCTTATAGCCACTATTCTAAGAGGCTAAAATACACCAGTCTCTACCTTGTGGAGCTCACATTTGTGTGGGTGGGAGGTTGGAGAGACACAAGTTTGATAATAAGCAATAAACATGCCAAATAAATGACATGACATTTCTTCATTTAACAAACAGTTTATAATGATTTCTCTGTGCCAGCTGATACTCTAATTAGAAGATGACATTAAAACAAGGAAAAAAAAACTGTATAGGATACAGAGCTTACAGGCAAAGGGTGAGTTGCAATTTTAAATAAGATGAGCAGAGGAGAGCTCATCATTGACAGGGTAGCCTTTGAACAAAGTCACAGAAGAGGTGACAGCCTTAATCAAAACAGTCCCTTATTTGAAATCTTGGGGCCAGGTTTGTTTTCAGAATTTTTCAAAATTTAGAGAAGAAATTACATGCATGTATTGTTAACTAATACTTCAATGGGGCCCAAGGCAGTACTCTTTATCAAAGGCATTGCTATTGTTGCAGGGCAGCATAGAAATATTCACACAAAGTGGTATCTATCAAGAATATATTTGTTGTTTTTGTTCAGTCGCTAAGTTGTGTCAAACTCTTTGCGACACCATGGACTGCAACATGCCAGGCTTCCCTGTCCTTCACTAGCTCCTGGAGTTTCCTCAAATGTATGTCCATCGAATCAGCGATGCCATCCAACCATCTCATCCTCTGTTGCCCTCTTCTCCTCCCGGACTCTATTAGCCCACATCAGTTCAGGTTTGGTTTCTCCACTAAATATGTTGCAGGGAATAGTTGTTTAATTTCAAGCCTTTTTGGATTTCAGAAACACAAACAAGGGGCTGTAAGATTTTGTGATACTCTGCAATCTCAGATAACCTTTTGTATTTATTGTCATCATGGTGTTCCCCTTTTGCTCCACGTGCATTCTGATAACAGTGCAGCTCAAAGATGGACTTGGAACAGTTCAGATGTTAGTGGATGGTGTGGGTTCCTTACTGCCTGTACTGATGAGCTATCACCAGAAATCCAAATGGCCCAGGCTTTCCTACCAGAGGGGATTCCTGCTCTGCAATGAGACTTAGGGTAGCTTACTCCTGAATGTTCCTCCACTGTAAGAAAATGCTAGTCCATAAAGGCACAAATATTTTGCATAATCTCCTGATAGCCATCTTGTGTGCATGCTCATTCAGTCATGTCTGACTCTTTGTGAGCCCACAGACCCCGCCAAGGCTCCTCAGTCCATAGGATTTTTCCAGCAATAATACCACTGAGACAGCTGGGTATTCTGATGGCCATCTTAAACAGCAACTATTTCAAAGGCAATGCACTGACATGGATACACTTGAGAGATGAATAAAATCCACACTTTGTATTGTGAACCTGATGCTGGTATATGTAAGGAATTCATTAAGTATGAGTTGAGGAAATATTTGAATAAATGAAGATGCCTGGCTGCATGCTCATCCACATTTGCTGCTCACTCTTTGCCCCACTCTGGAGTCTCCCAGGTGAACTGCTTCATGTTCTAAGCTACACTGAATGCTTTCAAATATTCTCAATTTGTTTTGGCTTACATATTCCAAAAGCTAATTAAAAAAATACTTTACCATGGAAAAGTCACACTGCCATGAGGCAAAGACTTGTTTTTGTTCTGTGCTATATTCTCAGGTCCTTAAACTGTGCCTATAAAACAGTAGACATCATATATATAATATTTATGTATGTGTACATATATATATAAAACTTTCAGAAGCAACATACAAACACACATATATGGAATTATGTATACATGGAATTGTAACTGTATTTTATTATATCTCCAATTCTATATATATATATGGGAGTCAAGAATATTGCCACAATTGCCCTTAAACACTCTGAATTCCTATAAAATTCAGGGCAAATATGCTTTTCTACTTTTTTGGACTCCAGGTTAATTGTATAAGTTCAGTTCAGTTCAGTTGCTTAGTTGTGTCCGACTCTTTGTGACCCCAAGGACTGCAGCATGCCAGGCCTCCCTGTCCATCACCAGCTCCTGGAGTTTACTCAAACTCAGGTCCTTTGAGTCGACGATCCCCTCCAACCATCTTATCCTCTGTCATCCCCTTCTCCTCCTGCCTTCAATCTTTCCCAGCATCAGGGTCTTTTCAAATGAATCAGTTCTTCACATCAGATGGCCAAAGTATTAGACTTTCAGCTTCATCATCAGTCCTTCCAATGAATATTCAGGACTGATTTCCTTTAGGATGGACTGGTTGGACTTCCTTGCTGTCCAAGGGACTCTCAAGAGTCTTCTCCAACACCACAGTTCAAAAGCATCAATTCCTCTGCACTCAGCTTTCTTTATAGTTCAATTCTCACATCCCTACACGACTCCTGGAAAAAGGCAAAGCTTTGACTAGACGGATCTTTGTTGGCAAAGTAATGTCTCTGCTTTTTAATATGCTGTCTAGGTTGGCCATAACTTTTCTTCCAAGGAGTAAGCGTCTTTTAATTTCATGGCTGCAGTCACCATCTGCAGTGATTTTGGAGCCTCCCAAAATAAAGTCTGACACTGTTTCCATTGTTTCCCCATCTATTTGCCATGAAGTGATGGGACCAGATGCCATGATCTGAGTTTTCTGAATGTTGACTTTTAAGCCAACTTTTCCACTCTCCTCTTTCACTTTCCTCAAGAGGCTTTTAGTTCCTCTTCACTTTCTGCCATAAGGGTGGTGTCATCTGCATATCTAAGGTTATTCATATTTCTCCCGGCAATCTTGATTCCAGCTTGTGCTTCATCCAGTCCAGCATTTCTCATGATGTACTCTGAATATAAGTTAAATAAACAGGTTGACAATAGATAGCCTTAATGTACTCCTTTCCCGATTTGGAATCAGTCTGTCATTCCATGTCTAGTTCTAATTGTTGCTTCTTGACTTGCATAGAGGTTAATTGTATACAGTACTTGTTTACTTGGGACCCATCATGGCTGTGAGCGTTGCATTAAATTCATTTTTATTTCCAACCAGATCATCTAACCCTTCTCCAGTCAGTCTTGCCATAAGTCCTACTCCACCCACTCCAGTATACCATTCTTCTAGTCATGACATTATTTGGGGTCCTTTATATGATATTTTATTTTGATAAGTGAGCAAGGAGAAAATGTGAATGTTCAGACACTAAACCTTGATGCAAGAAGGAGAGGAAATAGTAGTTTGCTACGTGTGATCCAAGGTCGTGCCTGTTACAGAGCAGAGGAGCCTATAAAGAATCAAGCTTATTCCCAAGGCAGTGAAAATGGAGGTTAATATCACAAACAAGCCAGCTTCACAGTTGCATTATCTGGATTCAGAGCTCTTTAGGATGTGTAACCAGGGCAAATAGCCTGATTTTCTACATTACTTCTCCTTAGCTTAAAAAAAAAAAAAATCTTCTTTGAACAAAAGGAAAACAAAAACAAAAAAAAATACCCTTTTCAAGGGCCATCATGAGTTCTGGGAGCAGGCATAAAATGAACAGGGAGAATGCAGGGGAGAAATAATGCCATTGAGGCTGCAGGCTCTCCTTCCCCTCTGACAGCGCTGGCTGTAAAGTAAAACCCTGCAGTTTCTACGGAGCCAAGAAGCATGAGACAGCTCACATCTGGCCAGGCTACCTGAGAGTGTTTTGTTTCTGCCAGAACAGTCCCCTTGGCACTTGTGAGGACCAACTTCTTAACTTCCTGGACCACTCCTGCTGGTGATGATCCTGAGTTTTGACTTTAGCTGCTGTTCAACTACCTCTCTCCTGGCAGTTGAAAATCTAAGCTTCTGTCTCTCTTACATCCTCTGCATCACTCCAAAACATCTTGGAAATGGTGAAGCAGAAGAAAAAGTCCTCAATTCTGTCTACTTAAAACAAACACTATAGTGGGACTTCCCTGGTGGTCTAGTGGTTAGGAGTCTGCACTTTCACTGCTGAAGGCTGTGGCTCAGTCCCTGGTAGGGGAACTAAGAAAGACCCCATAAGCCACGTGGCAAGGCCAAAAACAAAAAGATACCATGGAAAGTAAAGGATTTAATTCCCAAACAAAACATTTTTTTTTTTACAAGGCCCTGTGAAATGTATTTCTGATTTTAAAGGAACAGAACTGGAAACTGGAAAGTATATGTCTGCTGTTATACCTAAATATATAAAAATTTTAATACCTATTATATTTGTCAATGTGCTAAACAAACTGAGACTTGAAATGCAGAGACACACGGTTTTAAACATGCCTAAGATGCAAGTACCTCAGCTTGTTTATTCATTGTGTGCAGCCATTAATTCCCTTACCCAATAAAAGTTATAACTACAAGCCAGGGGCTCTGCTGGTAACTTGCAAATGGCCATTGATAAGGATAATAGGAACATATAATCTAGAGATGCTGGGTTAGAGACTTGGGGTATTTATTGCTCAGGATCCCCACCCCTGTTCTGAAGGGCTCTCAGTTATTTTTATTGACACACCCAAATCTGTACAGTTATTTTAAGAGTATGCCTCAGGATTTCCCTGTTGGTTCAGTGGTTAAGATTCCACACACCTAGTGCAGAGGGACCAGGTTCAATCCCTGATCGGGAGTTAGATCTAGCATTCTGCAAATAAAAGACCCTGCACACTGCAATGAAGATCACACATCCTGCAGTTAAGACTTGGCACAGCCAAATAGCTAAATTTAAGGGAAATTAATAATAAAAAGGGTGTGCCTATTTAATACCTACTCCTTGCCCATGCATTAAGCTTTGTGCTAGGAATGCACATGTAATAAACTCAGAATGTGGGAAGTGTCTCGAGGGCAGGCGGCACACGAGGAGTCCTAAGTTAAGGGCCAATTTAGTGTAGGATGTGATGCTGTACCTAAGATCCCATACTGCGGCAGAGAAAAGAGGGTTCTAGGATGTAGAGAGAGCACATGACCAGAGCCCATGGGAGAGACAGCCTGCCATGGAAAAAAATTCAAGATAGCTAGATCATTGAATACACAGGGAGAGCAGTTCATTACAGGGAGTGAATTGGTCTGGAGTTTGTGATAAGAAGACTTGGGGCTGGTATTAGGAATTTCGGCTGTCTCATAAAAGCAATCCCACGCCATGGAAGATTTGCAAACAGAGGACAGACAGAAACACATTCTCTCCCGTGTCCTTCAGATTCATCCTGCTCTGCCTGCAGGATGACTGTTCCTTCTCTGACCATCCGCTTGAGCTTTCTTTCAGGACTTGGTGGTAATGCTAACCTTGCGAGAAGGACTTGGGCTTGTGATGAACCACATTTAAAAATCTACTCTGCCACTTGCTGGATGTGAGATTTTAGACATCGCCTTGCAAAGATGTTCTTCCTTAATTGGGCCTCCTAATGGGCTACTAATTAAGTCTATGTTTCAACACTTTAAAAATGTTCTCCTCTGTTGTCGTTGTCATATGAATTTCAATTAAATGTCTTAACTCACTGGCCTTGGGCACTTAAGTGGATTGCCAAGATGAAGTCATTTAAACATATATATCTATTTCAAGACCGCTTATGTGAAAGATAACAAAGGAACTAGCTCTGTGAAGTTTTCCCATGGAGATGATAATGAACCCTTGTCTCCTCAGCCTTAATAATCCTTGTTTATCCTTCTGCCAGGCAGCTTAGTGATAAAGAATCTGTCTGCCAAGCAAGGGGATGTGGGTTCAATCCCTGGGTTGGAAAGATACCCTGGAGAAAAAAATGACAATCTACTCCAATATTCTTGCCTGGGAAATCCCATGGACAGAGGAGCCTGGCAGGCTACAGTCTATGGGGTTTGAGAGTCAGACGTGACTTAGAAACTGAACAGCAACAGCAGCGTCATTTTGCTGAGGTTGGCAAAGTTCTCAGACCCAAGAATCGAGAAAGAACAAGCATAATTAGATTATGGGAATGTAAGCTGGTGCAGCCACTAAGGAAAATAGTTTGGAGATTCCTCATAAAACTACAAATAGAGTTGCCATATGATCCAGCAATGCCATTCCTTGGCATATATACAGAGAAAACTATAACTTAAAAAGATACATGCACCCCTATGTTCATAGCAGCATTATATATGATAGTCAAGACATGGAAGCAACCTAAATGTCCATTTACAGATGAATGGATAAAGAAGATGTGGTACAAATATACTATGGAATGCTACTTAGTCTTAAAAAAGGAGTAAATAATGACATTTGCAGCAACATGGATGTACTTAGAGATTATCATACTAAATGAAGTAAATTGGAAAGAGAAAGGCAAATATCATAAGATTACATTTGTGTTGAATCTAAAATATGACATAAATGAACTTATCTATGAAACAGTCTCACAGGCACAGAGAATAAGACTTGTGGTTTCCAGGAGACAGAGGTTGGGGAGAGTGATGGATAGGGAGTTGGGATTAATAGATGAAAATATTATGTATAGAATAGATAAACAACAAGGTTCTACTGTATAGCAAAGGGAACTATAGTCAATATCCTGTGATAAAACATAAAGGAAAAGAATAAGAAAAAGGATATATATATACACACACACACACACACACACATGTGTATATACTTGAATCACTTTTCTGTGAGGCAGAAATTAACACAACATTATAAATCAAGTATACTTCAATTATTTAAGAAAAAGAATAGCAGTCAGTAGTTTATCCTGGACATATACTGCATGTGTTTGACCCAAAGGTACATGTGTCCTTAGTCATATAATAATGCATTAATTATCTGGTAAGCATGAGACACTTATTAAGAAAACTGAAACTTCTTAAAGGGCAGGTAAGTGGAAGAAAGAAAACAAACTTATCTGGCATCCACTAAAAGCATAATGGCAGGTGTTTTTCCTGTGTGGTGGTTCATTCACTTAAACTCGACCAAAACTGTGAAGTAGAGTTCACAGTGAACTGTGACCAAAGCGTTTTATAGATAAGGATGCAGAGCCTTGAGAGAGGTATGGTGACTTGCTGGCTGAGCTCTAGCTTTTGTCTACCAGTGAACATACAGGAGAGTTGTAAAAACAAGGCATGTCTACCCATCCATGATCATTAGGTGAATGGTCCCTTCATGAAGAAACATAAAAATAAAACTTGATTTTTTTTTTCCTGAATACATACTACCTGCTAGGCACTGTGCTAAGCATATTGGATCCATTATTCCATTGAATCCCTTACATAAATCTAGGTGGTAGAGTAGGTTCTATTATTCTCCAGATTTTATAGACAGAAAGCTGAGACTCTGGCAGGTGAAGCAAATGGCCTAAGACCTTCAAGAGTAAAAAGCAGCAGAGCTGGAATTAGAGATCTGCCTTTTGATGTCACCTTTGTTCTTATCCATTCCACTTATGCACAATAATGTAATTATTACATACCAGGTGAAATTAAAGGTGGTATATTATTTATAGTCTTCAAAGTTAATATTGGTTAATGAGGATTTGCAGAGAAGGTTTTGTGGAGGCAGAAGGCAGAATGCAGCAGGCAGGGGATGGGTGGCTGGAGAGTATCCAGAAACTAGAGAGGGAAATGAAGGGCATTCCAAGCAAGGCAACATCATGAGCAAGTCAGGGTTTTGAAGAGAAACAGGTCAGAGCTGAGGGATCTTAAAGAGAATATCAAGCCAGAGTGTAAATTTCAATTTTGAAGAAAATAGTTAGTTATAGTATTCTGTGATACTATACAGCCCTGTGCTTGGTAATCACATTTCTCCTCTAGTTTTCTATGAAAAGAAAAGTTGTAACTCAGAGACAGGCCAATGAAAACCATCCTCATTCATCAACTTTGGTTGCTATGGAAACTCTTGGTGACACTCTGTACAGAATTCTGGAATCAAGGTCATCTAGACTATCCCTGGGGTTGGTTCTGCTTAGAATATTTTAAGAGTGATTAGTCAAGCTAAAACTACCCTCCAGCTAGGGGTAGCAGTTGAGGTTAGGATTATTGATAGTATGGTTTATAAACACTTAACCCTTTATAACATAATGACAAGAGTTAAATAATTCATTTTGCTCACTGATTTTTTGAAAAATGGAGAAAGGATGATGCCACTAATCCAAAAATTAGGGAAAAAGTAGAAAACTAGAAACATAAATAGCTATGAATTATGAAATGACCCATGCACAATAATGCTACTTAATAGATATTTTAAAATGGTAGTTGCTATCATTTAGAGAGGACACAGAATACTGGTTTAAAGTGTGACCCCTGGCAGAGGCTCATGCCAGATTCAGGTCCTAATGTGGCTCTCTGGGAACTGAGGATTAAGGGAGGAAAGATGAACTCACTAACCTTCCATCTCAACTGAATATTGGGGATATGCCCTCCTTAGTTTCAAGTTTTGCTTATTTGTTGGCTTTACTTTTATAGTATTGTCTTCCCCAAGATGGAAAGAGCTTAGTAATTGTCTATCAGCTTAATTCAGATCCACCCAGGGTGGACCTGGAGACAAATATTCACCTGCAAGTAGTTTGTCTGGAAAATAAAGGGAGGAGCATCAGAGGCCTGGAAGCCAGTCAGGGAAGAGAGAGCATCACATAATGTGTTATCCACTAAAGGAGGTCGGGAGAGGGGAATTAGGAACTAAATTCCACTGGAAGAATTTATGGGGGCCAGTGTAGAACACAACCCAGTGGGGTGAGTAGGTTCATCAGTGCTGGGCTGAGGGATGCTTGCAAGGAGCAGTAAGTCTCTGGTACTTTCATCCTTCTATGTGATGGGCAAAGAGGCCTCCTGTGGGGAGAGAATGTCTTCAGATGAAGAAAAGAAAGAGGGATATAGGGGAAATACATTTTTTTAAATATTTACTTATTTAAATATTTTGTTTGGCTGCACCGCATCTCAGTTGTGGCACATGGGATCTAGTTCCCTGACCAGGGATCAAACTCAGCCCTTCACCCTGGGAGCTTGGAGTCTTAGCCACTGGACTAACAGGGAAGTTCCTTGCAGGGAGAATTCTAATGTGTGGAAGTGTTAAAGTTAAGGACATATGGGTGGGTATCACTAGCATCTGCTGTACTTTCCCTAGCTCAAAGCAGACAGTATTGTCTCCATAAATATCTGTCAAATGAATGACCTATAGGATGAATGCACCCTCTAGCACTGTGTGGTTCCTTCTCTGGTTGCACATTCGAATCAGATGGGAAGCTTTTAAATACCGTTACATCCAAGCCCTAATGCAGACCAATTAAATCAAAGTCAGAATGTTTAATAGCCAGGACAGAGAACCACTGCTCTTGCTCAACTAATGTATGAATTATTTCTACCAAATTCCTGACAGATGGCCATATAACCTCTTTTTGAAATCCTTCTTGGGAGGGACTTTGCTATTCTCAAAAACAAAGCATTCCCTTTCTCGACAGCACTAATTATTCCAATGTCTTGTCCTTATATTGAGCCAAAATTTGCCTCTGTACCTTCCATCAGTCATCCACCCTCTGCACTTCTAGAATAAAGCAAAATGAGTCTATTCCATTTTCTACATGACTGCCCGTTAGATATTCAAAGGCAGTCATAATGCCCTAACTTGACCTTCATTTTTCACACTCCAAACACACTTAGCTCTTTCAACAACTGCTATTCAACCTGCTCTAATCATATTTGAGTATGCCAATTCACTTTTATCCTGCAGAATTTTCAGTTGAACCCAAGGTCCATGTTTGCATGTGGAAATATAAAGAGGACCATGTGTTAAATGAAGTGTGTGTATGTGTATGTGTGTGCGTAAAAGTTATCAGTGATGGGTTCACTTAAAGTATATTCACTTGAATTGTCTTATTAAAGAAAAACAGGGCCTCCACTTTTTCTTTCCCATCCCCCAGAATTTGCCTCTTCTAACCATGTTTATTTTTCTCTTTTGGCTAATTTGTTTGAACACCTTAGTTCTTACATTGCTTTTAGGGCAATGCAGAAATCTTTTTAGTATGCATAACATGAATGTTTAGATTGAGGTTTGTCACCTGTCCTTTCGATAAGTACTGAGCCACAGAATTCATGAACTCAAAAACAAAATAAAATCAATATGTTTGCTTTTGAGAGAAAAAGATTTAGTTGCTGTGGTACTCCAGGGAAAGCAATTCTGAGCTCAGTGACCAGATCTGCTACAAATGTAGAGGGCAAGCAGGTGGATCTCTTCTGGACAAATTTGATGGAATAAGATGCAGTGAGTCTTTCCTGTTCTACAGACAGTCAGCATGCCTGGCTGTCTCTGCTCCAACACAAAATAGAACTCCAGTGGGCTTTGCAGAGTGCCTCTAAAAGAAAGTTTGGGGTAAAAGCGATTTTGTGCCAGTGAATGTAACATGATCTCCAAAAACACATATAGGCCAGTGAATGTAGCATGATCTCAGAAAACACAAATAGAATTGGCTGATGGCTGCAATCAGTAATCTTGATCTGGAAATAGGATTAAGGCTTTGACTCTCACAGTCAAGTCTGAAACAACTGTTAGGAGAGAGTTTGATATACTGCCAGGGCCAAGGATGAGGCAGTGGAAGATACAGTCAAGATGACTTAAGAACAAGAGGAAAAACTTGTATCAGAGAGACAGCACTGTACCCACAGGTACACCACTGATCATCATAATGATTCTAGTGATCTTTGATTCCCAAGCCTTGTTTGATGCTGCTGTGAAATGAAAGAAGATTATCAGCCAAACAACTATAGTAATGATAGGAACTAATGTCTGTGCCAGTCCCAGAGTGAGAATCCAGTGAATGTGAACATTTTGTCTAATTGTTAAGGGTTAATAGACCTAGAACGTCTGGGTTAAACCCAAGATCCATCATGCACCTAGTCATGTGATCCAGGAAAGTCTTTTATTATCTCTGTGCCTTAGCTACAAATGGGATTTTAAGAAGACATACTTTGTGGGGTTATAGTGAAGACTGACCCATCTGATACATATGTAAAGCTCGGAGAAGGCAATGGCACCCCACTCGAAGACTTTTGCCTGGAAAATCCCATGGATGGAGGAGCCTGGAAGACTGCAGTCCATGGGGTCGCTGAGGGTCAGACACGACTGAGCAACTTCACTTTCACTTTTCACTTTCATGCATTGTAGAAGGAAATGGCAACCCACTCCAGTGTTGTTGCCTGGAGAATCCCAGGGACAGGGGAGCCTGGTGGGCTGCCGTCTATTGGGTTGCACAGAGTTGGACACGACTGAAGCGACTTAACAGCAAAGCTCATGGAGTAGAGCCTGGCACATGATAAGCATGCAAAAGTGTTAACTTGTATTTAAGGGTCTGTCCTTAATTGTTTCCCATTAGTTCCAAAACCTTCAGGGTTCAGGTTTTTCAAGTGTAAAACAGAGGAAGGTTTTTAGAGTCCTCGAAGATGCTGGCTGTATTTCAGTGCTTCTCTGTGCATTGCTGCATTTAACAAATTGCTCTGGGAATCTGGTTGTGGTCTGTCTCCCAAAGCTGCGTTCTTTCTAAGAGAAGAATTTGGGTCTTAACTTCCCAGGGTCTGGCTCTTAGAGTGCATGGAGGAAATGTGTTTTGAATGAATGAATGAAGTGCTGTGTATAAAAATTCATTAACACCTGTCCCTGTGCCTTTGGGGCTTGGCTTCTCTGCTTCTCTGTGGAGAGGCAGCTGTGCCAGGTTCTCAGAGTCGGGAGAGCAAGAGGCAAATTTCAGCTCCTCTGTTTTCTCATTTTCCTGACTTATTTTTCCTTCCAAGTTATTCCATCTTTATGATTCCTTTATTGCTGTTTCCCCACTTACCTCTTTTTAAATCTTGTTAAATTGCAGGTATAATTCTAATCTATTATACAATTTCTTTCAGAAGAAAGAAGGGTATAAATACCAAAAGATAGATAATACCATTTTTATGATTTGGAATAAGTAATGTAACTTCTCTGAGTCTATTCCTTTGCTACATGGGAACTTCCCTGATTTCTCAGCTGGTAAAGAATCCACCTGCAATGCAGGAGACCCCAGTTCGATTCCTGGGTGGGGAAGATCCCCTGGAGAAGGGGTAGGCTACCCACTCCAGTATTCTTGGGCATCCCTTGTGGCTCAACTGGTAAAGAATCTGCCTGCAATGTGGGAGACCTGAGTTCAATCCCTCAGTTGGGAAGATCCCCTGGAGAAGAGAAAGGCTACCCACTCCAGGATTCTGGCCTGAAGAATTCCATGGACTGTATAGTCTATGGGGTAACAAAGAGTCAGACATGACTGACTGACTTTCATTTTCAAATGGGATCTATAGGGGGGTACAATTAGTAATCTCTCCAAAAATCTTTTTCTATCCCTTTTTCCTTCCAGCTTGAACTCGAATTTTTTTCAAGCATTCACTCTCTTCCACCCATCTGTGTGCAAATGGGGAGACAGATCCCACCCTGCAGCCTCAAATTCTGAGTCAACATGGAGGTCTGTCACCTCTACCATGAACAGCCTCTGGCATGTGATGAAATTCTAACAAAGTGAAGAAATTCTTTTCCCTAAAAGGCTATGGTTCTTGGCAAGAAATAGCATATTTTCTTCCTTTGTATACTGCCATAACTATGTTCATTCCGTCAACTATGAAAATGAAAATAACATGCTGAAGATGGTCAAAGGAAAATACAGAAAAAAAACACAGGATCTTGGTAACATTGTTGAGCCACTGAATTCATTCTGGACTCACTGAGTGTTAGATGGCAAATTTCCCTGTTGGTTGAAACCAATCAGTTTGGCTTTTTCTATTACAACACAAAGCACCTTATTTAGAGCATTATTCATGCCATAAAGTGATTGAAGGACTTGATGAAGTAACAGACAATGCCTAGTATTTACATATTGATACCAGACATGTTAACATTTTCAACAAATGTTGATGCCTCTGTGATAGCTATTTTCTTTTCCCTGCTGTGAGATGATATTTCACTTATATCTGGCACACTTCATAATTATAGTCCCATTCTGGACATAAGTTGCTGATTTTTAGCTGTTAGATGGCCAAATATAACTCATCACAGCATTCCACCAGGGTAGGCATTTGGTGTTTCTTTCTGTGGGTATCCAAAGACTTGACAGATATTTCTTCTGAAGGATAAACACATTTGGAGAAGGACAAGAGATTCTGCTCCTTTTCTAGAGCTTCCCAAATACTAGACTATATTTCTCTTCTTCACAGATACTGTTTATCCTCACAAGTTGCATATGAAGTAGATATCAGAATTCCTATCTAAAGATGCTGAGATTATGAGCAGTTAAGAGATTGTCTCAAGATCACACACAAGAGAAATGGCAGAGCTTTCAGTCACATCTACTGATTCCCCCAAACATTCTCTTTTCACCATATTAGACTTTCCTAAGCTAATAAAGAAGAAGATTGATATTCCCACCATGGGAATAAAAAAACCACAAAGCTATAGTGGGAAGGAGCAGGTCAACACTGGGTCATCAAATGAACCATCTGGGTCCCTCTCTTCCCCCCAAAACAAATTCCTGCATGGTGGATGCCATGTAATTTATTCCTCATCTCCCAGTGTTTGCTGTCTTGCCAAGGGCTTTTTTTTTTTTTTTTCAGATTGAAAGCAATTGACCATGGTACATAAGCAACAAACTATAAAAACTGAGTATACAGGTGCACAGAGTAGTGGCATAATCAAATACAACTTACAACAGAGTTAATTTGACACACACCTAATGATATACATAATGAAATTTTGAGGCATCGTAATTAGGTATAAATGGTAAGCTGTTGACATAAATCACTGCAATTAGTATTGCTTCTGCACAGGTAGGCCCTGTGTTAAATTTTGCATTTCTCACTTGGTTGGTTCTTTGGGATTTATAAATTATCATCATTGTTGGACAGATTTTATAACTTTTTTTTTTGTGGCCAAAAGGTTTTGTTTATTTATTTGACTTCATTTGTTTGCTTATACCATACCCTGCCAATTTCATAAAGGCTTTACAGATCCTCTGCAATAACCACAGACAATGCAGTGGAAAAATATACGTATATAAAACACAGCACAACAGCAAAATCAACAAGAAAAAGAGGTTTAGACCACAAAAAAATCTAAAAGTTGACACTGTTTCTTGGATCTAGGATGAGATGATAAAAACTTTCCTGAACTGTCTAATACATCAATTTATTTCTAATTATCTTAATAACAATCCTGCAAAGCAGACATCCTAATTCTCATTTTACAAACAGGTCAGAGAAAGAAAAATGTGTTTACTATTCATTCAGCTAGTTAATTAATAATGCTGAGATTAAAATGCAGTCCATAAAACTTCATAGTCTACTCTGGTGAGTAGGAAAGGACTTTAGGTAAGATTAAGTTGAGGGTGATGATGGATCTGAAATTTGGACAAAATAAAAAAAGTTGAATCCAAGCATCTAGAACAGAGAGGACAGAAGTTAGAAGTGGGCAGCTCAGCGTGGTCCATGTAAACACTGGCGCTAACAGGAACTGCAGGAAGAATACTCTGAGGACCATTAGAGCTTAGCAAGCTCTCAGCATTTATTTAATGATGTATTAACAGAAGTGCATACTGCTTGCTCTGTCATGTCTGACTCTTTTCGACCCCAGACTGTAGCCCACCAGGCTCTGTCCATGGAATTCTTGAAGGAAGAACACTGGAGTGGGTTGTCATTTTTCCTCCTCCAGGGGACCTTCCTGAACCAGGAATCAAACCTACATCTCTTGCTTCTTCTGCATTGGCAGGCTGGTTCTTTACCACTAGTGCCATCTGGGAAGCAGTCCATTAACAGGAGTTCATTTCAGTTCAGTTCAGTCGCTCAGTCGTGTCCAACTCTTTGCGACCCCATGAATCGCAGCACACCACACCTCCCTGAGTAGATGTCAATAAATCTTTAAAAGTATTAAGTATATGAGTGTCAATACACTGGCATCTTTATATGTTCATTTTCAGTTAGTCAGTTCAGTCGATCAGTCACGTCCAACTCTTTGCGACCCCATGAATTGCAGCACACCAGGCCTCTCTGTCCATCACCAATTCCCGGAGTTCACCCAAACTCATGTCCATTGAGTCGGTGATGCCATCCAGCCATCTCATCCTCTGTTGTCCCCTTCTCCTCCTGTCCCCAATCCCTCCCAGCATCAGAGTCTTTTCCAATGAGTCAACTCTTCACGTGACGTGGCCAGAGTACTGGAGTTTCATCTTTAGCACCATTCCTTCCAAAAAACACCCAGGACTGATCTCCTTTAGAATGGACTGGTTGGATCTCCTTGCAGTCCAAGGGACTCTCAAGAGTCTTCTCCAACATCACAGGTCAAAAGCATCAATTCTTCGGCACTCAGCTTTCTTCACAATCCAACTCTCACATCCATACATGACCACAGGAAAAACCATAGCCTTGACTAGACAGGCCTTTGTTGGCAAAGTAATGTCTCTGCTTTTTATGCTATCTAGGTTGGTCAAAACTTTCCTTCCAAGGAGTAAGCGTCTTTTAATTTCATGGCTACAATCACCATCTACAGTGATTTTGGAGCCCCACAAAATAAAGGCTGACACTGTTTCCCCATCTATTTCCCATGAAGTGATGGGACCAGATGCCATGATCTTAGTTTTCTGAATGTTGAGCATTAAGGCAACTTTTTCACTCTCCTCTTTCACTTTCATCAAGAGGCTTTTTAGTTCCTCTTCACTTTCTGACATAAGGGTGGTGTTATCTGCATATCTGAGATTATTGATATTTCTCCTAGCAATCTTGATTCCAGCTTGTGCTTCTTCCAGCCCAGCGTTTCTCATGATGTACTCTGCATATAAGTTAAATAAGCAGGGTGACAATATACAGCCTTGACGTACTCCTTTTCCTATTTGGAACGAGTCTGTTGTTCCATGTCCATTTCTAACTGTTGCTCTCTGACCTGCATATTGGTTTCTCAAGAGGTGGGTCAGGTGATCTGGTATTCCCATCTCTTTCAGAATTTTCCACAGTTTATTGTGATCCACACAGTCAAAGGTTCTGGCATAGTTAATAAAGCAGAAATAGATGTTTTTCTGGAACTCTCTTGGTTTTTCAATGATCCAGCGGATGTTGGCAATTTGATCTCTGGTTCCCCTGCCTTTTCTAAAATACTTTGAACATCTGGTAGTTCACAGTTCATGTATTGCTGAAGCCTGGCTTGGAGAATTTTGAGCATTACTTTGCTAGCCTGTGAGATGAGTGCAATTGTGTGGTAGTTTGAGCATTCTTTGACATTGCCTTTCTTTGGGATTGGAATGAAAACTGACCTTTTTTTGGACCATTTCGGACTTAGAAGAGACTTCCATAATTCAAAGAAAGCAAAAATCTTGAAAGAAGACTTCTGTGCTCATTGAAGATGCAGGGAGAAACACAAACCAATGTCAACTGCCCTTGGTCACAAAGAGTTAATAATGTCATGGCTTATGACACCCTCAAATTAAAATATGAAAAACACTGAACAGATATTGATAATTAGGTTTTGGAAATGCTTTCAAAAACCATCTACAGTTTCAACAGATGATGGAGGGTGATTCGAAAATGCCTCATGGTGAATTGATATTTAAAACATATCCTTAATTTTGTCTTAAGATTTAGAGAGCTAGGAGCACCAAGTAAATAAAGAGAAATTATACTCCCCAAAATAGCAGATGCTTCCAGAATATGTGGACAAGTGAGAATTGCCAAGTTCACCTCTCTGGAGTCAGACTATAGTCCTGTGACATTGACTCAAATGACCTTGGGCAAGTTTTTTACTCCTCTCTCTACACATATTTTACTCTGTTAAAAAACCACAAGGTAAATCTTAAATCATGCAATGCACTTAATGTTCACAGCACTGAGCTTGACACATAATAAGTGTTCAGTAAATGGTGGGTATTTTTATTCAAATTATTGAATGAAGTGAAGGATGTGGTAGTAGGAGACTGGAGTTGGAACATATAAATACATTACCAAAAGAGTACTTTTTGTCAATTAAGTTTTAGTTTTTCTAACTTCCTCTCCTCACAAAAGAATTATTTTCAAACAACAACAAAAAAAATGCCTGAGCCCACATGAAGAGTAGCTACCCACTGTTGTTCAGTTGCTAAGTCATGTTCAACTCTGCAACCCCATGGACTGCAGCACACCAGACTTCCCTGTCCTTCACTATCTCTCAGAGTTTGCTCAGACTCATGTCCATTGAGTTGGTGATACGATCCAACCATCTCATCCTTTGTTACCTCTTTCTCCTCCTGCCTTCAATCTTTCCCAGCATCAGGGTCTTTTCCAATGAGTTGGCTCTTCACATGAGGTAACCAAAGTATTGGAGCTTCAGCATCAGCCCTTCCAATGAATATTCAAGGTTGATTTCCTTTAGGATTGATTGGCTTGATCTCCTTGCTGTCCAAAGGACTCTCAAGAGTCTTCTCCAGCACCACAGTTCAAAAGCATCAATTCTTTAGTGTTCAGCCTTCTTTATGGTCCAGCTCTCACATCCATAAATGACTACTGGAAAAACCATAACTTTGACTAGATGGACCCTTGTCAGCAAAGTAACGTCTCTGCTTCTTAATACACTGGCTAGGTTTGTCATAGCTTTCCTTCTGAAGAGCAAGTGTTTTTTTTGTTTTGTTTTGTTTTAATTTCATGGCTGCAGTCACCATCAACAGTGATTTTGGAGCCCAAGAAAATAAAATCTGTGTCTGTTTCCACTTTTTCACCTTCTATTTGCCATGAAGTGATGGGACCGGATGCTGTGATCTAGTAGGAACCATGTCTGAACATCCCCTGACCCTTATGTTTGCTGTTTCAACACCACCACACTGCCCTTAGCAGGTTGCAAGGAGCACAGTGATCTGCTCCCTCCCAGCCTATGAAACGTTACCACGGATGCAGTTACTTTGTTTATACCAAGTTATCATCCTATGAAACACTTGGAAGAAAACCGTATCTATCTACCTACTAAGAATTTTCACTGACTGCAACTGTAAAGATGAGATTAGCCTTCCTTAAGAAGGCAGGCATAGGGGGCTCTAAATCTGATTTCCATAAAGATTCTCCAAGGAGGCAAGACAGAAATGCTAGCTATCAGGGGCCATCACCCTACTTAAACAAGCAAGCACTGTTCTCCTCCTTCTATTAAAAGTCAATAAAAGTGACACTGACTTTGCTTGACACTCCCATTTTGAAAGCAGTGTTGTTTCTTCCCTTACATCAACTCTATAGAAAAGCTAGTATCTCCTGGTAAACAGCCTTCAAGATTACACACTCTGCTCTTTCTCCCTGTGATATCTCCTCTTTGTCTTTAATTTTTTCCAACTGAAGGAAAGGAGGGAAAATAAGTTTATTCTTCTTCCATGAAGAATAAATCTCTTTTTTTTATACTTCAAATTATTGCCTCTGCACACATTCTTAAAAGAATTAAAATCCCTCCTGACAACAGTCACAGCTTAATCATTTTTATTCTCTTATCCAAGGTCTATGACTCTGTTCTTCTCTTCACTTACTTAACTGGAATCTAGCCAAACATTCCTTTTCTTGTGTCTGTGTTTATCCGTAGTATTTGTTTTCAGTGGATTTCAGAACATGAGTGTTCTCATGTGTGGGCTTTGAAAACATTAAGATCCACGCCAAATGTTAGAAAGAGTACCTGCATTCTTGAAGTTATTCAGCCATTCACAAAAAGAGATTTACTCAATTAAGATGTATTCAGACACTGTTGTAGGTACTCAGACACAGCTGTGAATGTGGCAAGAACCCTGCCCTCAGGAAATTTACATTCCAGTGAGAGATACAGGCAACAAGCAAATGCAGATATAATAATATTTTATTACAGGATTCTTGTCCTCCTTAATCAATAGAAATTGATCAAAGACGATACAAGAGATTCAGGCAAGGCTTTATTGGAGCCCCTGCTACAGGGAATAAGTGACATGTTCCGTTGCTTACTCGATCACCACTGAGGGGAGGCCAGGTGATTCCTTACATGGGGTAAGGGTAGGAGTGAGTCCAAAGATCAGGCGGGAAGATGACTTACATGGTTTGTCCACCCCTTTGCTGGTATTGAGTGCTGATGACATGCACTGTATTCTGATTTTGCTCCCAGCTCTTCAGAAGCAGCAGTTGGGTGTTTGCTTTTTTTGTATCTTGTTGTCCGTAATTTGCCCCAACTGCATATGCACACTTATGCATGGTGTGTTTTGTCTTTTATAGTTTCTTTGTATTTTGTTGCTCAAGGAGACATTTGTCCAGGTGCAAGCACTGCAGCAAAAAGTCCCAGGTCCCAGTTTCTCTAAATAATATAGTAAAATTATAGCTACCTCTAAGTAATAAAAAAAGGAGGAGGGGGGAGAAAAAGAGAAATAAACTCTAGTTAGTTCAGGTACTTTATTTTAGGTTATCTTTAAAGGTTTCTTTGACAAAGTAATATTTGAACAAGTGTCTAAATAAAGTGATGGAGCAAGATATGGAGGAAGAAATTTCTTAGCAGAAGGAGCAGTCTATCAGACTAAGACAAGTTTGGTTAATTGAATGATCTGTAAAAATGCCAAGGTGATTGGAAGGGCAGAAGGGACAGGTAGAGAAGGAAAAGAGGGGTGGGCAAGGACAGATGATGTAGTGCTCTATAAATCACATAGATGGATTTGGATTTTATTCCAAGTGTGATGAAAAGCTATGGGCAGCTTTTGAGCAGAGGTTTACATGTTGCAGTTTAAATATTCTTAAACTCACCTGGGTGACACTAGGAAAAGGAGATCTTAGTTGGGGAAAGAGATGTTGCAGGATTTCTCCTAAGCTACTTGCTGAGTGGATGGAAAGGTGGGATAGTGAGCTTTTGCGGGGAGAAGCTTGACTGTAGATACAGTTGCTGTTACCCAATGCAAGTTCTTGAGCTCCACACACAGTGAGGCCAAATAAACTAAAGCAGCAAACATTGGAGTTTGGAGCACAGAAAGGTTTACTGCAAGGCCATGCAAGGAGAATGGGTGGCTCATTTTCTAAAAAGCCCGAACTTCTCCAAGTGCAAAGCACTTTTAAAGGCAAAGTGAGGGAAGGTTATGGTTGGTTGTTGCAAACTTCTTGGTGTAGAAATCCTCTGTTCTTGCAGCCATCCACATAGGCCAGGTCATGATGTTCCTGTAAACCTCCAACAAGACAAATGTTATTATCTGTTTTGCAACTTTTTATCTCTATATAAATGGAAACTTGTTATACTCTTCCCTTGTGGCTCAGTGGGTAAAAAATCCACTTGGCTCAGCTAGTAAAGAATCCGCCTGCAATGCAGGAGACCTGGGTTCTATCCCTGGGTTGGGAAGATCCCCTGGAGAAAGAACAGCTACCTGCTCCAGGATACTGGCCTGGAGAATTCCATGGACTATATAGTCCGTGAGGTCACAAACAGCTGGACATGACTGAGGGACTTTCACTTTCACTATACTCTTAAAGGTCAGAGTCTTGAGAATGGACTATCCTGTATATTTCAGGCTATAGGCAACATTCTTAACTGAAAGCAAAAGCAATAGATTACAAAGTGAAGATCAGTCAGTCATGTCTGACTCTTTGTGACACCATGGACTGTACAGTCTATGGAATTCTCCAGGCCAGAATACTGGAATAGGTAGCCTTTTCCTTCTCCAGGGGGTCTTCCCAACCAAGGGATTGAACCCAGGCCTCCCACATAGAAGGAGAATTCTTCCCAACCAAAGGATCAAACCCAGGCCTCCCACATTGAAGGAGAATTCTTTACCAGCTGAGCTGCAAGGGGAACCCAAGAATACCAGAGTGTGTAGCCTATCCCTTCCCCAGAGGATCTTCCCAACCCAGGAATCGAACTGGGGTCTCCTGCATTGCAGGCAGATTTATCAGGGAAGCCCCAGTAGAACACAATGATTAAAGCAAAAGAAACAGATAAAACATGGAGTCAGATTTCTTCTTCTTTGTTACTTTGCATGTCCTCTGTTACACTGCATGTCTCTTCTGTTACATTGCATGTCCTACATGATGCATAAGCCATCATGAGACATACAAAGTGTCTAGCAGAACAACTATTGCAATTAATATAAAATCATATTTTTTCAGTCAATGCTGCTGCTAAGTCACTTCAGTCGTGTCCAACTTTGTGCGACCCCATAGACGGCAGCCCACCAGGCTCCCCCGTCCCTGGGATTCTCCAGGCAAGAACACTGGAGTGGGTTGCCACTTCCTTCTCCAATGCATGAAAGTGAAAAGTGAAAATGAAGTCGCTCAGTCATGTCCAACCCTCAGCGACCCCATGGACTGCAGCCTTCCAGGCTCCTCCGTCCACGGGATTTTCCAGGCAACAATACTGGAGTGGGGTGCCATTGCCTTCTCCAATAGACCAGGATTAATCTCAGTTTAACTAGTCACTTATGGTGTATGATTTTGTGCATCAGGTAAGACCTCTGTGGTCTTATTCCTCCTCTGAAGAATGTGGATAAGGATAAACACCTCACATGATCATTTGGAGAATTAAAGCTGTGTGTGGAAGCACCTTAGATGCAGTTTAGAGTTAATAGCTGCAAGATTATGGACAAGTTGCCTTAATCTCTCTTTGGCACAGTTTCTTCCTTAAAATGGAAATGCCTGAAATGTTTGTGATGATCATATAAGAAAATAGTTCTGCAGTTTTTACCTGAGTATCTGACATATGATTCATATTTCAAAATGCAAGGTAATACTATATGGAAAAATAATTTTTAAAAGTGTAGATATATTTTTATGCATGGCTGACTCACTTTGCTATACACCTGAAACTAACACCTCATTGTAAACCAAGTATACTCTCATAATAGTTTTTAAATGCAAGTTAATGAAATAATTATCAGCTATCCACTTTTCTCTCAGCACCCCTGCCTCATTCATATGAAATACATTTTCATTTAATAATCTAATTTATGAATGGCTGTAGGTGCCCAACCTAATTAATGGCTGCAATCCTCTTTCTCTGCCTTTGCATCACTAAAATCTTAAGGAATGACAGAAAGTAGGGTCAGGGACATTAGAAAAAATGTGAAATCTTCTGCTTCTGTCACTTCCTACTAACCACGGGAAATTCCCGTTCCATCTCGTACCATCATACCCATTAGTGTCTTCTGTTAATTCATTCCATACATGTTCAATGATCTATTCTGTTCCTGGCCACCAGAAACTGAAAACGATACCCGTCCTAAAAAAATAATAATAATAATAAAAAGCAAGAAAATGTGATATCTACCCTGGAAATACACACAGTTCAGAGCAGAAGTCTCAAACTAATGGCCCATGGGTGGTCCAATGTATAAAAAAATATATATTATTAATTCCTATATTTAAAATCTAGGATCTTTTTACATTAAAAGCCTCAGATTATTAATTTTTCTTTATAAAATATGAGTATTTTAGAACAGTTTTATTTAGCAGTATAGCAGCTGGTTCTCTCTGCATGAGACATGTCCCCTTCATTTAGACATAACCCCCGAAACTGCAGGTTGCTTTCACAACCAGCCCACTCATTCATCCATATCACCCAATGTTTGTGCAGAGGATGATTAGTGTGACTCTGAGTCCAAAAAGAATATAGTGTAGACTAGGAGACTCTCCAAATATTCAGATCACAGAATTCATTTTTCTGATTGAAACATGATTGTTAATATTCCAAACAAAAGTCTCCAAAGAGTCAGTCATTTGGACTGTGACTAGCCTGCTTGGCTTCATCATCTATCACTCCTATGGCTTAATGTCTGAGAGTTTGTAAACAGGACAGGAATTGAATTACATGGCCTGTTGCTTTGTTTAAAACCAATGTACCATAATCCTGATGAAAGCAACATGTGGAATATTTTATAAAAATAATTACATGCAGTTCTCATTAGAGTCAGTAAGAGCCTAAATCACAGTTAACAATCAAAAGTTTGGAATTAGTTGCATTCAGTTGCTTTGGGATTTCAGTATAAGAGGCTAAGGAGGAGGAGATGGACATTGCTATCTTCCAGATCTGATCAGGTCTCAAAGAAACAGGTCATCTTAGACCAGAGATCTTGAAGCCTCATTTGGCTTCCTTAGCTAGCATTTGGCTGGTTGTTGCCAGTTTCCCCTCTTGCCTTGCTCTCATATTGGCATCTACTTTTACTTATTCTTAATGATGATAGCAGCTCTACTGTTGCGTCAGTGTGTACACCCTCAGTTGCTCAGTCATGGCTGAGTCTTTGTGACCCTATGGAATGTAGCCCTCCAAGCTCCTCTGTCCATAGGATTCTCCAGTCAAGAATAATAGAGTGGGTTGCAATGCCCTCCTCCAGGGGATCTTCCCAACCCAGGGATCAAATTCACATCTTCTGTGTCTCCTGCAATGGCAGACAGATTCTTTACCACTGTGCCACCTGGGAAGCCAATTAGCAGAAGCCACTGAACAAGAGAAATCAACCGTTTCTAGTCCTTGACGTTCCTTTTCATGCAGTGTTGGCCAGCAAGAGGAATATATGGGACAAGGGAATTTACAATTAGAATATTTGCATGGACAAAGCCCATTTCATTGTGAAAGATGACCCAAGGAGCTCACAAGCTGGAGACTCAGCTCTCCCTCTTTTAACAAAGTTTCCTCAATTTCCTCCCCAAACCTTCCTTCAGGATGGAATGGTCAGGTCAAGCACTAGTTGGTTCCTATTTTGTGTTCCTTTATTTGCTTTTCACATCACAGGGTCCTTTGCATACGGAGGAAGTCTAGAACCAAGGAAGCATGGACATAGCCCCTGGGAAATTCAATTCTATGCCCTACACAGTGGACTATCAATGTACATTTTAACTCAATGTCTCCTGTACTTATGAAAATAAAAAACTCTTCACTCTTCTTAATATATTATGTTTTTGTCCCATCTTCTCCCCTAAATTCTCCAAATTAACATTTTCTATTTTGTAAACTATGCCTCTTAGAGCTCTCTGTCTCTCAAAATAAAAGATTTCTGATCAATGCTCAGGAATAACCTCTTCATTTCTCTTCCCACTCAAGAAACTTCACTGAAAAATGAAGTTTCACAGTTTATGGAAACCACACAAAATCCAGAGGGAGAAGAAAAAAGAGATTGCTTCTACTCCTGCCAAGCATTTGAGAGGTGGTCCTTGTTTAAGATATTTCACATGTGACTGCAAAGTTAAGATCATAAAAGATTGAAAAAGCTTCTTATACTCCAGAGTCCAGTTTTACTTGTAAATTCCAGCTCTCCTTATCATTTGGAGTTGTCAAGTTAAAAACAAAATAATTTTTAAAGGTTCTCATTTTTCTCAATGCTGTACAAAAATTCCTGAGAGGGAAAAAGAAACAAATATGAAGCTTTTCTCATTTAAAAAAAATACTATAAACACAAGGTACAAGTTTTATGTGAAGAAGTAATTTCATTACAACATAGTTTGCCTAGGATTCTGAAAACAATCATGGGAATTGAAGGTTAGATTGCTTCTCTTCACCTCTCCTTAGGCATGTGGCAGAGGGCTTGTCTAGACAGGAACCTCAGGGACAGCCAAGTTGCTTCCAGAAGGGTCAGAGTTACTCTTCAATGTAACAGGGCCACTCCTTGCATAATTTCAAGAGTCCAGAGACATCAGGTACACCAGGAACTACCTTCCTCTCGATGTGTTGGTTGTTGACACCTGAGACTTGTTGAAGAATGAACAGGCAGATCCCAAGTGATGCAAGGCCAAAGCAGACAGTCAAAGCACATTTATGGCAAAAATGAAGGAAGGAAAGAAGAAGAAAGAAGGGAAGAGGGAGGAAATCAAGGGGGAATAGAGGAAAGAGAGCCAGGACAGAGGAGATTAAACACATTCTAATGTTCCTCAGCCTTTTCTGGATGTACAACACAGATGAGTTAGTTCTCTGCTGTAAAAGAGGCAGAGAACAGCACTATCTTCATAAACTGCTGTGAAGATTAAACAAGGCCCTGCTCTGTGGAGTGTTTCTCTGTGTTAGCCCAGGATTATTGGTTTCTTCCTCCTCTCCCAAAAGAAGTTTTCTCAGTAGAACTTATTAATCATATCAGGGAGTAGTGAACCAGATGCTACGATTATAGTTCACAATGTAGTATAGATGGTACTCTTTCTTCCTTTCCAAAAGTTTATATAAAAAATGAACAGACAAAGGAAAGGGCATGTTTATATTAGAAAACTCAGGTTCAGCTGCTTGCTGCTAAAAAGACAATAGTGGAGAGGCAAGTGTCAATAGAAGGAAATGATGCTTTAATCAGAAATGCCAATCTTGAGGGAAGGGGATTTGTGTCCTGAGACCAGCTGCCAACATTCTGCTTAGCCATGATCATTATTAAAGGGGAAAAAAGAGAGGGAGAATCTCAGTGAATCATCAAAGAAGGTGGTTGAGGTTCTGCATCCTTTTCTGTTGAATGCAGACTGGCTGACTCTCTCTTCAAATGTTCTTGTCCCTATGATATGCCTGCAGGATTACTTAGGGGACTGGTGGTGGGTAGAGAGCTAGCCATTCTTTAACTACTTCATTCTTCATTCTTACTTCTCTTTATCCAGGAAAAAAATCAACAGGTTAGACATGGCATGGGGTACATTCAGAAGGATATAAGTCAGGAGTTAGATTAAATTGCTTGGTGATCTTGTTCCTATAATTAGGTCCTTGAAGGTTAGAGGGGAACAGAATTGGATAAACAGGAAAGGGACAAAAGAGTTGATTTCACACAGGCTTTGGGCTCTTAGGGAGGAGAGGAAAGTGAAAGTGAAAGTTGCTCAGTCGTGTCCAACTCTTTGCGACCCCATAGACTATACAGTCCATGGAATTTTCCAGGCCAAAATACTGGAGTGGGTAGCCATTCCCTTCTCCAGGGGATCGTCCCAACCCAGGGATTGACTCAGTTCTCCTGCATTGCAGAGGAAATCTCTAGACTGTTAAAACAGAGTTCTCCAACTGCAGGGTTATTTTTTATACAGGTTTTGTTTGATTTGTTTTTGTTGTTGTTTTTCTTTTCTGGTAGAAGTCATGACAACATAAGCCTAGTTTCCTGCACTTAGTTTATTGGAAGAAATTCATTTTCCTATTAAACTTTCAGATTAATGTTGAGAGAGATCTTGAAGTAAATCTGTCCTGATGTGGTTGGAAGGAAGGGACAAGTTACACAAAATTCTCTTGATTTTCTCAAATATCTGAAGAATGTCACATCAGGGATTAGGCTCAACCTGAGTAGAAAGAGTAAGATAAGAAAGAAGCCACTCAAATTGTTTAGCATCATCAGTACTGCAGAAACATTCACATAGATCATCAGCTATCTCAAATCCTCTGTATTAAAAGTTGTTATGGTGATTTACCTGCTAAGTCCTGTCCAACTCTTGTAACCCCATGGACTATAGCCTGCCAGGCTCCTCTGTCCATGGGATTCTCCAGGCAAGAATACTGGAGTGGGTTGCCATTTCCTTCTCCAGGGGATTTTCCCAAACCAGGAATCAAACCTGGGTCTCCTGCCTTGTAGGTAGGTTCTTTACCAACTGAGCTATAAGAGAAGCCCTTAAAAGTTGGAGTGTAAGTAAATAAAAATAGCATGAGCTATTATCATTATCATTAATGAGGTTTATCCCTCACCAGAAATCAGGGAAAGCATTTATATTAATAAACTGTGAACTAGGATACAATCTACTGCTTTGAGGTTGACTCAGATTCCTCCATCAGACCTTTCCTGCCATCCACGTAGCAGACCCAACAACCACTATTCTCTTTAGAGGGGTTCAAAGGCAAGCCTCCACGTCCCCAAGTCACAAAGCCCACTTTGGAACCAACAGAGAAGCTGTTCCTACACTCAGCACTGCCTCTGGCCTTCTTTCTTTTTGGTTCTCTGTGCTATTAAATTCACTTTCATGTCTTCTTTCCCACCAGACTGTAAGCCTCCTTGAGGGCACAGGCTGGAGGTTATCAAGTACATTCTTCAGAGCCCCTTTCCTTCAGGGGCTCAAAGTGTGGGGTGAACTAAAGCAGGATCTGAGACCATCCCTTTCCTTCAGGATTGACTAGGGCAGTAGGTGTCTCTGTGGGGCTGAGTTTGGGGCAGGCACAGGGCAGGTAGAGAAGAAGGCCGTGGTGATGCAACAAGCAGGGACATGGGGGATGCACCCATACAAAGGCCAATGAACATGCTATAAGAGAAGAATCCAGTTCATCCCTCAGCAAAAGTTAATTGTGAGAATAATGGAAAACCCCAATTGGGAAGTATCTCTCATTGAAAGAAAACTTCAATATGGGCAGTTTCTACAGAGGCTCTTGAGTTATGAATGGAAACTGCAAAGATTTGACATTTGTTGTGAACTTTCAAGGAACACTGAGCAAAATACAGTGATTGATTGTTTTTGAAAAATAATAGCTTGTAATGCAATCATGCATTTCCAGCAAAATCCGCTGGCAAACTCCATCTAAGGTCAAGAAGCTTTGTTGGGATGACGGTGCTTCCACAATTTAAGTAAAATAGCCAAATATTAATTCCTAGTTTGTTTTTGATTTCGTTTTGAAGGTGAAGAGCAAAACGACAGTGTGTTTAGAGCCCTTTGTCAGGGTTAGGCTCAATATAACTCTACAGCTTATGAAAAGGAGAGTCCATGAAGGCCACAGCCCCTGCTTCCCAGTGTCAGGGTCACAAGAGCAGAGGGGTGTCCAGCACTTGCCACGTCACATGGATGTCTCGCTTTTTTGTGTGTGAGCAAAGATAATGGGCAGATATCTGGTTGAAAGCAACATCCATGTAAAATCTTTAGCCAAGACCAGAATGGCTCAACCATATATTTAAGGGAGTCAGTTATGTATTCAAACTTCAGAGAGAGAAAAGAAAGGAAGACTTAGAAAAGCAGAGTAGCAACTAAGCAGGGACACTGATGGGTGATACGAATAAACAGACAGGAGGCACACAGAGATAGTGATGAACCTTGGACAGCAAGGAGATCAAACCAGTCAATCCTAAAGGAAATCAATCCTGAATTTTCATTGGAAACGTTGATGCTGAAGCTGAAGCTCCAATACTTAGGCCACCTGATGTGAAGAGCCAACTCTTTAGAAAAGACCCTGATGTTGGGAAAGATTGAGGGCAGGAGAAGAAGGGGGTGACAGAGGATGAAATGGTTGCATGACATCTTCAACCCAATGGACATGAGTTTGAGCACACTTTGGGAGACAGTGAAGGCAGGGATACCTAGCGTGCTGCAATCCATGGGGTCCCAAAAAGTCAAACATGACTTAGCGACTGAAGAGCAATAACAAAAATCCACTATAATACTTCATCTGCCTAACTTTTTATTTATTTTTTTTCTGAAAGGGCATTGGGTTGACTTTTGTTTCAGTCACTGACATAACCTTTCCTTTTCTCTCCGTGCATTACTCTGGGAGAAATCCCAAGGATCTGACTTGGCCATTTGACATGATTGAGTACCTGAGTTAGCTTTACAGATATCTTGCCAATATTAGCATTGTGTGCAGATGCTTCTCAAATGAATGGTGCCCTGGGACCTGGGTAGAGATGTGCTGTTTAAACACACAGCAGTGTCCTCTGCCACTTTGAAAGGTGGCCACTTCTGGATGTCCTCCTCTGGGTAAACTGTGGGAGCTTTCCACAGAGTGTCTGGGACAAACTTCCAGGCTGAGGAGCTACTGGGTGAGAGCAAGTGGCCACAGAGCAGGGTCACAGTCATGGTGTTGCCATGGGCCATGGGGAGCTGTGGCCATCTCTCCACATGTGGATACCCACCCCTATGGCAAAGGGCAACTCTGATTGGTGAAAAGACTACCAGAGCAGAAAAAAGGGCAGGAAGTGCCCTCTGAGGTAATCAGGGAAAAGCACATAGGACAGAGCAGAAAGACAGTGCTATAGACCCCCTGGCTGTCCATTCCTGTCCAGTGACCTTGAGTCTATTCCCCTGACCCCCCTAAATCTGAAACCCTACAGGCCCTGGTGGCCACATTCTGACCCATTCACCATCCAAGAATCCCCTTACTTCCTTTTCCACTTCATTGGCCCCACCTTATATGTTGATTTTTCCATTTCTATGTTGCTCAGAATTATAGTAACATCCCCATACAGCTGCCACTCAGATGGCAAGACAGTTATGGCTTTTTCCAAACAGGATCAAGTTACAGCAGGAAGGTATACTGTTGCCCTCCATCAGGTAACTTCACATGTTCTGGTGATTCTCCTGCCCTCCACAAATGCCCTTTTCCCCTGCTCACTGGCTTGAAGCCACCTCTTCTCCTTGAGCAAGTCTAGATAAAGAAGAAGAAGTCTAGTTTCTGTTATTTATTGAACACATAAGTCATGGTATCTCAGTCTACCAGCTGCAGAATATCCTTGCAAAGCATAGTTTTGATTACCATGGGCCTAACATTACTTTGCCAACAAAGGTCCGCCTAGTCAAGGCTATGGTTTTTCCAGTGGTCATGTATGGATGTGAAGTTAGACTGTAAAGAAAGCTGAGTGCTGAAGAATTGATGCTTTTGAACTGTGGTGTGGGAGAAGACTCTTGAGAGTCCCTTGGACTGCAAGGAGATCCAACCAGTTCCATCCTAAAGGAAATCAGTCCTGGGTGTTCATTTGAGGGACTGATATTGAAGCTGAAACTCCAATACTTTGGCCACCTGATGCGAAGAGCTGACTCATTTGAAAAGACCCTGGATGCTGGGAAAGATTGAGAGCAGGAAGAGAAGGGGCCAACAGAGGATGAGATGGTTGGATGGCATCACCAACACAATGGACATGGGTTTGGGTAAAGTCCGGGAGCTGGTGATGGACAAGAAGGCCTGGTGTGCTGCAGTTCATGGGGTTGCAAAGAGTCAGACATGACTGAGCGACTGAACTGAACTGAACATAGCCAGATTACCACAAACCCTCAGCACTTGGCTAATTTGAGCTATTCTCTCTCTCTCTCTCTCTCTCTCTCTCTCTCTCTCTATATATATATATATATAAAAGTAAAGGCCTTGCTATGACAGCTCCCAGCTGGACACCAAGGATCATGGAAAGGCAGAGGAATGATGCCATAGGCTGTCTGGCTCTAAGCAGGCCTCACCAGAATCTTGGAGTCATCTTGCTGGCTAGAGATGTTCTCAGAGGTTGCAATGTGCACACAGTTTCTGTTTTTATCTCAGACTCTTGACCTTCTCCTGTTTCTGGTTTTGGGAATTTGCTGTGTCCCTGGAGTCAAGGCCTGTCTGCCAGAGTGAGAGACATGGTGTCCTCACGCTGCTGGGTGTTCAGCAGGATAAAGGTCAAGCTTTTCTGGGATATGTGGTAAATGCTGAACAGGGCTTTCTGAGGAAAAGGCTCCAGAAAGGTTTTCCATCAGCCACACTTGGTTGTGGTTCATACTCTTTATAGACAAAGAGCAACACAGTGCCCTGTCCCACCCATGCACAAGCCACAATCTCTGTTGGCCAACTTCTTAGCTCATTGGCCACAGCCATGTGTCCCTCTAACAGCATCTACTATTAATGACACCAGAATGTTTAATGGTTGAGTAATTAATAGTCCAGTCTTATTTCTGTTTCTCTATCATGGTTTGATTAAATATAGTTCACATTATTTTCAAGATTTTGATGCTTCTGTATCTCAAGTGCTCATATTTAATATATATATATATAATCTCCCAATTCATCTTGAATTTGTTTTTGTAAGTCTTTTTCTACTCTTAATGTTTCCACCTAGAGAATTTCCTTTAACATTTGTTGTAAGGCTAGTTTGATGGTGCTGAATTCTAGCTTTTGCTTTGTCTGTAGAGCTTTGGATTTCTCTCAGAATCTGAATGAGATCCTTGCTGGGTAGAGTAATATTGGTTGTAGGTTTTCCCCTTTCATCACTTTATTTTTTTTTTTTTTTCATTTAACTGTATTTATTGAGAACTTTTTTTCTCATTACATTTTCTATAAAATGTAAATTTAATATTTACCCAGTATAGCAAAATATGTATATATAACACATCACTGATGGCCATATAATTTGTTTGAAACTTTTCACCATGTTCTATGGACATTCTAAAACATAAATCTTTTTGTACACATCTGATCGTTTTATCAGAATAACTTAAGAAATACAAGACAAAATATTCACAACTTTAAGGCTTTTGAGTAACATACCGATTTACCCTTCAATATGATAGCATCAACTTCACTGAGCATTTGCTAGTACTGAGAATTGTGCATTTATCTTTCTCAGCTTCACAGATGGCAAAAAAAAGCACTTCATTGTTCATGTAGCATTACTTCATTTTGTATTACTGGTAAGTAATATATAGGTTAAAAATGTTTATTGGCCATTTGTCTAATACAAGCTTTTCTTTAGTGGATTGCCACATTATGTACTTTGCTTACAGTTATATCAGGTGGTTTTTATTTTTCTTACTATTGGATAGACCTCTTTCAATATAAAGATTGTTAGCCATTTGTCTGTCATACATGTTCCAAAATATTTCTGTTTGTAATTTTCTTTTTTTCATGTAATGAAATTTTTACTATACATATAAACTTATAGAAATAAAAATAATAGAAATATATCTTTTTTCTTTATAGTTTCTTATTTTGATTCTCCTATAGTTTCTTTGGTACAGTTGATTTTGCTATAGTTTGATC
>NW_011495032.1:10193170-10203636 GCF_000754665.1 Bison bison bison
CTGACTCTTTGTAACCCCATGAATCGCAGCACGCCAGGCCTCCTCCCTGTCCATCACCAACTCCCAGAGTTCACTCAGACTCACGTTCATTGAGTCAGTGATGCCATCCAGCCATCTCATCCTCTGTTTAAATATATCTTGCCACTCCCTTCTGGCCTGAAGAGTTTCTGCTGAAAAGTCAGCTGATAACCTTATGGGGATTCCTTGGGATGCTATTTGTATCTTTTATTGACATATATACACTACCGTGTATAAAACACATAGGTGGCAGGAACTTGCTATACAGCACAGGGAACTCGGCTCAGTGCTCTGCAATGACTTAGAGGGGTAGGATGGGGGGGCATTGGGAGGCAGGTCCAAGAGAGAGGGGATATACGCATACATATAGCTGATTCACTTCATTGTATACCAGAAACTGACATACTATTATAAAGAAATTATACTCCAATAAAAAACTTATCTAGAGATGAACTTCATTTTCTGTCTCAAAACAGCAATGAAAATATAAATTCTTGAGAGAATTGGGAAATATATACAATATGAGAGGCATAATTATTATTATTAATTTGGGAGAAACTGTTAAATAACCACTAATGTTTTTACATTTCTACGTTTATAAAAAGAACACAATAGCACATGTTCAATTTAGAAAGTGTATGCATTACAAAACATTAGAAAATACAAACACCAGTTACTAAACGGTTGAGTAATAATTACTTGTAACATTTTGATATCATGGCTTTTATCTTGCTGTATTGTTAAATGTTCTCTCTACATATATAGACAGAGATTAGTTGTTACCATATAAATATATATTAATATCAGTATCAGACACATGTGAATTACATGTACATAAGCATTCAGAAACATATGTGTGCAGAAAGAAACTTACATATTTAATATTTAAAGTTTAGTATTTTCATTTTCTTATGCTGAACCTGATATTATAATTTTCCCCAGGTCATTAAATGGTCCTCAAAGCTATGATTTTAAAATATTTAAAAATCATTATAATAAAAATTCACATACCTGAGTTTCTGAAGCTGAAACTACTGTTTCTATAGGAGAGTTTGCTGTGTCCTTCTTATGCTGTTCCCAGAATCTCTCTCCTCTTTTCTTATTTTTTCATTGCACCCACATCCCTGGAAAAGTCACTGCACCTGCCAGCAAATACACCTCTAGAATTCAGTCCCCAGCAACACAACCAATGGTCATTGAATGAGAGACAGTTTCCCTTGCTTCACATCTCATTATTAAGAGGCATGAATTAATTTATGTGGCTGAATTAAGGGGAAGGAAATACCACTTACAGAGCTTAATGATGAAATAACTCAAAGCAGAAAGTGCAGAGCTCTGAAGAGGGCTTCCTCGTAGGAGTTTGGGGACATCTAAGTCAGGCAACACGTACGTTTAGGGAGACAGATAATTATCTGTTTCCTCAAGAAAGACTGCTGGGCCCTCTGAGAGCATAAGCAAATAGACACTGAAGTTGGTTGGATCTGGACTCAAATCCTGCCTCTTGTGCCTGAAAGGTGTGCATCCGTATCTAAACTTCTTTCCCTATAAGCTGTCTCCTCTTTGTAAAGCAGTGGCCAGCCCATGACTGTTTGGCAGTTGGGAGGAATAGATACGTGAATGTATGAACTGTGCCTGACACCTGGAAGATGTCACAAGCACACACTTCCCATAGAATCACACAATAAGATAAACTTGAGGCAGTGTCTCTCCAATGACTGAATTAAACCCATCCTACTTCTACATCAACTATTAGACTTTTATTTTTTCCTTTTACTCCCCTCTTCAGCGTCCATTCCTGTCTCACCTGCATTATTGTGTGTATGGAGAGCTGCCTTTTTTCTTAAGGCAACTTCCTTTCCATTGAAACTTTTAAATGTGTAAAAATGAACTCCCTCCACCCATCTAGATGATTGCTAGGCTATAGACTTAATTCTTTTATTGTATCTTTGTGTCTAATATTTTAAGTATAAATATTGATTTCCACTAGACCTTATCCACATTCATGTCATTATTTAGTTGATGACATTAGAAACTGGCTAGCACTCTAATTATATCTGATCAATTTGAACAAAATTTAGGGCTTAATTGCAGTTTCCCATATACTGATATTTTTTAGTTGTCTGAACATCTTGTTTAATGTTATAGTTTTAGTATGTCCTTATATATTACCATTTAGCTTGTGTTCCTCTAAGATCACAGAGTCTAGTTCGGTCTCAGTCCCTCAGAGGCAGAACTCCTTCATCATCTTTAGCTTGAAATGTTTTTGACACTATGATGGTGATAATGGTGGTAATTATATTTTGTCTGTTTAACTCCTGAAATTAAGGCAGACTTTTAAGTTACCTACATTTTTCTTTAGATTCTAGTTTGCTTATTATCACAGATTATATATAAAAAACTTTCCAGACTTCCTGGTGGCTCAGTGGTAAAGAATCTGCCTGCCAATGCAGGAGACATGGGATTTAACCCTGGTCCAGTAAGATCCCACATGGCTTGGGGCAATTAAGCCTGTGTGCCACAACTACTGAGCCAAGTGCTCTAACTACTGAAACCCATTCACTCTAGAGCCTTGCTCTGCATCAAGAGAAGTCACTGCAATGAGAGGCCCTTACACGGCAACTACAGAGTAACCCCCACTCACCACAATTAGAGAAAAGCCAGTGCAGCAATGTAGACCTAGCATATCCAAAAATAAACAAATAAATAAATAATTTTTCAAAAAAGCCTTCCTAATTTCAGAGCTCTTACCAACAAAACTGTGTGAAAATTAATTCCTTACCCACCTACCCACAATCTGCTCTCAGTTCAGTTCAGTTCAGTCGCTGAGTTGTATCCGACTCTGCAACACCATCAGCCATGGAACACCAGGCCTCCCTGTCCATCACCAACTCCTGGAGTTTACCAAAACTCATGTCCATCAAGTCTGTGATGCCATCCAACCATCTCATCCTCTGTTGGCCCCTTCCCCTCCTGCCCTCAATCTTTCCCAGCAGCAGGGTCTTTTCAAAGGAGTCAGCTCTTTGCATCAGGTGGTCAAAGTATTGGAGTTTCAGCTTCAACATCAGTCCTTCCATTGAACTGCCAGGACTGATCTCCTTTAGGATGGACTAGTTAGACCTCCTTGCAGTCCAAGGGACTCTCAAGAGTGTTCTCCAACACCACAGTTCAAAAGTGTCAATTCTTCGGTGCTTAGCTTTTTTTATATAGTCCAACTCTCACATCCATACATGACTACTGGAAAAATCTGCTCTCACCCCAGTTCCTTACCTTGGCCTTGCTCATACATGCATCAATGCTCAATCTATAATCAGATATTAGTACTACACACACCATAGAATCAATTTTACCTAGGGAAATATAGGCATATTTTTATTCATTTTTATTTTATTTTTTTTGTTTGTTTTTATTTTTTTATTTAATTTTATTTTTAAACTTTACATAATTGTATTAGTTTTGCCAAGACAATAACATGAAAGTGTTACTTCGAGTGATCACATTATTGTCAGAGACTACAATATATAAAACCAGGAGTGATCAACATTCAGGATGAAGATGCTTTCTTTAATTATATGAAATGTCAGCCTGCAAGTCACACAGAGTGGAAGAGGGGTTTTACTACAGTTCACTCAAAGACAAATGCACTTCCACCTTCCAAACATAAACATCCAAATCCTATGGCTTTTGCAGAATTAATAGGATTTTGATGCATGCCTTATAAGCTTGACTTTTAAATTCCAATAGCTGGCTTCATGCCTGTGTTTGACACTGTTCATCTGCTCATTTCTGTTCCCAAAGGCCAACATTATTTCGGAATATACTTTTTCTATTTCCATCAAAACCTGGAAGGCCATCTCTGAAAAATAAACCTGTGGATTTTTATTTTTTCTTACCAGTGTGATTTGGATGATTCCACAGTAAATGAAAGAGATAAGAAAGATATGATTTGAGAAACCTTAAGACTGTAAATAAGAAAAAAAAAAAGTTTGGTTTCTGGTCTGTTATCCAACAATTAATTTCGTGAAATAGTATTCTGATAGTTTACAAACAATGCATGAAAGTACACAGTGGTCTTTGACAGGACTTCAAAGAGCCTGCTGAGCCAAAATGGTTTCCATCACAAAAAATCAATTTCCTGTAAATGGTGAAGAAGCAAAGATTTTAGACCAACATCAGATATGATTCTCTAGAGTCTATTTTCTGCTTGTTTTCTGGAAGCACTCAATGGAAATTTGAAATAGATATATTGTACCATTGTCTATTTCTCTTCTTTCCATGGTCACTTGTGATAACAAAGTTAATATTTTATGTATATTTTTAGACCTAGATTTCTCTCACAAAATATTTAATATCATTAAATAAATATTGGGTGTTTGCTGTTTTTGATCTGATCAAAAATGCTAGTGAGTGATGAAGAAAAGATAAACTTTCAGTATTAAGTCCCAGTTACCACTTTCCCATCCTTTGGCTGTCAGGAATCCAAACTCTAAATGAGAGAATAGGAATATTCAGATAAAGCTAAATTTGCATATAAATCCAAAGTGAACTATATTATCACTTATTAAAATTAATCCCAACAACTGATAAAAATCATTTAAAGAATTATGATACTGTTGGATAAGATGTTTTGTGAACACTGACAGTTTAAGAAATGTTTCCATTTTCTCAGCTCCAGCTCCGGATTTCAGGAAATAAAAATCACCCCCCTGCTAATTCCAGCTCTGCTATCTAAGTAACAGGAAATGCCTCCTCTGCCAGCTCATTTCCTCTTATTGTTCCCTTTCAATGGGCCTCTTGGCTACATTTTTGCACCTCTTTCTCCCTTCAGATGTATTGAGCCTGGTAAAAGCCTGCAGCTTCCAAAGGAAAAAAAGCTGGGGTCAGAGACACCCAGGAGCACCATGAATTCTCCTTTTGCTAGAGAAAGTACAGGGGAGTATGAGAGAAGCCAGAGATTTTTATCTGTCAGAGTCTACTCATTTACACTGATACATTAAAATAAAATAAGAACTTATCTTTAAAAGCTTTTTTAATGTAATTTTATATTTGACTTAATTTGAATATTAATTTCATATTTATATTATTTATATTTTATATATAATACTATGTCTTTTGTAAAACCATTGATGTTTCTTCAAATAGGCATACTAGTTAGTACAGCGTCTTACTTTGGGAGTTCAGTGAATAATTGTAAAATAAATATGGGACCTCCCTGGTGGTCCAGTGGTTAAGAATATGCCTTCCAACGCAGGGAACACTAAGTTTGATCCCTGATGGGAGAACTAAGATTCCACATGGCTGTTGGGTGGATAAGACTGTGTGCTACTAGAGAGAAACCTGCGCACAGCAACAAAAGATCCTTCATGCCTCAACAAAGGTCCCACGTGCCAAAACTAAGACCTGACAGAGCTATATAAGTGTATACATACAGACACAATAAATATTTTATAAAATAATAGTCATAGAATTAATAAGGTTAAGGTATATATGAATTTCTGTTACTAAGTAATTTTATTATATTTCTGAGTCAAAATTCAATCATGTAGGAATTCCTTTCCTTGTCCATAATAAGCTGTGACAATAAGGGATTTTATTCAGTATATAAAATATCTTGAATATATATATATATAATTCTCCAGGTCAGAATACTGGAGTGGGTAGCTGTTCCCTTCTCTAGGAATATATTACCTATATGAAAATATATCTCTACCCATGTATCCTTTTATCTTTACTGTTTTGTGTTTTTGTTTCTAGCTAGCTACTACCTATCTCCTAATACATTTTCCATCTAGAAGCAATGCTAGCTCTTTGATCTAGAAAACAGGTCAGAGGGGTGAAAGAAGCCCAGTGAATTACATGAAAATCATCCTGGACAAAGTAGGAGGAACCTTAGTTTCAGTCCTCACTCTGGTCTTCACTGTCTACATGTGGTTGGACAAGTTAACTTCGTTTTCTATGTTCTATTACTTCTTTATCTAATGAAAGTCCTATATCTCTTCCTGTGTTACATGTCTGTGTTGGGAAGCAAATAAGATTAACAATGCATTCTAAGATACAGAAAATGTTATACATGTATGAAATAGGATTATTTATACAATGGTGGTAATTGTATTTGTTATATGGTAGACCTATACTTAACAAACAGACTAGGCTTCTCTTTCTACATCTTCACTCTTAATTTGATCAGTAGCTCTTCTTGTCTCTAACATATTTTGAAACTCAAAGTTGACTATGTTGCCAAGTTGGTTGACTGGATCCATGCTAGGATCCAAGACAGAGGGTCTCAGCTAGGGAGGTTTCCTTTTCCAATGAAATTTGCACAGGTGGTAATGAAACTGATGCAAACTGGAACAGCACAAGCTTTGTTCAAGGCCAAAGAATGGAGAAGAACCTAGTTTGACAATCAACTTTTTAACCCAGTTCAGGCAGAGACACCAAACATATAGGAGGTAGAGGTAAAAAGGGGAAATTTGGAAAAAGTGGAAGGAATATTTATGAGTTATCTAAGAACACGAGTGTGGTTTAGACCTGGAATTGATGCAACACTCCTTTGCAGTCCTTGCACGGGCTTTTCTTATTGTTGTCATAAAAACTGTCAACTGTCCTGAAGCTGGTGAGCACGTCATTTAGCTGACATATTATAATGAGTGTATAATAAAGCTCAAGGTCAAGGGGAAGTCAAATCCTCTGCCATCTTGGGCCTAGTTGGTTCTAACGGGTTCTTGTTTATTTCGTTTTTCTCTTTGCAGATTCCTCTTGAAGCTTAGACAAAAATAACTGGTTTCTGCTTGAAGGAGGGTCAGATGTATAATTCTGGGGTGACAGCCTTGGTAACGGCTATAAGATAGAAAGGCATGTCACAATTTTAACATGTGTTGGAAAGAAAGTAATTTAAACAGCTAAGTGCAGTTTTGACTTGACTGATAGAGGTTTTGCGTGCATGCATGCTCAGTTGTATCTAACTCTTTGACACCCCATGAACTGTAGCCCACCAGGCTCCTCTGTCCTGGAATTTTCCAGGCAAGAATATTAGTATGGGTTGCCATTTCCTTCTCCAGGGGATCTTCCCAACTCAGGGGTCAAACTAGTGTCTCTTGCATCGGCAGGCAGATTCTTTACCACTGAGCTATCTGGCAAGCATATAGGTTTAATTATCTATAATTTAGGGGAAATAGATGGAAGATCAAGCCTTTCTAAATTGATTCCTTCCCCAAAGAATTAGACTTGGGAGCACACTTGTAGGTTTTGTATTAGTCCAATTCTTCTATTGTGATAGAAAAAAAAGATATCTGTTTGTTCCTTATCTGCCAACTTGGTACTTATTATTTATAGGAGTATTGCTAATTAGCAGTGGAAATCACCCTCCCATTCTTTTGAAAAGAAATATAAAAAGGCAATTATCCTAAACACAATTGTTTATTCCTCCTAAAATGTAATGTCAGGTGAAATTATAGGTAGTATCTCATTTGATTCTTTCTCACAGGGGACTTGATTCCTTCAATTTTACAGATGAAAAAACTGAGACTCAGGAAGGGGAGATAACTTGCTGACACTCACAAAGCTGTCAGGAAGCTTGAATTTGACCCCAGGTTTCTTTGACTGCAGAACTCATACAATTTTGCTTCTATCATTTCTAGAAAATTTAAAGGTTATATCAATCAAGTCAAACATGTTGACCTTGGCACAATAAAGTTCTAAAACCCACTTAATCACTGACAAATCTAGGAATTTACCCTTTGGTCTCACCCATCTTGTTCCTAACCATACATTTTTACTTAAGTATTTGTCAATTACTTGAAAGTATGCCCGCCAAAGTTCTCTAATGATTTTACAAATTCCAAGATCTGCCATTTGGTGTTACCTTCACATTTTTGCAGTCATTCTTTGTCACTAAGCTATTACATTTCCTCTCTACTCATCTTCTGCCTGTGTGTTTAGTATCAATAAAGCAATCTTGGCTGAGCTATCTTCTCTCCTTTCAATCACAAGTTTTCTTCCATTGTGTTTCACACCAGCCAAGTTATTTCACTTTACTCTTCCAAATATTTTATGCTTAATTTTTGCCTTCCTTACCATGAAACTTCCACATATTGGATATAGAATCTATGCTGTTCATTTTCATAAGCAGCAAAGAAGTAGTAAAGAAATCCCTCAATATTCTGCTTATTCATTTTTGTGATGTGGACAGTCGTTAAATATTTGGCTTAGATGTCACTTCTTTTTTTTAGATGTTACTTCTAACAGGAAGTCTGATACATCACTATGATTTAGATTCTTCTTCTCTATGGACATTTAATTATGTATTCCAACCACTGAACACAGTGATTGACATTTAATAAATATCCATTTATGAAAAAATAAGTGAACATTTTAAAGAATGAATGAAATATATGTCTGTAAGTGAAAAGTTCCTTTAAAATTCTTTGTTTCTCCTATTCAATTTATAACATCAGCTCCTAAAAGATACAGTCTCTGCTAACTATTTTATAGTAACCTTGAAATCCTAGAAAGGATTTTCTTCTAAACTATTTTCAATAAATAGTTAAAATGTCTAGTTTGCTTTCAAATACATTCAAGTCTTAAGAAAAGTTGAAAATGAAATGTATGTTCAATGTGTTGTAATCCAGTGGAATCAATTGATATTGAATTTATGTCACTGTGCTTCTGGTAGGTTGAATAGTTTCCTTTCAGAAACCATCATCCATTGCATTAATCAATCTAATCAAATAGTAAATCACAGTCAATCCTTTCTCACTTGGCAAATGTATAAAACACATTTAATGTCTTTCATTGCAATCCCAGTGTGGTCGCTTTCTTTCTTTCTTTTTTAAAGGATGGTTATAATGAGGTTGACTTAATTTATTCATATATTCATTCAAAACCCATTCTTTAGTGTAATGCACAAGGAACTGTCAAAGGCTGAGGGTAAAGAGATGAATGATAACATCCTCTCCCTCAGATGCTCAGTATCACGGTGGGGATGTAGATAAGTGGATAATTATAAGAGATTATGCTGGTTAGGTCCAAGATAGTTAGATACCCAGGATTTTGACAAAGAAAGGAAGAGAAAACTACATGGATAAAGAAATTTGGAAAATTCCAAAGGAAGTTATGCATTTGCTTAAGGATCAAAGATTCCTGTAGGGTGGTGAGAGGGCTTGGGTGAGGGAGAGGGTGTTTGTGGAAACATATGAGGGAGACAGAACAATGTGCAAAAGACAAATAGACAAAAAAATGACAGAGATATCTTTGGGACTGCAAATATATTGGCTGGACTATAGGAATGTCATATTTAGATATCTGAGAGAAGGGAAGGAAATAAAGCTGGAAGTATAGGCAGGAATTACTTCTAAAAGGACCACATATGTCCTCCTCAGCATTTTTCTTTTGGCAGAGGAGGTGTAAACAAAGAAAGAGTGTGATCAGATGACTACTTGGAAGTATGGCTCAGATGTAGAGTTGCCAGTTAAAATACCGTTAAGTTTCAGATAATAAGTATTTCTTAGGATAAGCACATTCCAAATACTGTGTTGGACATACAATGAAAAAGTATTATTCATTGTTGGCCTAAAATTCAGCTCTGTGTACCCTGAACTGTGTACGTGTTAAATGAGCGTACTCTGACAGAGGTGTTGAGGAATATACAAGGCAGAAAGGCAAAGTTGGGGGATAAGTTATTAAAGTCTAGATTTATCACAGTTGTGACAGGGCTGCCCTGCACTAGATTTCAGAATGTGAACCATGTTGTTATGGTTACTGAGAGTCAGAGAGGCAATGCTTGAGGAGAAAGCCTGTCTATAGATGTTTCTATTTTATTCAGAAATCATTTGATATTTTGGAATGAATAGATACTCTTACTGACAAGCATAGACATACACTAAACCAGGGAGAGTGTGGCATGAATGCCTGTCTACTTTGAATGCTGTGAGATCACATAGATGCAGTAGTAATAAAACTTGGGGATACAAAAACCTAATACATTTATCTTGGTCTCGGGGAGTTTTCTGAACATGCACAATATGGATGTTTGTGTTATGCTTTGAAATTTTCAAATTCCTCTGACACTCCTTATCTCAGATCTATACCAAATGGTCTTACAGTGAGGGGTCAAGTATTATTAACCAAACTGTCAGATAATAAAATTTGCACATATAGAAATATTCTACCTTAGCTCTCCTATTAAAGTACTCTCCTCTTCAAATCTGAGTTGAAACACTACATTTCTCACCAAAATATTCTGTGTTCACAATTCACTGTCCCTGCCATTTGCTGCTGCTGCTGCTGCTAAGTCACTTCAGTAGTGTCTGATTCTGTGCGACCCCATAGACGGCAGCCCACCAGGCTCCCCGTCTCTGGGATTCTCCAGGCAAGAACACTGGAGTGGGTTGCCATTTCCTTCTCCAATGCACAAAAGTGAAAAGTGAAAAGTGAAAGTGAAGTCGCTTAGTCGT
>NW_011495032.1:10203736-10204907 GCF_000754665.1 Bison bison bison
CCTGGATTGTGAAGATTCCCCTGGAGAAGGGAAAGGCTACCTGCTCCAGTACTCTGGCCTGGAGAATTCCATGGACTGTTAGTCCATGGGGTCCCAAAGAGTCAGACATGACTAAGCAACTCTCACTTTCAGGGTCTTTTAATAGAATGATGAAGGACTCTCAACTCAAAGTAGAAGAGCCAGAATTTGAACCAAGATCAGTTTGATCCCAAAGCTGAGATTCAGAAATTTATATCAGTGTTTTCCTTAAGTGATCTGCAAGACAGGGTTAGAAAATAAACTTCCCTGGGAATTTACCCAAGTACACATATCCCATTGGAGATAGGAGGAATCAATGTGGCATATAAGGGATGAGAGGTGAGGTATAGGTAGTGAGCTGTTGACATCAGCATTTATTAAATACAGAATGATGAGCTGCCACCCACAATTCTCCTTGGTGTGAAGTCTGAGGTTCATGTACGTTTACATCTGTGGCATTTAGTGGCAGGGTTTGACCAATACCTCAATAAGTTCACAACAAGAAATCAATTGCCCAACTTGAGTTGGCAGTGCATAAAGTTAGTCTAGGGCTTCCCTGGTGGCTCAGACAGTAAAGAATCTGCCTGCAATGTGGGAGACCTGGGTTTGATCCCTGGATCAGGAAGATCCCCTGGATAACTTATCCTACTGCTGCTGCTGCTGCGTCGCTTCAGTCGTGTCCAACTCTGTGCGGCCCCATAGACGGCAGCCCACCAGGCTCCCCGTCCCTGGGATTCTCCAGGCAAGAACACTGGAGTGGGTTGCCATTTCCTTCTCCAATGCACAAAAGTGAAAAGTGAAAAGTGAAAGTGAAGTCGCTTAGTCGTGTCCGACTCTCAGCGACCCCTGGGATTTTCCAGGCAAGACTACTGGAGTGGGGTGCCATTGCCTTCTCCCATCCCTGCCATTTAGAATGTAGCATTCTTCAATCTAACACAAAGTGCTCTCTGAGACCTTATTTGATTTCATCTTATGCACTCATTGCCAGCCCCTAGGCTGTAAGCCACCAAAGGGATGGGCAAAGCCTGTGTTTTTTAGGAAAACTCTATGAGTATTTTAGGAAGTGTTGGGCATATCCAAGTCTTTTAATAAATATCTGATTATCAGACTAGCATTGGCAGAGCTAGAAGTAAATAAAAGTTTTTTGATATGC
>NW_011495032.1:10205007-10207692 GCF_000754665.1 Bison bison bison
ATGCAGCCTTCTGGTCTTTGGGGCTTTCCTCATATCCCTCCCCCAGTTTTTAAAATTTCATCCCTTGTGGAACCAAGCAGAGGTTAGTTTAGGAACAGAGCAAACATAAAAACTGTAGGCTGAAGTATTGTTCAGAAGATACATCATTCATCTCCCAAATTTAATGCAGGATGGGCGTAAACCAAACTCAAGGAGCAGTCTATATGAACTGTACCAGGGTATAATTTAACAGTGAGATAGAGAGGTCCACACCTCACATACATATGACCTCCCAAGATGCCTTAGTCCATGTCTGGGTCCTCTCCACCCATACTGGGGCTGTGAGTTTAGCCCACCTGAGTCACCACCAGGGTTCTAGAAGAGCTATCCTGGGAAAGGGAATGTGAACAGGGCATCTCTGTGTGCAAAAAGGGTTAATTCACCCACTAGGGATCTGCCCCTTTAAGGGGCAGTTATTTTACATTTATGAATCAAATATCTGCTTTAATTTGTTAGCATGAGATCATATATATATACAACTTCAAATAAAATATGTGCAAAGTGCATTCACTGTATATTGTGTAGAACAATCACTATCATTCTAATGTGTAAATCAAAATACCCTGGAGAAACTGTTAAAACCTTGGATCTCAGGATTTCTGATTCAGTTATTCTGGATATGGTCTGAGAATTAGAGGATTTAACAAGTTTCCAGATGATACTGATTGCACTAATCCAGGGCCACACTTTGAGGTCCATTAATATGTAATTTATAATCTTATGTTTCTCTCTGCATCTGTCATGCACACATTGATTTATATATGCATGCATCCATTCCTTAGTTGTATATTATGGTTAGTGATATACATATATTATTATATATATATGTTAGTATACTATGTATACTAACTATACTAGATTACTGTAATGTAGTGTAGTTAGATTATACTAGATTAATAACTGTACTAGGTTATATACTAGAATATATACTAGATTATATACTATACTATAGTGTATAGTATAGTAACTGTACTAGATTTCTAACATATGTTAGCAATCTATGTATATTATGTATAACATAGATATACATATATTAGTATACATATGCTTATCTGTACATTTAAATAAACAAGCACACCTATATATAAATATTTATAAATAATATGCATATTTGTGGAAGTTGAGTATGTATGAACATAAAGATATATAAATGCATATGAAAAGTTATAAACCCAAATATATAATTATATGCATATGCAAATGAGTGTATATATATATGTTATTATAAATATATAAAATATAATATATTTATATAAGTATATGCTGTTGTTTAGTCACTTCATTCATGTCTGACTCTGTGTGACCCTATGGACTGCAGCCAGCTAGGTTCCTCTGTCCATGGGAGGAGGCAAGAATACTGGAGTGGGTTGCCATTTCCTTCTCCTATATATAACTATGTCTGTAGGTGATATTCATACTGTGTATGTACATGTGTGTATCATCAGGGTCTCTTTTGCTTTGCAGGAAAGCCCTTGAAGTGTAGTGTTAATCACTCAGTTGTGTCCAACTCTTTGCAACCTCATGGACTGGGGCTTTCCAGTCTCTTCTGTCCATGAAATTGTCCAGGTACTGGAGTGGATTGCCATTTCCTTCTCCAGGGGATCTTCCCGACACAGGGATCAAACACAGGTCTCCTGCATTACAGGCAGACTCTATCTTCTGAGCCACCAAGGAAGCTCTTAACAAAGCCGTTAGTAAGTCAAACATCAAGCTCCATACTTTCTGTCAAACTTGTAAGAAACAGTGCTTTAAGTGTTCTAATCTCAAGGCAGAGCTGTCTCATACTAGTTCCTTTAAATTTTATTAGCAGGGTGATCTTTTCAATTTCTCTGGAGTCTCACCCATATTTGCCATATTTCACATAGGGAAGTGTTGAATTACACAAGCACCATGTTCTTGCAGAACAACCAGGATCCTTCTGTAAAGTCAAATTTCAATCATTTCACTTTTTCCCCTTCCTCTCAAGAGACAGTACAATCTGTCTTACATTTAACTGGCAAAATTAATGAATATGTAGTACAAACTTACTATGTTGTGTGCTCCTGGGTCATATCTTCTCCTTCAGCTGGAAGTATCATTTTCATCCAAGGCAAGCACTGTCTTTGTAGGAGGAAATGAGAACCATGAGTTTGGGGCCTGATGATTTGGGAATGCAGAGGAAGCAGCAAAAGAAATGAAAGCCCCAGTTTTATCAGATTTGGGGGGACACTCAGTATAATAATAGCTTCTTTCTTCCTGATAAGATACCACTATCCTTCTTGCTCCAAAGATCTTCAAACACGATGGAAGAAAGAGAAGAGGGACCTGGAAAGAGGAAAAGGAAAAAAAAAAAAAAGTCCAGATAATATACAGATAGTTATACATTACCAGTCACTGTGCTTCCTAGTCAGGACTAACCTCTTTGTACATAATATCACTATATTGCAATAAATATTATCCTTCCCACATAACTCTGTTAGTGGGAGCTCAGGGTCTTTTGGGCTTCCCTTGTGGCTCAGCTGGTAAAGAATCTGCCTGCAATGCAGGAGACCTGAGTTCAATCCCTGGATTGTGAAGATTCCCCTGGAGAAGGGAAAGGCTACCTGCTCCAGTACTCTGGCCTGGAGAATTCCATGGACTGTTAGTCCATGGGGTCCCAAAGAGTCA
>NW_011495032.1:10208143-10212265 GCF_000754665.1 Bison bison bison
GCGTCGCTTCAGTCGTGTCCAACTCTGTGCGGCCCCATAGATGGCAGCCCACTAGGCTCCTCTGTCCCTGGGATTCTCCAGGCAAGAATACTGGAGTGGGTCGCCATTGCCTTCTCCCAACTTATCCTATTAGTGATGCCAAAGGCTCAGCCTCTCTGTGCACCTGTGCCAAATCCAATCTTGAGGACAGAGTTTTGCATGAAGTAGAAAAGAATAGCTTAAAAAAAAAAAAAAAGAAAAGAATAGCTTAATTGATTTACCTGCCAAAGAGGGAACTGCTCTCAAAAGCTTTGTGTTTGATAAAGTGTTTTATGGGGACAACAGTTTAAGGGTGGGATTGCTGATAAGATTAGGATATGTTCAGGGCCTATACTCCTTTAATCTGGCCTCCGTGGTCTTTCTCTGGAATCAAATGCTGACACATTCCATTTGTGGGGTTTTAATTCTGAAAAGGGGCTTAAAGACATTGTCATATGTGTCCCTTGAGGTGGAACCAGGAACCTGCCCCAAAGCTGTACTGTTTTTTCTTGGTTGCTCCTTCCTCACCTCTGCATCCTTTCCCTTCCCTGATGAGAAACTCTTTGATCTGCCATTTGGGTCAGGGAAGCTCATGGAAACTGAACAGAAGGGCTCCCATGCCCAGGAAACTTACAGGGTCCTATTCCGTTTCACTAGTTCTATAATGCATGCATTTTATTGTATAGGAAATAAATTTTGTTTCATAAAATATGATAAGATTAAACGCAAATAATGCAGAAAGAGAGGAAACACTGACTCAGCACCTGAAATTATACATAATCAATGGTGAATCATCTGAGATTATGGTTTATTACAGAGGTGGGAGAAGGTCCCTAAATATCTGCTCAGGGAGTGAGGATGGACACAGAAATGAGAAGACTGAGGAGTGGGAGTCAAAGTGTTCTGATCTCACTAGTTTCCTGGTCTCTAACCTTCTGAGCTGATTTTTAACAGGAAATGGGAAGGGCTGATTCTGGGGATTGGGGCCCCATCTGCACAAAGGCCTTCCTGGCAGCCTTTCTTTCAAGAAGTGTTTCTGGAAAGATTATCATTGACCCGTGTGGAAAACAGGAATTCAGAGGGTAGGAAAAACAATGGTAAAGAGATTCATGAAATCAGCTAAATCAGTGTTTCAGTGATGCTTGGAGAAGTTTAAAAATCATATCCCCTTACAAGTTGTAGAGTGATTCTTAAAATTAAGCAAATTCATTGAAATATCTATTTATAAAAGAGAGAGAGGACTACTTCAGCACTAGCCAGAATTAAAGAGTGGCATCTGTCACATTTTGGACATTCTGCTGTCATGAAGAATGAACTTAATTGTGACCTAAGGGATTTTACATCTGGATGCCTTAAATCTTGCCTAAATGATTGAACCCAAGACCATGTATAATGTAATTTCAGTATTTTGAAGATTAAGCCTTTCATGAATTCTTCAATGTTTCCTTCCATCAGTCAAACTGAAATTAACCAAAATGTTTAGGAAATACATACTCCAATCAAGTGCATTCTCTAGAAAAATTACAGATTGTCATTTTAAATTCCTGTCATTTATGCAAAAAATATTCAATGGACACCTGGGTCAGGCATTCTTTTAGGTACCAGACATACAGCAATAAACAAAACAGAAATTTCTGACCTGTTAAGTTTACATTCTAGTGGAGGGAAGTACAATAAATCAGTACAGTGTGTGATATTCTGAGTATTTTGCATGTTTAAAATTTTCATAAGGTCTCCTGGGCTTTGTTATTCAGGTGGCCCCAGGAGTCATTGCTAACTCTGTGAGAAGTAGAAGCCATATCAAACACCTACTCTGAAATTTCCTGGTCCCTTGACCCTGGACATGTCACTGAACAAACCAGAGCCTACAGCTCCAGTATTATGGTTATCATGTTTACCTTGAATGTTATTAAGAGTTTGGTAGAAGATTATCTATATATAAAAGAGTATGAAGGAACTAATAATAAGGATCTTCACAACCTTTCTGGATAATCTTCTTTATCATACTCTTATCCACATGATAAACTCATGATAAACATGATAATCCACATGATTACCCAGGGAGAGTAAAAGCCCTTGCATCTAGAGAGACTGCTCTTGCTTAATCTTGTTTTGTTTGTATTTATTAGACTGGGCAGGAGTCTACATTTTCAGAACTCGGAGGACATTTGTCATTAGATTGCTAGTAAATTTCAAAACACCTTTTAAGGTCACGGGATTGCTATTCTAGACGTGTAAGTGATAATTAGTTCATCTAAAGGACATGAAATAAAGAAAGTGAAGTCACTCAGTCATGTACAACTCTTTGGGACCACATGGACTATAGCCTACCAGGTTCCTCCGTCCATGGGATTTTCCAGGCAAGAATACTGGAGTGGGTTGCCATTTCCTTCTCGAGGAGATCTTCCCAACCCTGAGATCAAACCTGGTCTCCCGCATTGTAGGCAGACGCTTTACCGTCTGAGCCACCAGGGAAGTTCATGAGGACTAAGGTATTTGAGAATGAGTTGCCATCAGCACCTGAGAAAGCAATGGCAACTCACTCCAGTTCTCTCGCCTGGAAAATCCCATGGACGGAGGAGCCTGGTAGGCTACAGTCCATGGAGTCGCTAAGAGTCGGACACGACTGAGAGATTTCACTTTCACTTTTCACTTTCATGCATTGGAGAAGGAAATGACAACCCACTCCAGTGTTCTTGCCTGGAGAATCCCAGGGATGGCAGAGCCTGGTGGGCTGCCGTCTATGGGGTCGAACAGAGTTGGACACGACTGAAGCAACTTAGCAGCAGCAGTCATCAGCACACGTGCCATGAAAGTCAGAACAGAGTAGGCATCATGCCCTTATTCAGCTTTCCATCTGCCTCCTGTATCACCTTTAGCCAGGTCTTTTGTTAAAATGAATTTTTATTGGAGTACAGTTGCTTTACAATGTTCTGTTAATTTCTACTGTATAGCAAAGTGAATTATGTATATGTATATATACATACATACATAAATATATATATATATACCCTCTATTTTTTGTATTTCCTTCCTCTTTAAGTTAGAAAGAAAAAAAAACAAGTATATTAATACATGTATGTGCACTCTAGAAAAATGGTACGGATGATCTTATTTGCAAAACAGAAATAAAGACAGAGAAGTAGAGAACAAACATATGGACACCAAAGGGGAACAGGTCTTTTAACCTCAATGAGCTTTGTTGTATCTGGAAAATTAGAAAACGTTACCAAGTTGCCTACCTATCTATAGTGCCTTTGAATCGAGGCTTCTCTCCAAAGAAAAAACAAAATATAAAAGCTGCATGCTTGAATTAAAAATTGCAACCTTCATCTGTTTGCTGGACCACTTCTCTTAATTGCCTTTAAGGGTGAGTTTCTCTCTTTGTTCCATAATATATATGTTATTTTAAAGAATTTCTTACTTTGTGGATCTGAACAGGGATAGGATATGAGCTCACAACTGGTAGCAGTGATCTTTATGACCAAATTTCAAGGGTAGTTGGAGAAGTCTAACAAGAGGCATTTTTATGAGTTAGACACAACAGAGGGTGGTAACCAACACTGAAGGCTCTATTAGGGGTGAGGTGGTGAATGTAGTTTCCAGTAATGCACTTTTCTCATGTGTCAGTTGAGACTGCAATTGACAAATTATCCACACTGGTTCCACATGACACTTATTGGGTCAGGGATCTTAATCTTAAAAATCCAGACATATTCCAGACTTACAAATAACCTCTTCATTGTAAAAAAAAAAAATTAATCAAGAATGTATGTAACAAGAGAAAAAACTCAATCAAGAGACACAGACTTGGAAATTCCTTATACCATATCCACATCTCTGAAACCTCCTCTTCTTTAAAACTGTAATAAGTGTGTAGTAACAGATGTTCATTCCATTCATATCTACTGATCAACATAGTTGTTAATAACATATATGTTACACATCTCTCTTTACATATAGTCTATTCCACCATGATTTATACACTTATAAATGCAGCAAATTTAAGCAATGAGTGATTGGTTTTTTTTTTTTTGGAGATAGTTGAGATCACCCTAAATTGATCTTTGAAGCTTGGTCTCTTTTCCAATTTTAAAACAAAAA
>NW_011495032.1:10214092-10217540 GCF_000754665.1 Bison bison bison
CATCACCTCCACTAGCTTTGTTCGTAGTGATGCTTTCTAAGGCCCACTTGACTTCACATTCCAGGATCAATAATTTATTCTTTACTTCCCTTTTCTTAAAGAGTCAGAATCCTCCAAAGGAAAGTTGTCTTTGTGTTACTGGTTATAAAACCGTATTTTTTTGGCAATTGTTGATGTTGACAGAAATAGATGTCTTGGGGGACATCTGGCTTAACAAGTTAGTAACAGGCAAGTATAATTATTAATAAGAATGATAATTGTATTCAGCCTGAAGAACAGATGCTATCCCTTTGGTATGAAGTGTCCTGATGTTATTAAAATCTGGAGGTTAGTCATTATTAAGAAACTAGGATTCTGGTCTTATTGAAATCTTAATATTAACTACTACTCTAAAAGTAGTAGTTTTGTATAGGTTACTTTGGGGCTTCCCAGGTGGCTCAGTAGTAAAGAATCCGCCTGCCAACACAGGAGACACAGGTTCGATCCCTGTGTCCAGAAGATCCCCTGGAGTAGGAAATGGCAACCTGTTATAATATTCTTGCTGGGAAAATCCCATGGACAGAGGAGCCTGGCGAGCTGCAGCCCATGAGGTTGCAAATAGTTGGAAGCGACTAAGTACATGTGCAGGTTACTTTATCAAGTTAAAAGTGAAAATAAACATAGGTTACATGGTTGATTCAAAGGAGTTGAAACAGATTTATAAGGAAAAAATAATATGTATTTTTCTTTTTTATTTAATGTCTTTTTAAAATTTTTCTTTAATTTCATCTAATACTAACATCTTGTGCTTTCTTCCTAAAGCAAAATAAACAACGATGAAGTACTAATTAGTATTTATAAGATAATAGTCTTAACTTACTCTTTTATTCAGAATTAAAATTCTTGATATATCCAGATGCATAAAATATAGTAATGACATGTTCACTGTTAAATCAATAAATTTTTATAAAGTCTAAACTAGACACAGAGATTGTTCTATAATTTTAATACTCTAACATCTGAAGATTCCCAAGAAATAATTTTAACCATCTGTAAATAAGATTATCCAAGTCATACCACATTAGATATGTTGTTGACATGCAACATGTGCAGCAAGAGTATTGATTTCTCAGTATGAATGAATATACCTCTCTTGATTTGTTATAATGGGAGGAGAATGACTCTGATTCATCACTGAAATGAATTATTTTGAAATAAGCAGAAGAAATGTAATATTTTATGACTAGAAAGTAAATCTCCCAATTGTAATAAAACCCAATTTATATGAGGAATAAAAAGAAAGAAAGAAAAGAGGGAAGAAAGAAAGGAACGGAAAGAAAATACATTTTAACCAGTATTGTATAATTTCCTTGGGCCTCCTGATATTGGAGGAGATGTTAATATTTAAAGGCACTTCAGTTGATGTTATCTGGAAGGGAGAAGGTTGAAATCATCTTCCATTATTCCAAGGGATGGACTATATAAAATAATAAGCTTGTGTTCTTTGAAGGAAGCGAACAGTAAAACTTGACACAGAGCAAAAGAATTTGGACTCTATATTTATACATTCACTCAGCACAGAGGTCCTGAGTGCCTTTGAGCAGAGATCTGTACATGAGAACACGGTGAAGATGAAGATGTGGGTGTTGTTCACATGAATTTACAGTCAAGGTTAAGAGACAGGTATGTTTCCAAATTTGACAATGAAATAGGCTAGCTGACACAGACTATCAAAGGATAGTAGAGATCACAGAAGGATAACACCTAATCATACTGGCCTGCCACAGGTTCAAATCTTTTGAAAGTAAAACATCCCCTTAAATAAACACACAGAGTAAGGTATGAGCAGATTGTTCCCATCCAACTGGTCTCCAGTGAACTAGCACTGGTGGTCTGCCTTCTCTCTTCTGATACTCCTGGGGTGAGTAATCATAATGAAAGCTCTGAGGAAACAATGCTTACTTGGGTTGTTGAGGTGGAAAAGACGTCAAGGGCTTCCAGGAAGGAAAAAACATCATTTGAGGGCCCAGGAAGTATGAAAAAAAAAGTTCCAGTCAGATAATGGACAGCTATTTTATGGGCTGATAAAAGAAAGGGGAGAAAACAGAGAGATTTGACCAATAAGGTATACAGGGCTATACTAAAAAATTGAACTTTTTTTAAGCTGTGAGGGGATTCCCTGGTAGCTCAGCTGGTAAAGAATCTGCCTGCAATGCAGGAGACCTGAATTTGATCCCTAGGTTGGGAAGATCCCCTGGAGAAGGGAATGGTTACCCACTCCAGTATTCTGGACTAGAGAATTTCATGGACTGTAAAGTCCATGGGGTAACAAAGAGTCAGACACAACTGAGCAACTTTCACTCACTCACTAAGCTGTGAGGATTGATGGATGAATAACATCCGTTATATGAAGAGACACAAAGAATAAACTGCTAGCTTGTGACTTAGGGCAATTATAAAACTCCCTTCCTTGGGATGCTTTAAGGATGCGTGGCTTCTGTTGGGTTCTGTTAATGGAAAGCATGCAGAGGAGATACAAGGGCTGCGGTGTGGGGAGTGAGGTCACATTCCATCCCTGCCTGTTGCTGCTACAGTTGTTTTTGTCCTTAGAGAAGACTGTCCCTCCTGCTCTCTCCTTGCCCTGCAGTTGCCCTTTGAGCCTTGGATCCTCACCTCTCCCTGGCCTAAGGTGGTCCAGAATGCTGTGTGGATTTCCCCTCCTCTCCCCACACTGCACAGACAGTCCTTTTTATTACATTTTCTGTGTGTCTGAGTATGCTGTCTGGCTTCCTGTAGAAACTCAGACTGATATTGGTGTCTAAGGACTGTCTCAGTTCAGTTCAGTCACTCAGTCATGGCCGACTCTTTGTGACCCCATGGACTGCAGCATGCCAGGCCTCCCTGTCCATCACCAGTTCCTGGAGCTTACTCAAACTCATGTCCATTGAGTCGGTGATGCCATCCAAAGATCTCACCCTCTGTTGTGCCCTTCTGCCTTTCCCAGCATCAGGGTGTTTGCAATGAGTCAGCTCTTTGCATCAGGTGGCCAAAGCATTGGAGTTTCAGCTTCAACATAGGTCCTTCCAATGAACATTCAGACTGATTTCCTTTAGGATAGACTGGATGCATCTCCTTGCAGTCCAAGGGATTTCAAGAGTCTTCACCAATACCACAGTTCAAAAGCATCAATTCTTGGCTGCTCAGCTTTCTTTATAGTCCAACTCTCACATCCGTACATGGCTACTGGAAAAACCATAGCCTTGGCTACATGGACCTTTGTTACCAAAGTAATGTCTCTGCTCTTTAATATGCTGTCTAGGCTGGTCATGGAGAAGACAATGGCACCCCACTCCAGTACTCTTACCTGGAAAATCCCATGGACGGAGGAGCCTGGTAGGCTACAGTCCATGGAGTCGCTAAGAGTCGGACACGACTGAGAGATTTCACTTTCACTTTTCACTTTCATGCA
>NW_011495032.1:10218435-10221900 GCF_000754665.1 Bison bison bison
GCATTCTTTGGCATTGTCTTTCTTAGGGATTGGAATGAAAACTGACCTTTTCCAGTTCTGTGGCCACTGCTGAGTTTTCCAAATTTGCTGGCATATCGAGTGCAGCACTTTCACAGAATCATCTTTCAGGATTTGAAATAGCTCAACTGGAATTCCATCACCTCCACTAGCTTTGTTCACAGTGATGCTTCCTAAGGCCCACTTGACTTCACATTCCAGGATGTCTGGCTCTAAGTGAGTGATCACACCATCGTGATTATCTTGGTCATGAAGATCTTTTTTTGTACAGTTCTTCTGTGTATTCTTGTCACATCTTCTTAATATCTTCTGCTTCTGTTAGGTCCCTACCATTTCTGTCCTTTATTGAGCCCATCTTTGCATAAAATGTTCCCTTGGTATCTGTAATTTTCTTGAAGAGATCTAGGACTGTCTAGGATATCTTAAAGTGTCAAAACTGAACTCTCCATTGGTAAGCTTTTGTATCATCTCTGTTGATCTCAATTTACCCTTCCAGTTTCAAACCAAAACCCTTGGAGTTCTCTCAACTACCCTCTTTCTCCTACATGCCCCATGCTGTTTTTTAGATAATCACATTGACTCTGTCTTCAAAATGCATCCAGAGTCTTGCCTCTTCTCACCAGCCTCTTGGCTGTCATTTTGTTTCAAGCCATTATAGTCGTACCTTGCATGATCTTCTTGAACTGAACATGGCCACTGCCCAGTACAACAGTTATGTAACTGCCTTAAAATATAAAGTAGATCATGTTATCCCTCACAACCTCCCACCACTGGCTTCCATATTACTCAAAGTAAAATTCCAGGCCCTTAGTGACCAACAAGCTCTCACAATCTGGCCAGTGATTTCATGGACCTCACACCCCATGTTCTTCACCCTCACTTGGCTTGTCCCAACAGCTACAGTTTGCTGGGCTTTTGTCCATCCATTCCTGTACCTGCATGTTCTTCCCTTAGATATTATCTGGGCTACCATCCTCGACTCTGGTCAGATGTTATGATCATAAGAAGTCCTATTCAATCCACCTGATTTAATATCCTGTCTCATCTTTCACTTCCCCTAATACGCCACCCTCTCCTTGTGTGGTTCTCTTTTTTCTTTGTCTCCTAGCTTTTATCATTTTCAAACATGCATTGTATACTAGTTCCCTAGGGCTGCCATAACAAATTACCAAAAACTGGTTGGCTTAAAATAACAGAACTTTATTGTCTCACAGTTCCAGAGGATAAAAGTCCAAAATCAAGGTGTAAGCAGCTGTGCTCCCTCTGAAATATCTAGGGGAGAAGCCTCCCTACCACTTCCGGCTTCTGGCAGCACCAGATCTTCCTTGGCTGTGGATCAAAACTCCAGTCTTTTTCTTTGTCTTCACGTGGTTGTCTTCTGGGTGTCTATGAGCCTCTATGTCTCCACATGACATTGTCCCTGTGTGTCAGTGTATGTGTGTCAAAATTTACCTCTTTTTATAAGAATACCACTTATAGTGGATTAAAGCTCACCCCCTATGTGCTTCTCTTAATTTAAATAAATCAAATTTGCAACGACTCTATTTCAGAATGTCGTGTACTCAGTTCCTGAGGGGTCCACATATCTTTCTCTTTTATTGGTGGGCTAGGTGAGGAGACATGATTCAACCTCCACCCCATGGTTTACCCTATATTTTATTATGTCCATTATTTATTGTCTGTCTCCACTGGCCAAGAGTTAGGATTTTTCAGGCCAGGAATCTTTGTCTCTTTTGTTCACTGATGTATCCCAAGCATTCAAGGCTGTATGGGCCCACAACAGGTTCTCAATAGAAATTTGTTCAATAAAGGAAAAGTTTGAAGTATAGGACATAATGATATTTCACTCAGCCAGCATGGGGGGAAAAATTTGTCTGTGAAGCTCTGGTCCTGATTGGACTCGTGGAATCCACATTCTACCCTAATAGTTTCTTTTCCCTGTTCTATAGCTTGTTTATGAAATTTGAAGCTCTTGTTTTTAAACCAATCCCTATTAAATATTCTCAGTTTCAGACCTAGAGTTTCACTCTCCAGCACATGGTTGATCTGTACCTTGGAAAGGAAGGGAGAGTGGGGAGGGAGGAGACTGGGATGGAGGGAGACATGCGAGGTTGCTAAACCTCCGCCCTGAGCAGACCTCAGCAAAGAACAGAAGTGAAGCCCAGCAGGACCATGTGTGGAACTGGCCTTCACCAGCTCCAGGTCATAAGTGGCCTAATCAACCTTGGCCCCGAATCTCTCTGACTATAGCTTTGTGCCTGTTCACTGCACATGGCCCCACCTCTCTCTTGCCCAGTGCCTGCGAGTGCATCCAGGTCTCTTTATGATTTCCAGGACACAGCTGCTGTAACATCATTTCCAATTGCCTCCAATCCCCCCACCGTTTTTGTTCTCTTTGGGTTACTGAGCCTTTCCAACACATGGTACATGAACACACTCTTTACACTGTCCCCAGATGATCCAGCCAGCTATGAGGGGGCACAAACAGGAGCAACCAGCTGTCATATATGTGAATGAAACCCAAATTGCATGTGTTACAGATTCAAACGGGATCTACTGAGACAGGTGCATCTCTTCATATGAACCGATGGGGCCTGGTTTCTCTCATTTAGAACATGCAGTCATTAGAAAGGAGGCACACAATGGCCCTCTATCTGCTTTCTTTAAAGGCTGCAAGTAATTTCAAATATTTGAAAGTAGTTTATGTCCATTTATTAAACCAGTGACAAAACTATCTCATCGGAAATAAAAGCATATTTTTAAAAATTTACTTAGAATAATTTAGTTATATTACTAACTTTATAACAATAATATAACAATATATAACATATAATGCAACATATGTAATATAATCATATATATAACAGTACATATTATATATAACATTATTAAATCAGTGACAAATACATCTCATTTGGAAATAGAAGCACATTTAAAAAAAATTTACCTAGAACAACTTGGCTATAATTTTATGTGTGTGTGTTAGCTACTCAATTCTGTCGAACTCTTTGCCACCCAAGGACTATAGTTAACCAGGCTCCTCTGTCCATGGAATTCTCAAGGCAAGAATACTGGAGTGTGTTGCCATTCCATTTAAATTACAAAAAAAAATCTAGAATAAATTAGTTATGACTTTATAACAATAACATAATAAAGTTATATAATATAGCATATATAAGTATATGGAATATATAAGTGTATACTATATTTAAGATATTATTAAACCAGTGACAAATCTATTATGTATTGTTTGAAAATAAAAGCATAGGAAGAATCAATATAGTGAAAATGAGTATACTACCCAAAGCAATTTATAGATTCAATGCAATCCCTATCAAGCTACCAACAGTATTCTTCACAGAGCTAGAACAAATAATTTCACAATTTGTATGGAAATACAAAAAACCTCCAATAGCCAAAGCTATCTTGAGAAATAAGAATGGAACT
>NW_011495032.1:10222955-10223533 GCF_000754665.1 Bison bison bison
TGAAACTGGAGCCTATTATACAGAGTGAAGTAAGCCAGAAAGAAATACACCAATACAGTATACTAACGCATATATAGGGAATTTAGAAAGATGGTAACAATAACCCTGTATACGAGACAGCAAAAGAGACACTGATGTATAGAACAGTCTTTTGGACTCTGTGGGAGAGGAAGAGGGTGGGATGATTTGGGAGAATGGCATTGAAATATGTATAATATCATATATGAAACGAGTCACCAGTCCAGTTTCAATGCACGATACTGGATGCTTGGGGCTGGTGCACTGGGATGACCCAGAGGGATGGTATGGGGAGGGAGGAGGGAGGAGGGTTCAGGATGGGGAACACATGTATACCTGTGGCAGATTCATTTTGATATATGGCAAAACTAATACAATATTATAAAGTTAAATAAAATAAAATTTAAAAAAAGAAAAAAGAAAACATATTTTTAAAAACTTACTTAGAATTATTTAGTTATAACTTTGTAGTTTTATTCAAATAATATAATAATATATAATGTAACATATAATAATATATATTATATATAACATAGTATATATTACATATGGCATTATAT